>NC_034426.1:2778953-3081584 GCF_002078875.1 Numida meleagris
CCGGGCCGAGGCCGAGGCCGGGCCGGGGCGGGCAGGGCGCCCTGCTCGGGAGCGGAGAGCTCTTTGTTCTGTAATCCCAGTAAGAGTGCCAGCCATTCGCCCCGCCGCTAATCCCAGCCCCGCGCAACAACAACATCCATTGGCTGCCATTTACATACAGGATTAAGCAGCCCGCAGCCCGGCCGGGGGAGGGACCCGAGCCGTGGCGAGCCGTGCCGAGCCCACCCGCGGGGTCGGGGGCGGTGGGGACCTCGCGGAGGGCCCCGCAGCGCGGAGAGCACGGCGGCAGCGGGGCCGTCCCCGGGCGCCTATCGCCACCTGTTGGTGCCGGCACGGCCCGGCCCGGCCCGGCCCGCAGCGCCCAGCCCGGCTCGGCACTGGCACTCGGAGCCGGGGAGCAGCCCCTGGGCAGGACTGGGATGGGTTTGGGTTTGGGTTTGGGTGAATATCCTTCCCCCTCCCCGGTCTTTGAAGCATGTATTATGCGGCTGCTCCATTCGCTGGATTTTATTTTTAAATGAGTGATGACTGATGGCTGCTGCGAGGCTGAAGGGAGAAGAAAACCCTTTGGCAAATGTTTACTTTGAGTTTCTGGGGGAGCTGAAATGGGGATCGGCCCCCAGTGCCCTTCCCACGGCACCAGGCCTGGCACGCTCACTGCGCTCACTGACCGCCTGCAATGGGGATGCACGGCCCTGCCTCCCCACAAAGCATCCCAATTCCCAACAGGGATGGAGGAGGAGGTTGTGGTGAGTGGGAGTCAGCTTCTGCTCCCAGGTAACAGCAATAGGACAAGAGGTGATGGCCTCGAGTTGCACCAGAAGAGGTGCAGGTTGGATGTTAGGAAACATTTCTTCCCCTGCACTGCCACAGCCTGCACAGGGCGGTGGTGGGGTCACCATCCCTGGAGGTGTTCAAGAGCCATGGGGATGTGGCACTGAGGGACGCGGGCAGTGGTTTGGTTGGACTTGGTGATCTTAATGGTCTTTTCCAACCTTAATGACTCTATGAAACCCCGACCAAATCCCGGCGGGGACGAAGGATGGGGCTCCTCGGGCAGGGCGCATCCCGCTGTGCACAGCTCCGTGCACCGAGGGCCCACGTGAGCGCTGGGAGCATCGGGTGTCCCTCAGCCCCGTGTCACCCAAACGCTGAGTGAAACAACAAGCTTTCTGAATAATTAAATGGAAGATGTTAGAGGAAAGAAATCAGGGCATCATTTGGCTAATTATCTTTAAGCCAGAGCGCCAAAAAAAAAAAAAAAAGGAAAAAAGGGGAAAAAAAAAAAAAGCATGCAAAATTAATTTAATTGGGTCAAACAATAGCGTTGCTGTGAAGCAGCTGCACGGGGCTCCTGTAGTGCCTCGCTGGGACCTCGGCTCTGTGTCACTGCTTGGGAAACCTTGTGTCGGGGGAAAATTGGGGGAAAATGGGCTCTGTGAAGCTATGCAGGACACACTGTCCGTGTCGTCCCCGCACTGCAACCTGGCCATGCCCTGTGCTATAGGCAGGGGCTCGGGGAGCACTGCAGAGGGAGAGTCCCAAACCATCCTGAAAAACAGGAAGAGAAGGCCGGGAATGCAGCATGGGCAGGGCTGGGAGCTCACCTGCGGGTGCCAGGGGGAGGGGGACACCTGGAGCTGCCCCAGATGTTCCCCAGGTGGAGCACCCCTGTGTCCTCCAGGGCTCCCAGGGATGAAGGCGATGCTTGGCGCGTTCTGCTGCGATTTTAACATCTGCAGAAGTCTCTGATTAAAAAAAAAAAAAAAATCCACCGCAGTGGGATGAAAGAGTGTGGGCAAAACATCTTATCTGGGGCTGAAACGACGTGCCTAACAAAAACACCCAGCGAGGAGAGGGATGTTTTAATCTGATCTCGCTGTAGAAATAAAGCACTTCCTTGTCACAGCGCTGACAAAAGAAAAGGCGACAGAGCCAGAAAACAATTATATCTGCATAAAGAGATATATGTTTTTTTTTTTTAATTTGTTAATTAGTGACTGCTGGGCATCGCAAGGATCGTTGTTTTCTCTGATATGCTGATTTCTTCCGTCTCCCGGTGGAACTGGAGAGCACACACACAAAAAAAGCTGCTTCCTTAGAACGGGGAATAGGGAAAAAGTTTCAGGAAGGTCAGGAGAAATGCGATTGAAAGAATGAGCCTGAGTTCTTCTTTCCTAGAGGGGCACTGTGTTCTTGTGTTTCGGGTGAAAACTACCCAGGCACAACAAAATGGTTTCTGAATTATAGATCAAGAGCGCGGCCAGCGGGCGCCTCGGGTGGGGAGGGCAGATGTGGGGATACAGGAGGGGCAGAGAGCAAAACCCGGGGCCAGGAAAGGCGAGGGAGAGTTCCTCAGCAAGATCTGCGCACTACTGAGCCACGCTGGCAAGAACTCTCTGCACCACCAGAGCTGGTGTCTATGGGTCCCAAACACATCCATAGAAAGATCAAAAATACACAGTCCCTCCATTCCCTGCCTGCTGGGGCAGCGAGGAAGGCTTGCATGGAATATTTACTCTGTCTGTCTGCATTTAACATATCTATCTGTGCTGCCAGCTGTCTGCATTTGTGCGGCTCTTTGAACGCTGAGCTGCAAAAATAGTTTGCTCCGGCGCAACAGATAAAATGGTTTTCCAGTTGTCTCGCCTTCACTCTTGAATTATTTCCACGCTAATGAGAGCCCTGCAGAAGCACTCCCAGACAGCATCCTGGGGAGCTGAGCAGTGAGACTGCCACTTCCCAACCAGGGAGCTGCTTCCCGGTATGTGGTCCTAACATCCTTCCTTAACCTGAGAAGGGCGGTGGGCAGAAAGCTGGGGAGCCTGGATTGCACCAGGAGGCACTGGAGGGCTCCAACAATCCAACCACCCCCTCGGCCCCAAGGTCCACATTTCAGCATCCAAATGGGGCTGGGATGCTCCCAGCGGTGGGGTCACCCATGTGGGGACAAGGTTAGGATGCTACTCAAGCATTTTTAATAAAACCCTACGGTTACAGCCAGAGCCTCCTGCCAGCCCACGAGATCTCAGTGCGGCTCTGCAGCATGGCTCTGGGTTTGCCCACCAGCCCCATCCCACTGGGCTGCTCCTCACCCCTACCCAAGCTGCTTTCAGCCCCTAATTGCACCTCCCCAACTTACTGCCCAGCAAAGCCAACCTCCCCAGAGGACCCACGTCCTCACAGCCCTCTCCCATACTGGGAATGACCCAAAAGGCTCCGAACCGTCTGTGCCAATGCCCCAGTGATGCTCTGCCCCATGCAGACCTGCTGCTGGTCAGGGCACCCGCCCGCTCATGCCCTTGCAGCACCAAAGCCAAGGGCAGGAGACATTGGCATTCCCAGAGGATGTGTGCAGCTCAAAAGTAAACTTAACGATGTTATCCGCCAATCTGGTAATTAATACCCTGGATGCTTTTTATTGGAACAAGTGAAGGCCAGGACATGCCAGGGAATTTTAATGAGGGGCTTTGATGGGGAGGCACGAGCCTGGAAAGGGGCTTGGGGGTCAGTGGGGGTGATTTGGGGGCTGGGATCAGCGTCGGGTGCCTCTTACCCCACACGGAGTGCCCCCGGGCTGCTCCCAGCCCCATTCTCACCTTGCCAGCAGCCGGGCACCCGCTTGCCCTCTCTGTGCTTGGAGCTGAGTGCTGCATCCCATGAGCTCTTTTAGATAAGATGCTTCCAAGATACTTAAATATTAGAGAGGAAGCATTTTCCCAAGCTCTCCCAGGCAGGACCCGCTGCCCTCCAGCACTCTGGTGGCAGTGGGGAGGTGGGGACCAGCCCTCGCGCCCAATTTTCTCAAAAATGGCTATATCTGTGGTTGATCCCACTGCTATTTTTAATACAGATGCCTTATTGAGATTCAAATGAATGTTTCAAATCCTCTCTCCTTTGCATAATTCTTTTTAATTAACACTTCAAAAGGTTTGAACACAAGATCCGTGCTATTTCCCTAACGATGTTGCCCCAACCTCTTTTTTCCCCAAAGTTCCACTGTGACGGTTCTGAGGGCAAAAGCCGGGGACAGAGCTGTCCCCAAGGCGGGAGGTGATGGTGTCAGGCTCAGGCTCTGCAGGAACATCAGCTGAGGGGAGAAAGAGGTGAATCACCACTAATCCATCAGCACAACAGCCCGGGTTTGGCATAGAGCTGGTGATGGCTGAAGTAAATGGGTTTAGGGTCACTGCTCTGCCACCCTCCACCCCAGCATTAGCTGCTGTCATACAGCAGCACCTCCAGAATGGAGCAAAACATCCCCAAAATGTAAGAGCTGGATGGAGCTTCTCGACAGCCTTCCTGAGTGCAGGGAATTACCCACAGCCCTGAGGATACATCGCGGGCACGGGATGAAAGGGAGGAGGTCCCCGTACCCATAGGTCCCCTGCTCACTGGGACGAGCCCTGCTTCACCCAGAAGATAAGTGCAGCGCAGCAAGAGCAGCAGTGAGTTTTTGGGTTTTAATTCCTGCAAGTGCAGAAGTGATTAGACACAACAAAATTGTATAATTAGGATTTAATAAGAGACCGTCCCAGACATGCAAAAGAAGTAGGTTAGACAGTGGCCTTTGTTCAGCTACAAAAGACATTAATTTGCAAATACTCTCAATATTCATTTTTTGTTATTTAGGCTGATATTTTGAAAGCCTCTGATAAAACGAGAAATCTGGACTAAGCATTCCAGATGCATTTCCAAGCGCAGGAATCCAGCTTTGATGTTCCCCTTGATAACATCTTTTTAGAGCCCTGACTGCATCAAATTAAATTCTGATTAATCCGATAGTGCAACGCAGCTTCCAAACGTATTCAGGTGACTTTTTGTTCTGGAAGGAAATAAGCTATTTTGACAGGGATGCTTGTTAGACAGGAGAGAGGTGGGGAAAATACACCCTTGTGAAGGAAAAAGTTTTGTTCCTGGTGCCATTCAGCATCGAGACAGCGCCCAAACGCAGAACTGCACTTTGCGTGGTCCACGGGTGCTCCTCTTACACATGGTTCATCCATCCCTTCCCAAGGAGACAACCCATAGGGGCATACCCCATGGCAAGGCACATCATTTGGGCCACATCCATGCACAGAAGTCCTCCCCATGTGTTCCCATACAAGGGTCACAAACTTGCCTCTCTTCCCCCTCCCCCCCAGGGCTGAACCCACCTCACCACCCCATCCCGCTGCGCGCTCGCAGTGCTCCGCTCCCTGGCTCCACAGGAGGATGAAAATAAAGTGCAAATATTATTGTTGGCAGAGATTACCAGCTCCCCCACTGTGATTTAGGCATCTTTAAACTTCATGTTTTATTAATCTTCGCCGAATGATTAACGGCTCTGAAATGTTATGTCTGCAAACAAAGGCGCGTGCTGCGGTGTTATCTCCGGGAGCTAGCAGGGGTTTGGGCACCTGGTTGCAGAGTCAGTGATGATCTGCACAGCAAAGCTACACAAGAGCAAAGCCCAGAGCAGGGTCCGGGTGCTCAGAGCAGAGCTGAGAGCAGCAGCCTGTTAGGGCATAATGCATGGAAAACACAGCCCCGTTTGGGGTGCCATGCTGATGGAGGCAGGCAGATGGACACCCACTGAGGGACAGGGCTCTGGCTCCATCCCCACCATCCTATAAATGAGTTTATAGAATCACAGGATGATTTGAGTTGGCCATCCAGTCCAACCTCCCTGCAGTGAGCAGGCTGACCTTGAAACCTTGCATCCATTGCCTCTCTGGACAAGCTGTCCCAGTGCTTCACTACCCTTTTTCTTATATTCAGCCTAAACCTGCCCTCTTCTAGTTTGAAACCATTTCCCCTTGTCCTTCTCTTCTCAGTGGCAGAAGCAATGAGCGTGTCACAGGGTCAGCAGCCCAGAATTGTTCTCCTTTCAAGCACTAGAAGCCAGCAAAGCCAACAGTTGCTGGACACCATCAGGCCCCGCTCAAGAAGCAAGCAATGGGGTGACCAAGGGACATGCAGCCCCCCCACCCAGCTCTTAAGAGAGACCCCCAACACTCCCTGCCCAGGGTAAGGACACTGGGGAAGAAACAAAGCCCCAGGGGCCCTGGGCTGCTGGGAAGGGACAGCAGCACCGGGGCCCAACTTCAGCCACAGATTTTATTGTTTAGTAATGAGCTCACCAACAGCAGCAAGCCAGGACAGGGTGGGTGGTACATGGATACAGACTGGGAGGAGTTACACAGACTGAGATTTGTACAGCTTTTGTACAGAAGAAATGAAATGAATCAAATAACAAAATAGACATCAGCAGTCAAACCTTTTTTTTTTTTGTCTTTTTTTTTTTATCATACTAACAAAATCTGATAGCCAAAAAATGACTAATCTACAAAATTGTCATACATACTGTACGGGTAAAAGGTTATCATCCATTTATACATCTAGTAACATCTTTAATCTGGTAACTTACATGAGGCCTATAGGATCTTAGTGTATTAATCATTCCCTACAAGGTAGTGCTGAGCCGCTAAAGCTGCAGAACAACGGAGTACTGGAATTTCTGTTAAGACTTCTACAGTGTCATTTGCATCTTTTTGTTATAACGAAACCCTCATGCATCTCTACTGCAAGGCAGAGGCTAGGGGAGGCAACGGCCCAGAGGCTCAGCACCCATCCCTCAGCTCGGGTACTGCAGGAGGGATAACACTGAACTCACCCAACACTGATTGATCCATTTTCCCTTTGGTCGAGAGGGTTAGAGAAGGAATCACCAAGCGCAGAGACGTGGTGTACCTGACAATGCCTCAGCCTTCAGCAGAAGCCCATCACTCAGCAGGGTGGGAGCGAGGTGGGACGCAGCCCCCGCACCGGCCCTCGGGGCTGGAAACGGAGTAAAGGCACAAACAGGAGCCGGTCCCTGGCTGCCAACAAGGGATGGGTGCGTCCGTGCTGCGATGCCCTTGGACATCTCCCCCCAAAGAACGAAGCCAGTAAGACCGAATATTGTGAAATACTTTATACACCACCACATATAGGCAAAAAATAGCGATTAAACTTACAAATAAATAGAGGGGGCTGGGGAATGTCCTCCTTGTCCTTGCCCAGCGTGTCCCTGGTTTGGACTCTGCCCACCCCCCGAGGTCCCAGCAGAGGTCCCACCTTGGCCCCAGCCACCTCTCAGAGCTGAGGAGGAACCCAGATGTGTGACAACACGCCCTGTGCCCAGCGAGCAGCTCCCACAGGCCTGCACCCAAGGACCTGGTTACACCCCACATCAGCATAGCCACACTGCAGGGAGCCCAGGAGTGCCCCCAGCTCCTGGCTGGGCTGCAGGGAGCAGCACAAAGTGTACTGCCAGGGAGGACCAGCAGCATTCACTTTAGATCTCTGCCCCACCTGCTGCTGCCTTGGAGAAGCTGCAGCACCAGTGAATTAATGGAGCACGCTCCCTGTAACCACTCCTGGGGATCCTGCCCTGCACACAGCGAGAGTTCATCGAGGGAAGAGGAAAATTCAAGAGATTGTTCATCTGTAGAGGAAGTCACTAAAAAAACCCATCAAGGAAAATAAAGGAATGCAAGAACGGAGCTCGCCCACCTGCACCAGGAGCTGCTGCGGGGACTTCAGGAGAACTTTGGGCAATACCAACCCAGAATTCTCAGGAACAGCACTGAGGTGCTGGCTGCTACAAGCTGGAACAAGGAACGCTGCCCCTGGGATTTTCTTAAGCAATGGAATACACCAACCAGGATTCTGGTCCCCTGGAAAGTCCCAGTGCTAGGCAGGTTGGTGGCAATCTTCCTGGTGATGAGTAAGAACCGATTAAACGCTTCCACCAGGCAGGATGGGATCCCACCGGAATCATTTCCAGCCAATGGATCCCAGGCCTTTCCTTGAGCCAGGTGTAGCTGTGTTTGCTGACCTGCTGCACTCTCCTGCAGTCACCTCCTCCTCTCCTGCTCCCTTTGAACAGGAGAGCTCATCAACCCCGCAACCAGTGAGCAGGGTCCAGCATTACGTCAATCTGGCAACCCGCTAACAAAAATTGCACAATTTCATAGGAAATGAGGGCAAAAAGCAATGAAGTTGACATGCAGTGACGTTCATCTGCCTGTGGCCTGGCTCAGATCTCTCCCAGTGCCCTCTTCTCTCTCGTCCTCTTTCACAGGACCCCCATTGTACCAGGAGAACTTCTGAGAACTGGAGGAGTCAGGCACCAAGGGAAGCCTGGTGAGATACTGCTGTTACTTCTCCCTGTAGCACCCAACAGTGAATCTGATCTGGACTTTCACGGGGCACTGCCTCACAGCTTTAAGAGCACATTCTCCCCTTACTGCATGCACCTTGGTGTCCCTGGGATGGAGAGAGGAGCAAAGCCTCCAGCAGAAGGAACAACCAACCAACCCACCCGTGTGCTTCCTCTGCAAGCCAGCTGGTACCACTGCCACGGCACAAGGACACGGCAGCACCCACCTGCTGCTCTGCACGCTCAGGATTCCAGATGCAAATTTGGGTGCTTTCCTGAGCCTGCGTTGCTGTGCACAGACACGAGAGCCGTGTGGGCTCCCGCCTTGGATGCCTCCTGCTCCAATTGCTTGTGCTCGTGTCACACACAGGGTTTCTGTAGGCATCAAATACAGACAGCCCCTACCACATGAGTGCTCCCAGCAGCGAGCTGCTGTCTGGGCCTGGTGCTCCAAAGCCCCCACGCAGACACAGCAGACCAGGAGAGCAGTCCTGCCCGGTGCTCTGCAGGGACACACCACCGCTCCTTCCCCGAACTGCAGTGGGTGAGAAACAAAATAAATACCTCTCTCAAATGCGACCACCTCACGTGACACGCTACGATACGAGCGAAGCCTCCACGCTGCAGAACCAGATGTCTTCTACACAGCAGGGAAGGAAACACTCGCACCCCATCTCCCTCAGCCTATGCGTCCCAGCGAGCCGTCAGCCCGGCAGGTTTCACTGTGCAGCTCTTTGGGGTGAGTGGGAGGGAAGGGACAGAGCACGTGGGCAGCGTGCAGCCCCAGGGACGTGCTTTGGAGTTCAACGCCGCCAGCAAATCCCTTTGCAGCTCCTGTGGAGCTACTGGGACTCACTGACACCTCAGCTACCGTAGGGAGCAGCCGTCATTCAGACTGCTGGTGGGACAAGGGCAGCTCAAGCAACACAAATTCCACAGTCAAAACCAATACAGGTAAGAAACCAAACCCAGAGAGATCTTCCTGCTCCCTCCTGGAACAACAGCTGTCTTGGAAAAACTGGACTCCAGGATTGTCCCGATTACATCCGTTAGTACATTATAAACATCGTCCTTCTTTAAAGTGAAAATACTGTGTCTAGTCTTTTGGAGGTGCTGAAGCCAGATGTGGTATTGTTTTTCCTGACTGTGCACAGGAGCTGATACCGGCATGAAATGATCCTCTTCACCTCTTCTCTATCAGAGCTTCTCCTGGAAGAAAAGAGACCTAATTAGCAAAAATGAGGGCAAGCACTGAGGTCTTTTGACAGAAAGGGAAACTGAGCTGCAGAGCAGGGTGCCAGGACTGGGAATCCAGGCTCTCCGTGTCCTGACCCACTGCACTGCCCAGCAAGCCATAGCGCTGCCTCCTCGGGCTGCCCACCCTGCCTGCAGGAAGGTGAAATCTGAGGCTGCAGACCTCGTCCTGCATCATAAACAGCAGGAGCGAGCAGGATGGCACGTCCCAGGAATGCCACTTGTGAAGGGGATGGCAGATCTGACACTGAGCAGGTCCTGGCTCATCCTGCCAGAAATCATACAAGCACCAACCCAGGAGACGGAGGACAAACTCGCAGCTGCCTCCCCTTAGAGCAAGTGCCTACTGCTAGTGAGAGGCATGCTGAGGAGCATCCTCCTGCTGACTGACAGGGATTTTAACAGTACAGTGTTTCCCCATATGTGGGAAACACTTGTGCAACTTGCTCCGCTGGCAGAGCTGTCCCCATCCAAATTCTGTCCCCAGCACAGCAGGCAAGAAAGCACCAGACAAACAGTCACCATTTCAAACAGTGTTCTGCTCGTAACTTACCTCTTGCTTGTGGGATTTATCCTGCTGGTGAATCCCATTAGCAGACCCGGAATTTCCAACAGGCTGCAACAGAGGACAGACAAAGCTTACTGAAGAGGGACACCAGTGCTTGCCTGCAAGGACTGAGGTGGGTTTGCTTTCTCCCTTGGCAGCCCAGCAAACTCAGTGGCCCACTCCATGCAAGGACAGAGGAATGCAAAAACATCACATCGTTTTTGGCAAGAAGCTTCCTGATCTCCGCACTCTGGCCCAGTCCCCACATTGGGGATTACATCCTTCCCAGCTATAAAACATCCCCGGAGCTCCTACGTGGACACAGAGCAGCTCTTCGCTTCTGACTCTTAAATCCTGGTAAACAAACCACGAGCCAAGGGCAGCGTTAGCTGCAGACACGCAGCATGGAGAACATCACTGCAGCACAAAGGACATCGCCATCCCCTGCTTCCATCCCTGGGGACAAGCCTGGCAGCCTGGACAGGCTGTTCTATCTTTAGAAAGCACAAGAACTTTAAACATTTATAACGTTGCTTCAGCAGGGATAATACTGAGCCCTTCAGCTTCCAAATGACAGTACAACCTGCACAAGCAAGAGAAGAAAGCTGCAGCCTGAAGTCACAGCATGGCACACATCAGTTGCTTGGGTCTCAGCACTCAGATGCACTGCTGTCGGTGGATTGCTGGTGACAGCAAAACCAGAAGTTATGGGGAGACCTGACAAGAGTGCCAAGCTTCCATCCATCACTTAGGAACTCCAGTGAACATTCTTGCTTTGGCCACGAAGAGGTATAATCAGCTCTACCGGAGTGAGGTTTAGATTGGGCAGCAAAAACAGACCCAGACTCACACTGAGCTCTGCTCTGACAGCCTGCACGGTTTGACAGGCAGCAAGTCCTGCCTGGATGGATGGAGGAACAATGCCATGCGCTGACTTAGCCCTGGGTTGCTGCACCCATGGCCACAGCAGTGCAGGTCTCGTGCATGCCAGCATCTCCTACCTGGCTGTAGAACACCCATCTGCACGTGGAGCAGCTGGGATGCCAGGAATCAGGTTGGCAATTTGGTCTCAGTGCACGCTCAAGATAATGAACACAAAGCGATGTAATTCACTTGAAATTAAACAGACTCCCAGAGCAATCACGGCAAATATTCCGAGGAAAGGTCTGAGTGCCAAATCCTTGTCATTTCCTGCAAAGCTGCGAGATCAGGGTCTCCCAAGACAGAAAGACCCTCTTCCTCTATTACAGGACAAGTACTTTGCAGCTGCAGACAGAAACAGCAAGGCAGCAATTACGTGACAACGAGACAAAGACGTACAGTGCCATTATGGTCCCCCAGCTCCTGAGTCTCCTCACCTAATAGCAAGGCCAGCCATGCACATCAAGGGCTGCAGAGCACAGGGGCTGACTAAGCCTGCAAAGGGAGAGCAGCAGCAGCTTGTGGTAATTAGAGATTTCCTCCTCAAGCACACTGTGAAGGCTCTGCAGACAAAGGGAGAGCGATGCCAAGCCAGATCCCTGGGCAGCAGCTGCTGTCAGAGAGGAGACAGGAGGTCAGAAGGCACTGCAGAATGGGCTACAGCGGAAACGTGGCTCCTCGAGAAGCATTACTGATTCCTCAAGTATTGCACCTGGATCTCCTTAGGCCAGCAATGTCCCCAGGCTCAGCCATAAATCCCTGCTAACAGCTCCCCCTCACAGGCAAAAGGACGAGCAGACATCACGCTGAAACCAGAGAGCTTTGATCCTGACTTCCTTGTAACTTGGGCACTTGATAAACCTGACATCAATAGAAGTGTGAAGCCCCATTCCCTCCGTAATCCTCTCCGTGTCTCTCGGTACCGCAGTTTGCAGCTGAAGGCATAATGCTATCCTGTCGTATCTCAAGGATTACCTTGGCACGAAGGTACCACAGTAATGCCAGGGATAGATTAGCTGACCTCGTGAAGTCCGTTCTAACTCACTTTAAATAAAGTTATTTTCTACAGCTGGGGAAGAAATAATCACCACCTGCACCACCTCTGGAGCCAGGAACGTGGAAAGGAGGATTTCCTGCTCTCAGGGGACTTAGCATTAAAGCAAACAGAAGAACTTTCCCCACCCCTCCCACAGCTTACAACAGACGAGGCTGTCACGATGCATTTTCATTTGACACGCAGCAATTAACAGCAGGAGCTGAAGCCACTCTGGAGGTCTTGACAGGATTATGGCATGTCCTGGACTGCCACAAACTTGTCATCAGCACCACAGCTATCCTGTCTGGTGCCAGCACGTGGCTGTGGCCGTTGCACTGCGGGATGGGAGGAGATGTCAGCACCAGTTTGATGCTCAGCTGAGACAGCGCTGCTCTCAAGACTGCAGTTTTTACCTCGCACCCCCTGACTGCCTCCATGCAATGCAAGCGGCCCTTTGGAGCATCTGCAAACTGTACAAAGGCAGTGAGAGAATGAGAAGATGCGATAGCCCAAATCACCCAGCACAACATATCTGCACTTGCATTGGGTAAAACAAACCCTGCCCGCTGTCCTTGTCCACTGCCTTGTGTTGTACTATTCTAAGGCGTCCACCTGAATGTGAACTGTCAATGCTGCAAGAGAAAGACATTCTTCAGCTCAGAATTTAAGTGAGCAATTATCAGAGAAGGACCTGAGCCATCCCCTGATGGCAGACAAGAAAATACAACTAGAGTGAAAGAGGACACGAATCTGTCTGTAAGGTTGCTCCCAACCTAAGCCATTCTCCTGTTCTATGAAGCTAAAAGCTTGGTGCAAGGGGCAGGTCACTTCACGGGAGGAACTAGTCAGGTCTTAGACACCTCAGGTATGGGATGGAAAAGGCCAAACACGAAATGCTCATTTATTTGCAGCCCTCATTTTCACAAAGAAGGATGCAAGACAACAGAAGCAGTTTTGCCTCCTCAGAAGAAACACGGGGATACCAGAATAAGCTGGGAAAAGAAGAGAGCAACTTGACTGGGAACATGGTGATCCAGCAGCAAACTTCGACCAGGTAGAGATGCCTCCAGGTGCTCATAGGAGAAATGAAGAATCACCTCTGAAGTCTGTGCTTAAGGACAGCAAGAAAAGTCCTCTCAAAGAGCAGAGATGGCAGAAACGCTCAACTTTCAACACTGTAAAAATGATTCTAAAGGACATCACGAATTAGTTTAAAATTACCCCAGGAACAGCTTGCGATTCGTTTTGGTTTTAAACCCAAGAACAAGAAATATTTCTCTCCCTGAAAGACTGCTTGGAAATCCCTAGAAACCCACACTGGGACAGACGAGCGACCTGGGCAACAAACGCCCGTGCTCCTACCTGTGTTTTCTCCGAGGAAAGCCTCATGGCTTCCATGAGCTTCTCCATCTGGTGGCCCTGCTCCAGCGCGTTGCGCAGCACGTCCTCGGTGCTGACCAGCCGGTGCTGCAGCCGGATCACCTCCGACTCCGACGAGGGGTCGATCAGGGAGTACCGCCTCTGGTCTGTCACCGACTTCTCCTTGTCCTTGCATAAGGGAGTGGAAACAGGGATGTCTGGCATTAGAACCAATAGTTGTAGAAATTCGGAGCGCAAATCCGCAGGAACTAACAGAACCATATTTTGATGTCAGCAGTAGATGGGGTCAGAGCACAGCTCTACAGACGACGGCATCAAACACACGCAGCACAGCTCCCACCTATTCCCAGCAGTGCCAACGCTATTCATATTTCAACCACTGGAGGACACCAGAGTACATAGGAATTAGAGGACGTTGTTTTATGCAACTTCTGATCTAGGAATAAGCAAAGCGGGGAACTGACTGACCTTCAGTTTCTCCCAACAGTGTTAGCCCTATCTAGCCGTGGATCTAAGACCTGTGGGAAACGGGGAAACAGTGGGGGAGGATGGATGCACATTTCATTGCTTAATGGGGTGCTGCCAAACCAGGCACAGTCAGGGAAGCTCCCATCAGATGCTCAATAGCGAATGGACTAGATGATCTTAGCGGTCTTTTCCAACCTTAACGATTCTATGAAAGCAACCATCATGGTTTGGAGTAGAAGGGATGGGCGTGAGCCCCACAGCACAGCACAGAGCCCCCCAACCCCACGGCCAAGGCCAGGAGGGGCTCTCAGGCTCTCACCAGCACGACCAGCTTCTCTCGCAGTCCTTTGATGTCATCTTTGAGCTTCTGTTCCTTCAGCCTCCACTCGGCCTTGTGCACCTCCCGGCTCAGGTCGCGCTCGGGCCCAGGTGAGTGCCGGTTCGCCTCCAGCAGCAGTGCCCTCAGCTCATTCAGGCTCCTGGAAGCAGCAGCAACAAGAGGTGAGAGCATTCCCACTGGGGCTACTGGTGGGCTACAGCACTCTGAGCACACACCCCTGCTCCTGAGCACTGACCTTTCCTTCTTGAGGAGCTCCTGGCTGATCAGAACCAGCTGCCCCGACGCATCGTGTGTTTTCTTGGTCAAGGCTTCCAGCTCCCCTTCCAGCCTCTTCTTTTCTTTTAACACTGAATCTGCCTTCTTTTCCGTGGTTTTGCATTTGTTTTCCAAAGCTAGGAGAAGCAGAGGATAGAAGGGGGAAGAAAAGTTGTTTAGTCTTTTACTTACTTCTACTTTTTGCCTTTCCCAGTTCTCAGTCCTAAAAGCACAAGGCTGGTAAGCGCTGGATCTGGCCCTGTTTACGGGGAGATTTCAGAAACATCATACCAAGCTCCATTTCTCTCTCTGTTTCTTTCAGTGAGCCCAAACCCCTCCTCACTCAATGCAAATGCCTTCTGCAGAAGAGAAGGCTCCGGGGAGACCTCATTACAGCTTTCCAGTACTTGGAGGGAGCTTACAAGCAGGAGGGGGACCGACTTTTTACACAGTCTGATAGTGACAAGACAATAGGGAATGGCTTTAAAAGAGGGGAGATTTAGGTTAGATGTTAGGAGGAAATGTTTTACTCAAGAGAGCAGCGAGGTGCTGGCACAGGTTGCCCAGAGAGGCTGTGGATGCCTCATCCCCGGAGGCATTCAAGGCCAGGTTGGATGGGGCCTGGGCAGCCTGGTCCAGTGGTTGGCAACCAGCCCAAGGCAGGGGGTTGGAAGTAGATGATCTCTAAGGTCCCCTCCAACCTAAGCCATTCTATGATTCTATCATTTGTGCTCTCTCAGACTAGAACTCTCGAACTAATTTTTATCAGCATCACCCACTAACAGGCTTTGCCATGTTTTACACCTGTCTTTGAGCACCTGGGCTCTTATTCAACAGAAAGATGAAGGATGAGCAGAGAAGCCCCTTGTTCCCACCTGCACTGGATTAGGGAAACTTACCACTTACTTGGGCCCTTAGGGCTTCAGTCTGGGACACCAGCGATGACACCTCTTTGTCTCTTTTACTCAGTTTGTCTTGAAGGTCTTCAGTAGGATGGAGAGAAAAGACAAGGATTAGAAGCCTAGAAAACCCTTTGTGCAAATTAGGAAGGTACTGAGTGTAGGGTCAGGGTTCAGAGTGCCAGACATGGGGTGTGATGAGCACCAGAGGCAACTCTCCATCAGCAGAGAAGCAGCAGGAGAAGGGTAATGCACTTCACTCTGTGTCTCACCACCACTTAGCACTAGCAGGCATGAGGAGGCAGGTTACACAGCTAGGAAGCCAATGAGACAGGCTTCAGAAAGCAAAAAGTGAGCAAAAATAAAGGGTAATGAAACTCTCAGCAAAATGCAAGTTCTTGGAAAAGTCCCAGTAATCTCCTTTTAGTTTGCTGCATCCTCAGAAGGGCTTTAGAAGGGGCTTTGCAGAAAATGGACTCCTTAGAGGTCAATAATTGAGAAAAAGACAGGTCACCATAAATCAAGTGCCATTTGAAATGCAAGTGACAAGTTAGCTCTTGTGATCTGGCAAGGCTTTTCTGCTAAAAACAAACAAATAAACCCTAAGAAAGAATGAGGAAACATGAGTTTCCTGGGAATGAACAAGGGAAGAGGTGATCTGGAAGGATCTCATGTGTCTTAGATCAGCCCCACATTCTCCACAAAGGACAAAAACCAAGGCACACGCAGCAGGACATCCCTACCAAAAGGGAGCAAGAACCCAGAGCCTGTCTGGGCCATTCAGCTGTAATCTTGCAGCTCTGTTGTTACTGGGATTGGGAGTCACAACTCACCCTCTTGGTCAGGGAGGCTGAATGCAATTCAATTTCCAAGCTACATCACACAAACTTCCTGAGTGCATAAATTCTGGGCTTTATTCAAAGGATGGATGTGATTTATAGTAAGCTTAATAAAATAAAATTATCCACCATTAGCAGTGCCCTTCTAGAAGCACAGTTTCCCCAGATCTGTCTCCAACCTGCACCACCTACATGGTGAGTGCGTAACAGAAATGGAAAACTCCATCTCTGCGTTTGCTCCTTAGAGGGAGCAGACAGCAAATGCTATCTAGCAAAAGAAGAGATAAAATGAATTCTTAAGCTCCTTTCACATAGCTGTGCCTGCAAGAGCAGAACGGCAGAGGTAGCGATGGCACGTGAGTCGCTGGAACATGGTGCTCCATGACATACCTTCCATAGTCTGCTTCATCCTTATCTTCTCTTCTGAAATATCATTAGTTTCAATCATCTGGAATAAATGTAGAACATGAGATATAAAACAACCCTTAACTCAAAGACTCAAAGCAAAACCAACAACCACAACGCCCCATCCACGCAGCAGAAGTGGGACTGGCACCCAAGTTTGGATGCTTTACATTCTTCTTAGAGGGAAGCAAAGAGTTTTGTGGAGTTGCTTCTCCACTTGGGTACTACTGGAGGTCCTGATCCAGCACCTCTCCCATAAAGCACACCCTTTAGGATGACTGTTCATGCGTTCTCACCAACACTGCAAGCCCCGACCATTCAGAAAGATGTATGAGGATCTCCATCTTATCTGTAACCTCATGAGGCTTAGATGTGGAAAACACTTCCACTGGGTGCAAATACACTTGTTTAAGATGACAACTTGGAGTATCACGGCGCTATCCACAGGTACCCCGCACGGGAATGGCATGGGTGTAGTTCCACAGGATCACCAAGAGAAGCAAAGTGCCTGAAGCATTAATGATGCCAATTAAAACAGTGCAGACATTCAGCACAGCCAGCGTTGCTGGAAACCTCGGGAAGGACACAGACTGTCGGTCTTCTTGCCTCTAAGTGACAACTTCGTGAGAAAGCCAGACAAATGGCATCAAACTGTGCCCAGCCTATACATGGGACAGCATCCACAGCAGTAATAGGATTGTGGGGGGTACCCTTAGGCAGCGTGTGCTGAGTGACACTGTCACACAAGTACCTGCTGCATGGCACCCAGCACAAGCATGGGCTGTCATCCAGCTGGGGATCCTCTCACCTGCATCCCTTCTCACTTTTTCCTTTCTTTTCCCCACAGAATCCTACAGCTCATCTTTCTAGACTGAGTGCAAATGGCTGGGAGATCCCAAGGGAATCCCAAACACCTTGGAGATAGAGTGGCCACTGCACAACCCCCAAACAAGGGAGATCCATCCCACCCCAGGAGACTTCACCTCTGTCCCAGCCAGTGTAATTTCTCCCTGCACAAGGGAATCTCTGCCATAAAACACCACTGAGCTGCACACAGTTGCTTAGCATCCACTTCCCAAATTTCAGGCTTCATTCTCAAGGCAAATTCAGATAAGCTACAGCACGAAATTTCAGTACCTGTCCCATTTGGCACCATGCAACTACCAGCCTTTGACTTCTACCAGCTTACTAATAAATATGTAAATAATAAAAACATTTTCCATTGCAGAGGCTACAGTTCAGCACTTGAAGCCTCTCCCCATCCAGCCGCCTTTGGTGGGACCTTAGGACAACGTTCACCACCACTGCTGAAAGCCCCAGGGTCAGCCCCAGCAGCTCGTGCACGCTGCAGGATGCAGCTTGAACAGAAGCAGGAGCACACCTGAAGGGGGAACACGCTGCCTGATGCACTTCTGGCACAGAAAACTATTTATCTGCTCTGTTCTCACTTGGAGACAAAGGAAAGAAGGCACGCTCACAGTCACAAGACATTTGTTTGCTTAAAATATTTGGATAGTTAATACTACAGTCACATTAAATTAGCTAAGATGTTTTAAGATAGAACTTATTCTATGATACTCAAAGGCTTCCACCAGTGCATTTCTTCCCAAGTTTTCCTGATTTTAATCGACACACACTTAAAATAATTATTTCAAGACTCCCTGGTTCTAATCCAATACCAATAAAATCCCCCAGAGCCTTCTTCATTTGTTTAAATAGCTCTGGAACAAGCCTCCAGTTTCTTTTACATTCATTCTTGTTTAAATCTTGGCTATAATATGTGATGCACTGCAATAACAACCCATTTTTCCCAGGGCCACAGCTGTACTTATTGTTCATGGCCATCTTTACTAGAGGAAACACACTGAGCAACCCTTGAAGCACCATTAATGCTGCAGATCCCTCCTCAGGCTTTTTCCCTCCTTTTCAGTGAAGGATGTCTTTCTGCAGGCATGAAGCTCTGACTTGGCCAGCATTAATTCACTGGTTTCACTTTGCTGCCTAGTGGTACAACTGATTTCAGCGGGGTCGTTCACACTGGCAAATTAAACACTGACATTATATCCACTTCATTGGCACCTCAGTCTGGAACAGACTACATCTCCCAGTAATAGATTTCAAATGAACATTTCTTAAAACGTGCACATTTCATGGCTTGTTTTCCTTTCCCTCATCCCCACGTGGACAAGCTCATGTTGGCTGCTAGCTCATTTCTCATGCCAAAGCCAAACACCAACAGAGGTCCAGCTCTAGGGTCACAGGTGGCAACCTCCCTGCTTCACTCTAGTACAAAGCCTGTGAGTGAGCCACATACTTCATATTACCACTGCTTTTATCCTAGCCTTCCTGGGGAGGCTCAGGATCCTCATTCAATCAGGCATTTTATTTCCCTGGCCTGGTGCCATTCTGACCCTTGCTAGCAGCTCTCCCACTACAATCCCAATAAATCACAGCATTTCCTATGTCCCCCAAATACGCTGTGAGGCCACGCTGCTGGCCTCCCACCCAGCACACCAGCTCAGCCCTCCTGAGGCTCTCAAACCACACTCCATGTGCTAAGCAAGCCACGTTGTCACTCTTAGCACTCACAATCCTTCTTTCACCCTGTCCTCCACCTCCCCCTGAAGGACCTTGCTCCTGAAGCCTGCTGCAGCTCCTCAGAGGACAACAGATGCATGGCAGAAGTGATGCTTTTTCAGCTAAGAGTGCTGCTTTCTCAGAATGAGCACCCTTCCTGCCAAACCACAACAGCCCTATTCTGCTGTCACAACACTAACGTGAACCCAGATGTGGCCCACTTGCTTTTGACTCTTACTTTCTATCTA
Source organism: Numida meleagris (assembly GCF_002078875.1). Taxonomy (NCBI): domain Eukaryota; kingdom Metazoa; phylum Chordata; class Aves; order Galliformes; family Numididae; genus Numida; species Numida meleagris. The sequence continues at coordinate 2,798,308 of NC_034426.1, forward strand.
TACCACTGTACTGGCTTTCAAGGATGGGAAGTCCCCAGCTTGGAGAGACAGCACAGAAAAAGCATCATCAACAGAAAGTAACGCCACAGAAGCCTCAGCAAACTGCACAAGACAGCAGCTGAGTGCTACTCCTAGGAAGAGTTATTAACAGCAATAACAAACAAGCAAAGTGACCCAGAAGTCATACATTCGCATGCTGAGAAGGATGCAAGGCTTCCATGGACTGCAGCTTGTTCTCTAAGACAAGCACTTTTTCCTGCAATCTGTGGATCTCCTGTTTGCTCTGGGCTTCTGTTTTCTGTAGCGTTTCATAGTCCAACATCTTCTTCTCAGCTAAAGAGATCTGCTCTTTCAAGAAAGCTATTGCTTGTGTCTGATCTTTGTATTCGCTGTGAAGTTTCTCCAGTTCATGCACCCTCAGCTCAGCATCCCGACACTTGTCCTTCACATCTTGGAGCTCGAGAAGGTGCTGATTGCTTTTGGTTTCCAGTTGCATTTTCCAGTTGCTGTTACTTTTTTCCACTTCATCCACAGCCTCCTGCAGCTTCAGCTTGAGGCTCTCTTTCTCCTTTATGTGAACTGCTGTCTCGATGTCATGCTTTGCCTTCAGGTTCTCCAGCTCGAGCTGGTGTTCCATCTTGATGCTCTCCACCACCGCCTTCAGCTCCACGATCTCCTTGTGCTGGGTGTCGGGGCCCGTGTTCAACGTGGCTTTGAGGTCCTCCAGAGACTTCTGGTGGTCAGAAGCTAACGTGTCCAGCTTGGACTTCCAGTTGTCCATCAGCCCCATGTTCTCATTGGTGGCTTGCTGAACCTTATGCTTTAAGTCAACAATTTCTTGCGAATACTTCTCATTGACGGCTTTCAGCTTCTCCATCTCCTGCTGGTACTTCTTTAACGTCTTCTCATACTTCTCCTTCAGCTGGCTGCTCTCCTTCTGATGCTCCTTGTTGGCAGACAGCAGTTGATCCCGCAGACGAAGTGCCTCAGACTGCAAGCCAAGGCTGTGCTCGGGGGTCTCTGCCTGGTGTGAGCTCCTCAAGCACTGCCGCAGCTCGTCCACCTCGCTGCGCCTCAGGCTCAGCTCCTCCTCCAGCTGCAGGATCCGGGACTGCTCCGCCACCGTGGTCAGCTGCAACGTGACAGAGAGGACAAAGTCAGTGCCCACTGCTCATCGCTGCGCCCGTCCCTTATGGAAATGGGCTGCGGTGGAAGTAGATCCAAAGTACATTAGTCAAAATTCAAATAAAAGGGGAAGGATACCCAGCACCCTCCAACCTGAGCAGTTTTGCACCAGGGTAATTATCACCAATAACTAATAGCTACGTCTTTAGGCCAATTACAGTTTGCTTTTCTAATATGAACCTCTTATTTTCAAGAGAGGAATACATACCTTTGACAAAACCCTTTAAATTTGCTAGACAGCAGCACCAGCAGTTTATGAAAAATAATGTCCTGAAAGGCCATTATATTTCCAGACCAGGCACCTTGCCAGATGATGCACAGAGGAAATGTGACTGCACATGCAGGAAGATCACAAGCATTGAAACCAGCATTAAGCGTGTCGTGTTTCCCTTCTTGCTCAGCAAACCTCAGCCTACAGACCCCACCTCTGCATTGTCATTTGTTTACCCTGGTGTAAAAAGGAAAAGGGATTTTACGTGAGAGTACTTGTTAGAGATTATTAGGAGAGGGAAAATAAGGTAGAAGGCTAGAAAATGCGGGACAACAAATCTAACCATGGTTAACGGGGAGCATAAGGCCTATGGATCAGTGCCTTACAATGTGAACGCAACCTAACAGGGCTGAAGTGCCTGCTGGTCACAGGGAGTTGCATGGGACTGGTGATGGATGTAGAAGAGGAGATATGACCAGCTGAAGTATTAGGCAAAAGCAGAAGAAACAAGGAACTCAAGTGAATCTTGCAGTGTCAAAACAACTCCATTTCATTTGCCATTTCCCCACAACCACCAGCTGAGGAGGACCGGGCCACCAGTCCAGGAGGACTGGGTAGTTTTGCTTCCAGTTGGGCAAAGGGGCTTTCAAACCATTTAGAAACCTTCTGGAAAACCTCACCGTTATGTTTTCCACAACTCTAACGAATCCATTGCTGAGAAGCAGGCTCACTGTAGCGAGTCCACTGCTTCCCACACCACACAACAACAGCATGAGAAACATTTTTCCCACATCTGGCAGCTGTCAGGTTGGATATTAGGAAGAATTTCTTCTCAGAAGGAGTGGTTAGGCATTGGAACAGGTTGCTGGGAGGTGGTGGAGTCACCATTCCTGGAGGTGTTTTAGGAAAGGGACATGGGTCAGCAGGCAGTGTCGGTGGTAGGTGGACGGTTGGACAAGACGTTCTTAAAGGTCTTTTCCAACCTTGATGATTTTATGATTCTTTCAGGATTGGGTGCATGGTTCACACAAGCAGCGTGTATGTACGTTGCTGTCCAAGGATCAGAGCTGTCCCACCTGGCCTCACCACTGCTCTTTCGTTTCAAACCACAGCTCCCATGGCTGGAGTGGGGTCAAAGGGAATGCTGATTGCAATGTTATTTCCTGTCACAGCCTCTGGGCAGCATGAATTGTGCAGGGTTGCAGGTATTATTCGAGCATGTTAATTGAATGATGAGTTGTGAAGAGCTCATGGTCAAATGGTGGCATGGGGCAGAGAAGCAAGCTCAATCTGGGAAACAAGTCCTCCCCGCAAGAAGCCAAGCTAGAAATCAGACAGTGCTACCATTTCCAGGGGGGGAGAGAGCAAAGAAAAACCAAACCAAACAAAAAAAATCAGGGAAGCCTACATTCAAGCCAAAACCAATCAACCGCATAAACCAAAATGAAACCCAAAGCAGGTATCATGAGCATCAACGTGGGGGCAAGCGCTGTTCTGCAGGCAGGGCAAGTGGGGGCGGATTACCCTGGTGTCCTCTAATTCTCTGAGGAGTTTCTCAGCCTGTGCCTTCTCAAACAGCAGGCTCTGCTCGAGCTCCCGTATTCGGGCATGCTCCAACTGCGTCTGAGTCTGGTCACACAGAGGGGAAAGGAACAGTAGAGACGGGGAAAGGGAGGGGAGAGAGAGAGGGAGAGAAAGAGAGGGAAAGAGAAGGCTGCAACATCATCTCTGGCATACAGGACAAGGAAAGGTAGTTCACAACAGGAGGAGAATAAAGATCCAAACAAGCAGGAAAAACCCAACCAAACAGAAAACAGTCACTGCGGGATTTTACGTGGTACCCATAGTGGCTATTCACAACAAAATGCAATCCGATGGGAAAACACTCCTCTGCATTAAGAGTATACTGAAGGTAACTCCTAAAAAGCAGAACTCCGACTGCTGCAGACCACCAGTACAAGACCCCTGCATCACAAAAGGATCTTGCAATGGTTCTCGCACATCTCTCCTCATGAAGAATCACAAGGTAGACTGAAAAGTGTTGGGAGTTCCCATCCTCTTTGCTCCGGGGACAGCTAGAACCCTGCACTAGGTGGAACAACACAACAGCAGGTCATACTGTGCTCAGCTTTTGCTAAAACCAAACCACACTGCACATAAATCAAAGAAATGGAGATACCAGGCTGTAATATAAATCAGTGCTTAAGGTTTGAATAGGACTGCTGTGAGTTCCAAAGCCATTTCAAAAACCTAAAACTAATAGCCTTGTACAAAAGACAGCTTGGAAAAAAAAAAAAAAACAGCACAGATAAGCATAAGAAGTTGTCATAACTTGACCAAACGCAAGAGCACTGACTCCATACACTGCTTCCCTTTTAAGCAGGAGCACCACATAGATGTCCTTGGTGCCAAACTTCGGGACTCCGCAACAACCACTGTCGTATCATGTGAAGTTTCCCATAAACTGAAGAGGGGATACATGGGAAAAATGCATGCAAACTCTGCCTTCTGCATGTTTCAGCTACAAAAACATTTTCCTTTGGATTACACTGGACCTACCATAAAAAGAACTTGTTCAGAACCAGATTTTTTTCTAACTTCCTTTTTCTGCCCTTCATTTTCAGTAGAATTATTTGCTTTCTGCTCTACTGGAATTGTTTTAATGAATTTTGTGGGATTTTTTTTTGCAGATGTTTGATTAGTTGTCTAAAACTGATAGAAATTGAAGCTTGTAAAAATCCACATTTCCCTTGTGGATTGAAACATACCATTTTACATAAATGGTAAAGACCTCAACTACCAGATATACTCAGATTACTCCATATCCTATATGGTCTGTTTGATCCGAGAAGGAGAAAAAAAGGTGTGGTTTCAAAAACACAAACATTATCAAGCTTCTCAAATAACATCACCGAAACGCACTCAAGTTGCCTGAACGCATCCTAATTCAAGAAAATCAAGATTTAATTTTGTACCAAGTGGCTTCTTCCACTCTCTACACAGCTCAAAGATCCACACCTTCAGATGGAGCTCCAGGCTTCAGTTTATTTACAGGGATGATTATTCCATTAACAGTAATGAACTTTCATCAGTTTACTCTTGCTCAAAATACCTACATGGAACTTCAGTAACGTACTTTTGAAACTACCTCCACTGGTGGCAAGTCACTCAGCCTAAAGACATTGACCTATCACAGCACTCATCTCCAAATCTCCCCAAAAGACCTTCTCAAGATTCCTGAGGTTGGCACTCAAATTGCCACTCAAGTTACCTCAGTGCCACCTGATACTCCTTCTCAGTATCCATCAAACCCACTGTTTTCCAAGTCTTGAAAATCAATGTGAAAACAGAGGAGAAAAAAAATCAGGGAAGAAAGTTGGATCGACAGTTTTTACAGCCCTTAAATACAGCTTCATTTAAGCTTTGCATGAAGTTCTGCTTTATTTCTTATTTTATGCAGTTTGATTTGCCAAGTCACTGAGGGTCAGCCTCAAATCAAAGCTTCCCTGCATTTTGAGGACGTTCAGACGTATTTCCCACTATTAGTCTCAAAACACACACTGGTGTGAGAAGTGCCATGCAGATTCCAGGAGACAAGCATGAGAGTTCCTTGGAGAGGTTCTATTTTCTGTAACAACAGTCTTCCACTAAAAAAAGCTTTTCTGCCAAGTTTGTTTGTTTTCCCTGCCATTTCTTTCCACCTTCCAAAGCACTACAGCATCAGTGTTGCCAACCAGGACCAAAAGAGGATTGAAATCACAACCACTTTTCACAGCTAAACACACAGATCCTCTCCTTTTATCAAACGTCCAAATATTGGATCCATAGCTCCAAATGCTGAAAAGCTCCAAGTTTAATAACGTGGCAAGAATGACACTGTCCTACAGGGCAAACCCTAGAGCCAAAAACCATGGGGAAAAAGGAGAATTGCTTCTTAGCATCACAGCTGGTACTCATCTCAGAGGGACTGATGGATCAGTGACCCTTCTCTAAAGCACTGGGGGAAAGCAATCAGCTCAGCTCAGGACCAAACCCACTTTGTTCCCCACTCACTAGGCAGGAACTGCATTTGCTCTCCTTTGGCAAAGGTCTGCCATCAGGGCACTGCTGATTTACACCCATCAGACACATTATTCGACTTTATCTTCACAATAAAGAGAAGTTTAAACCAAGACAGCCAAATCCACAGCAACATACTCAACTGTCTAGTTTTTACATTTTCCTGGCCGTTACCAGCCTCTAGCACCACAGCTAAAGACAAAGAAAACCCCACAATTAACACATGCAGAGCAGAGCCTTGCTTTCATGGAAATATTTCCTTTCCTTCTTTGCACATACTCAGGACAAGCTCTTAACACCACTTCCAGTTTAATAACTGCAGCAAATTTTAACATGGCTTGGCAATTCACGGCAACATCTAAAGCCAGACTGGCTGGACATGAGTAGTTCTAGGCAGCTCCTCCCATTACTAGCGATGGGGCAACATACCAAAGACCAATCATCACAGTTCACACCACAGTGTTTGTAGCACGTCCACAGCCATCAGTAAAGAGAATGCACTGTTCAGAGTCAAGCAGGAATTACCACAATGCAGTTTCCAGTTTTGCCCCCACATCTCAGTGAGGGCGGTGGGAATTACCTCCAAATCCCCCTTGGTAATAGATTCTTCTTCCACGCGGAACTGCAAGTCCTCCACTTTCCTGTGGGTGGGAAGAGAGACAAAGAGCAATCAGTAACACCCAGATTAGCACCCTACAAGCAGCCACGGCACATGGGCCATCCTTGCACAATAAAAAGATGAGGAAAAAAAAAAAGACAAACGTTTTATGTCAAGTGCAGAGGTTGTACTGATCCGTCCTGAATAAATGCACATAAAGCCACATACACAAACTGGAAGTGCCTAGGACTCTTTTGCAAAAAAAAGTCTGAATGTAAAATCTCATAACAATATAAAGTAATTTAATCTCCTGCTGAACTCAGTCCTCTTTGTTCTCTTTACTGATTTAAAAAATAAAAGCAGTAATGAAGACGTTACGCTGCTAGCCAGATGTAAGGGCTCTGATTCAGTTACAGAGACAAAAATAGCTGCGAGAGTACATATGTAACTTCATAAACAAGCTTCCTTGTCTAAACCTCCCCTAATTAGAGGAGGCATCTGTTGATATTTAGGAAATAGCTCAGCTGTCGTGGGTTAAAGGGCCTCCCGGAGCTGGGAAAGCGAGCTGCCTGCCCAGAGAGCATGAATGAACAATTCCTCTCCAGGAGGAGCACTGTCCCACTGAAACCAGCACCACTTCCAGCGTTCTCGATTAACACACAGAAATGTCTTCATTCCCACTGAGGGGTTATATACATGGAGCAATTGGCCTCCAAGAATGACAAACAGATCTTCACTCTCATCCAGAAAGGAAATGTATGCATCATCTTATATACACAGATGGGCCCCTGGGACGTGGGGAATCACACTGCACTCCAGTTTGACTTCCCCTTCTCAGAACGTCCACAAGATTACCAAACCAAAAAGAGATACATATGCTGCTTCTCCCTGCTCAGTATCAGGAACAAAAAAAACAGGGAAGAAGCCTGGATGCCTTCAATAGCTTCACAGCCCAGTAGGAGACCAAGGCTGTTTGGCCATCAGCTGGCAGTGGCAGAGGAACTGTTGCCCTCATCATACAGTCAGTGCAATATTGGCCATTGTCACATGCTCGTGGGCATGCAAGCCTGTCAGCTTTTTTCCGGGGTCCTCACAGGTGCACCACCAGTTTGGGGTCCATCGGGAACAGAAGCTGACAGCATCTTTTGTCTGAAGAGCTACATGTATTTGGCAAGAACATGGGCCCAACCACGCAACAGGCAGACTGCAGTAGCCAAGACAGGGGAGCTCACACATTTGAAGTACAGGGAGACACCCAAGGATGACTCTCTGCTCACTTTGGTGTCCTTCCATCCAACCATTCTCTTCCATCCAACATTCTTGGCTAAGAGCTTCATCTTCCCCGTGGTTTCACCTCCCCCACGCCCATTCACTCCCACTTTACCTCTTCTCCTCTTCCAGTTGGTTCAACAGTTCAATCTTCTCCTTCTGCATCCCATCCACCAGTGCTCGTGCTCGCTGGAGGTTTCCCTCTGCCTCTGTGACATACTGCAGGAAAAAAAAGAGCCCGAGTCACAAAAGCTGACAACGTTTGAAGTATAGAGCTGTTTAAAAAAGAATCAGAACAAGGGAACAGAAGGTTCTGATGATCTATTTCAGAGGCTGCTATTGTAAGAAGGTAGATTTGCCAAAAAGCCCGATACATAAGCATCAAAAAACCTGCTCAATCTCCCCCAGCTGTAAATCTGATCCATGTTTCAGTCTCTGACTTGAACCCTTTGGAGAATCCAGCTCCGATTAGATTTAAGCACTTCTAGCCTGAACAGTTTTGAAAACCTGGCCTGAGGTTACCAGATCCCATTCTGCCCTCATCATGGAGCAAGAGAGGCATTTCAGACCCGCATTAGTTCATTACTGATAATTACCAGAAAATATTTTTCTGGAAGGAAGACGTCAGCTTGCAGTTGATTTACCACTTCCTCCCATGTTTCTGGCAGGCAGGTGTAGCCCACCACAAACAGAGACAGTGCTATCCCTGCTCCCTGCAGCTGACCAGCGTGCACAGACAGCAGCAAGGAACTCGGGCAAGAGCTGTTGTTAGAGAGCCACACACTGACCAACAGCATGAACACACGACTCCTTTCTTTATACATTCAGGTGGATAAAATACTATCTACATAAGTTCTTGAATGAAAATCAAGATGCTGGCATGATCATCCTGCTCTCCTTACAATTGTCAATGCTTAATGTGATCAAATCATCCCCTCCGGCAGCAAAGCAGGGATTTGCACAAACTGAGCTGATGTTCTCAGCAGCATCTGATAGTACCCAAGAACACTGCAGTGCAGTCACAGCCAAGGCCAGAGCAGGTGGCTCAGGGCACTATGAGTGTATCCCACCTGCATTTCAGCACTCAGATGTACTGATCCACCAGACAAACTACCCCTGTCCTTGGTCTGGCACAGCCCTGTTTGTGCTCCTTCCTTGGGGAAGAGAGCATGTTCCAGTGGCAGGAATGGAGAAAGCCAGCATGTGGGAAGCTGCCTCCACATGAAAGGAGGAAAATTAGAGCCCAGTTTGCACACAGAACAGCTTGAGTTGGAAGGGACCCTACAGCCCATCCATTTCCAACCACCTACTGTGGGCTGGGTGCCCCCCAGCAGCTCAGGCCGCCCAGGGCCCATCCATGGCCTCGGGCACCTCCAGGGATGGGGCACCCACAGTTTCTTTGGGCAGCAGCAACAGGGCCTCAGCGCCCTCTGGGCCAACCCTTCTCCTACCTGCTCATGTTGGGCCTTCATGATGGCAATCTCCTTCTCCACCTCACAGATGTGGCTGGTGGCCTTGGCCACCTCGGCCCGCTCCAGGTCGCGCTCTGCCAGCAGCTGCTCGATGTGCTGCTGCTTCTCCTTCAGCGCCTCCTGGAGAGCCGTGGTGCCGGAGATTTTTCGGGCGTAACGAGAGGAGGTCTCCGTCAGCTGGAGAAGAGTTAAAAAAGAGATAGAATAAAGCTGTGTTCTCCCCAGTCTAGAACAGCTTGAAGTCCAGGTCTACCGATCATTTCTCAGGCTGTACAGAGCCGCAGTTCCAGCTTTGGACCCTCTGGGCCCCGCAGGTCAGGGTAATGTGTCTGCAGAAGTCTGTGCCTTGCTCTGCTACGCTATGATGGAAGAACTGCTTCCCAAAGGACACAGCATGGGGTGGGAATTGAGTTAAGAAACATTAGCATGTACTGTACTGCCTGCCTTTTAAAATATATTTTATTGATGCCCAGCACTGGTGCAGTCCCAAAGTGAGCTCAGTTAGGAGGACTGATCTCAACTGGAGAGTGGTGTGGTTTGGTTGGATCCACTCCCAGGGATGGATACTGCACCCTTGTCCCCAGCCAAGAGGACTGCAGGCGCTATGCAGCACACACTACGTCAGAGCTTTTAATAATATTTCTGCTGCTCTGGTGTCTGCCTTCTTGAGCATCTTCCAAAGCACAAGGCATGTGATCCAGGAGAGTGTCACCCGCCGGAGCTAAAAAGCGGTCACTGCAGGGCTGGAAGGCAGAGCTGCTTAACAGCACACTGCTATACAAACACATGGGCAGGAAGCAATGGCGTTTTGTGCAGGGATCTTGTAACAAAACTTGCTCTTGACAGCGGAGCTGAGGTGCAGCCCATCGCAAATAGCACTTTGCACTCTAATGGTCACAATTGCTCAGTGTCTGGTTACACCTCTCACATCCGTGGAAGGAGTCCAATTTGTAAGGTCGGAAACCGTATTCTAAACTCCGCTTTCCTCATCTCCTTGACAGGGAAGGAGCAGCTGCCCCAGCGCAGCTGCTGAAACTGAACTCCAGCCCTCCCACCTCGTAGAGCTGAGTCCCAGCAGCAGATGGAGAGTGGAAAAAGCCACTTACCAGCCCACTGCGGCTGGGCCTGCCCCCGACAGATGAAGCCACGGAGCTGACGGAGCTGATGGAGGAGCTGCTGGGGCTGTGGGTCAGGGCAGACACTCCCATGGCCATCCGCTTGCTCTTCTTTGCCTTGGCGGGGCTGGTTGATGGGAACCCGATCCGGATCACTTTGTGGATGGGAGCAAAGAGGCCGAACTTGGGAGGGCACTGAAAATACCTGCAACACGAGAGATGCACCGCGTCAGAAAGGCGATGGCACCCACCCTGCCCAAGCCCTCCAGAACAGCATTGCCATGCACTAATTGCTACACATTTTGACGAGCTGCCAGGAAAGACCCATGTGGTTGCCCAGATAGCACAAAGATCCCAACACACTGCATGAGCATACACGCTCCTTCCATCCAGAAGCAAGCCAGCCCTCCCCAAACCAGCATCTAGATGCTCTCCCACTCGCAAGAAAATCACACAGCAAAGTGTATCCAACAAAGACAAATCATACAGCTCTGTACCACATCTATGGGTAAATTTTTCCTTCCACAGCAGAAGGGGAGGAGTGGCATCTTTCAGCTCGTGCCCTGCCCAGCACAAGTCCTCTTTCTCCAGACGTGAGCAGCTGCTTCCTAACTGCCTTCTACTTGGAAGCAGTCACAGGGCTGCGTCACAGAGCTCTGTGTGCTTGGGAGGCCAGAGAACAGCCTGATCCCCATCCAGATGAGAGTGATTTGTTTTCCAACACCTGCTCAACTCCATTTCTACCCCCACCCCAAAAAAGTAATCTTTCAAAAAAAAAAAAAAAAAGCCCCTACAATCCAAAACTGCTTTAGCCCCCTGTTTGCTAGCAACACAGGCTCTTGGGTTTGGAAAATGGATCCTGCCACAGGCTAACCTTATTCCAGAACGAAAAGAAGCAGGAAAATCGGCATGACCTCTTGCAAACCAGACAAAGCCCTCCTCAGTTTCAGCTTTTCAACCACAGCTGGCACGGGCAGCCCAACAGCATGGTAGAGATCTACATGTTCTAAGCATAAACTGGTACATGGGGCTTTACAACAGCAGCTCTTTGCAAGTTAGAACCTGCATCACTCTACCCATCTACTTTTAGTCCACATTGGAAGTGGTCGCAATTAACTTTTGTTGTTCATAAACAGGAATTGGGCCTAAAACATTTGGCAGCAGAAAGATCTGCTAGAAAATCTTCCTCAGCTTGAGGAGAATCAGTAAACTCAGCTGATCCACCATCAGCTCACCTGCAGGGCTCACCACAGCAGTGATGGCGATGGAATCCCTTGCTCACTCATTTACCTCCATCACCTTCCCTACCTTAGCACAGCTGTAGCAGCCAGTTACTGCAGCACGGAGCCTCAGGCAGCCAGGCCAAGCATGCTCACTAGATGGCAACAACCACCAAAGCAGAGCCCTTGGCAGTCTCTTCCCAGACTGATTCTGACAGGATGAACACAGGGCAGTGGCAAACATGGGGAAGGCAGTCCAAGGGGTGCCTTCATGCCCCAAGGATGTCAGGTTTATTATGAGGACTTTCCTCCAAAACCCTGCTGTTGAAATCAGCATGTGCCGGTGGCTGCCAGTGAGGCATTTACACTGCTGTAAAACCATGAAGGCTCAAGGGATGAGCAGGGCACGTGTTCTCTACTGCTAAATCTGCACCATTGGCTGGGATGCCTTACAGACTCCCCTCAATTTCTCCTCTTCAATCAGAAACTCTGAATTCTTTCCCATTCCCTGATCTCTGCCACGGAATCCATCGTTCCTGCTCTTGATAAGATGTGAGATGGAAGAGGAGCTTTGCAGGCACGAAACACAACACAGCAAAAATAAAACCATGACGCAGCAGTTCTGCAAGGAAGATGGCTTTCAAAAAACAGCTTTTCAAAATACAGCAATAGAAGTGTGAGGACAAGAACCAGAGAGCACCCTGACCACTCGCATCTGCCTTCCACACATCCCATATGCACAAAGACAATAAATCATTTCTTGACAACTTGAAGATTAAGCCTAGAGATAATTTATTTTGTGTGATAAAGAAAGCGGGGACTTGGATCCACTCCATGACATTCTGATTCTTTTCTTTTGAGAATAGGCTGGAACTCAGCCATCTGCTGCCAATCATCTACTGCTTTCTTGCCCTGACATTGAACAAGGCAGCGTTTCTCTGATTTTAAATGAGAACATATGACTGCTGATTCAACACAAGAAATCATTATTACAGAACCTGAGATCTAACAGTGGAGGAACTCTCAGTTCCTGAGCAGTTTCAAAGTTAAACCACACTTTTAATGTGAGATTCCCTTAAGAAGCTCCAAGAAATCAGCTGTACTTCCCCTGAAAGGGGCTCATGAAGGATAGGAAATCAGTTCCACCTGTGTTGGATGAGGGTCAAAGCACTGCTAAGTAACTCAGATCTGAATGCTGCCAAACTCAGGATGTGAGGCTGGGGGCACTCCCTCATCTAACTTCTATGTGAACAGAAACACCACTGCTTGGGAAGCTTGCTGGGTGTCCCTGCCACTGCTTGGGAAGCTTGCTGGGTGTCCCTGCCTAGTTATCCAGATACAGCAAGTGCCTTTTTGAAAGGAAAATAGTGGAAGAGTCCATTGAGTCAGAGGTGGTAAGATCCATCAGCAAATAGCTGTCACTATATCAGGAAAAATTTCTTCTCGGAACGAGTGGTGGCACAGGCTGTGCAGGGAGGTGGTGGAGGTGTTCCAGAGCCATGGAGATGTGGCACTGAGGGACGTGCTCAGCGAGCATGGTAGGAATGGGATGGGGTTGGACTCAGGGATCTTAGTGGTCTTTTCCAACCCTAATGATTCTATGATTCATGCTACAGAATTACTACAAGAACAGATGACGACCAAGAAAGCAAGAACTGGACTCCTCCTCCTACCCCACCACGTCCAGCCAAGCACTCCAGCCCTTCCTCCCAGCCCCGAATGGTGTTAGGTGCCATCCCCCAGGAGCTGGTGGGACCCCACGTGCCCAGGCTGGGCTTGGGGTGCTCAGTACCTCGTCCCAGCCACGGCCCCGTCGTTCTTCCCCAGGGGCTCGTCCAGCTCCACACCACACCACTCTCCTTTGGCAAAATCTGTCTCTCCCACGTAGCGCACAACTCCCGTCTTCGTCCCACCGACCTGTTGGGGATAAAACACTGAGGGTTAGAGGCAAACACTGGCTTTACTGCAGGTCAGCTAAGGCTGGGACAGCCACGGAGAAGGGGGAAAAAAAAAAATCTATTGGATTTTCCAATTTAGATGTAATGAAACCAGAACAGATAGTTCTCATACCAAAGTCTCCTGGCACTAAAGATCTCTCTCCCAACTACAAGCAAATCTCCCACTTTTTGACATGCCTATCTGGGAGGTGTCAGGACAAATACAATGAGAACATCAACTAATTGCATACGGTTGCTTGTCAGGCCTTGAAGGAGTTCAGCCCTCCAAGCACAACCTTCTGCAAAGAACGAACATCAGCACTAATGGGGTTTCAGTTCTCTGCTCTTTTAGCCGGCAGCTCTGCGACAGGATTTCAAAGGGATAATCTGAGGCAGCACTGCTCGTCAGTTCATCCCCATGTAGGGTTTGCTAGCACATAGCCAACAGCCCTTCCAGCAAACCTCTCAAAATAAAGATATTCTGTTCAGAAAGAGCTCTGCTTTTACCTACGCATCCTACATCAATTCACTGAGTTAGTATGCTATGTGAAAAAAGGTCTCATTGTACTGCAAGGCGTCAGCTACCACCTGGTTTTCCACTCCCACCATGGAGATGCAAGAATAAATCACACCTTTTGCTCCCATATGTACACTTAAAACTTTCAATGTGCAGGTTAGACCTCAAGTCAGGAATGTACAAAGCCATGTTTTGATCACTGCAATGAGAACCCGTTTCACTGAGCAGCAGCTCTACCAGCTGCCTCTATCTTTATACCTGTGGGTTTCATTTGATATTTGTGCTGAGATAAGAAAGATGGAGAAGTAGGAGGGATGTTTGAAGGATTCAAGTGAATCAGAACATAATTTAAGCCTTTTTCGGCCTCTTCTAAGCCTGTGTTCAAGGGAGAAGCTTAATAATCTTAAAATTAAATCTACAGCTTTTATCTTCAATGACTGGTGGTTATTAATTTTCTTAATATTGAATTTTACATTAACAGGTATCCACAAAATAATATTATCCTACAGAAAACAGTGACAGAGGAACACATCCTCCAGTTTCATGTATTCTGGGCTGGGGATGTAGCAGGTTTACCAATTCTTAATCACTAAATATCCTGAAAATGGTTTATGCCAACAGAAATGAGTGTTCCCAACCTAAAAATAACCACACCTGAAAGAGCACAGCTCTGTAGGATGGGTCCTACCCCACGTCCTGGGAGGCCGAGCTGCACACAGCTCGAGTTTGTCTTCTGTAATTTCTCTCACTAGGAATTTAGCAAAGTGTTACTTATGGACAAAACTCTGTTAATGTTCCATTCACTGCAGGAAGGAGGAAAAGCATCACAAGGAAGCTTTCAGGTTCTACACTGTGCCCAGGAGTGAAATGGTTTAATTCCAGTATTGAGTATTTGGCCAGTTATGGGTTCAAACAATCTCAGTAAAATTCTTTACTCATGGCCAGGCAGCAGTTCTCTTTTTGACTTATTGAGTTTGGACAGATTTATTCTCAATATTAATGCAACTAATACATTTCTTGAGCTGCAAGTTGAATTCAGTGGAGCTGTAATTCATCTTAATATCATTTATAGGAATTGAACACTTCTGGGAGGCTCCCTCAAAAAACCTGATGAACTCCCTCCATCAGCGTGATTCTTACCATACTGCTCTGGGGCCTCTACAAAGGGCCACTTCCAAACAGCAAAGAAAGTCAAGGAATGGATAGGTTGGAAGAGCCCTCAGAGACCATCCAGCTCCAATCCCCAGCCGTGGGCTGGACAACCTGAGCTGGTGGGGGCACCCAGGGCCCATCCATGGCCCATCCATGGCCTTGGGCACCCACAGCTCTCTGGGCAAAGAACTCCCCCAGATGGCAACGTGATTCCTTGCTCATAACGCATTTTATTTTTCTCCTTTAAGAGTTATTCTGTCATACTCGCATGGCAGCCCATGGTGAACCTCCCAACTTTTGGCAGACACGCACAAACTCTCATGGATGGAGAGCCTCAAAAATTCATCCGGAGCAGACATGCGGATTTATTTAGTCCTGATAATCTGTTAACGCTGCTAAAATGAACAATGCGTTTCGGAAAAAGCCAGCTGGCAGGTCGTATCAGCGCACAGAGCAAATGGGCTCATCCAAACAGAAGAGTTTGTTTCTGTCACACCCTTCTACAAATCAGAAGTATCACCTTGGGAGGAAGACAGAAGCAGTGCCTCTACAAAAAAACCAACTGCCTATAACTCCCCACCTGGCACAGTACTCAGGGCCACAAACACCTCCAGCGCTGAGCGTACGGAGCTCAAGCCAAGTTGGACAGGGCAACCCAACGCTCAGCTGCACCCGGCACAGGTCAGACATGCCACGGCTTCGTAGAATTGACATTTCATTCAAAAAAATGAACACAACTCCCAAATCCTTTCAGAAGAGCTCTGAAGTCACTTAACCAAGGTGACTCTACTGTCCCAGCTTTCTCTGCTTCAGGTGAAAATTTAAATCAAGCTCACCGTGGTCCATCCCTTCCAGACGGATGGGAGTAGGCTCAGAACCCTGTGCCTCTAATTTCTTGGCAAGCTCAGAGCCAGACTCAGCTCCCTTTCCATGCCTCTGTCCAGAGATCTGTTTTTTGACCTCCTCAATGAAAACTCCCCAGTAGTCTCAAGAAAGTCTCAGGCTTGACCTTCAGAACGACGCGAAGCCACAGATACATAATGGTTCTGTATCCTTCAGAGTGCGTGAGAAAAGCACTGCAGTCACCAAAGAGGTCCACCCACCTTCCTGCTATCTGTAGTATCACTGACATCCCATTTTACTACGGCTTTCTCATCCAAATGACAAAATTGGATTCAGACCAGTATCCCAGGGCTGGAAAGACAATGATGTTGATCCTCCCAGACACTGTCTTCATCAGAGCCACTAATGTATCATCTAAACAATTTGCCCAATTAGCACCAGGCCATGTTTTGATCTGGCTGCTGCAGGTCTGACTCCTGCCATCCGCATTTGCTCTTTTCCCTTTCATCCTTCCTGCTGCACCCCACAGCTCTTTTGCTCTCAGCAAGAACCTCAACCCAGGGCCTGTGAATGATGCACTGCTTGCAATTCACTGCAATACTCCTCAGAGAGAGAGGAAAAAAGGCCAAAAATGCTATAATTCAGGTCAACAGGGACTGTTCTCCACAGTGTCAGGCACAGTTCACAGGCAGCAGACCCCTGCTTGAGCACATCCCCAGGCAGAAATCACAGAGAAAATGCTGTGCTGCCTGCTCATAAATCTCATACCCCATCTCCATTCGTTTTCTCTGCTGCTTTCCAAGCCATTCCCACAAGGCAAGGCTGCTAACCAAGGTGGGAACATACACACACACAAGCACAATGTAATGACACATCTGCGCTTTCTTTATCCAGAAGACCATCATGCAATCATGCAATATCCCAAGTTGGAAGGGACCCATAACGATCATTGAATCCAACTCCTGGCCTCACATAGGACCACCCGAAAATCAGCCCTTGTGTCTGAGAGCTACAGATACGCTATAGGGTGATGGGCACCTTGCCCCATGGCTAGTGAGCACCTCCATGCACAACGTGACACCAATTCCCCAACCAATGTTCACAGCTTAGAGTGCGGGTGCCCAAACTTTTGGCTTGCCTGGGCCACACCGAGTGAAGAGGAATCGTCTTGGGATTGCCAGCTATTTTTAATGAGCAGCACGTGAGCTGCTGTTGTTACTCTACACCGACACTGGATGATACCAACAAGAACTGGAGACCATCTTTATTGGAGGAGAGCTGTTTGCTCCTGTTTGAGGGGTAGGCTTTACCCAGCACTAAGCTGAAGCAGCCATCCTTTCCCTTAGACGGGCATTTGCCTTTTCCTCGTGCTCATCTCAGGAGCCTATTTCTATTGAGCTGCCTGCTTCCCAGCTGTGTGCCATTTAGCTCTTCCAAGCGCCAATGGCAGAAGATTATCACACAGGACCTGACTTAAAGAAAGTGCTTTTAGCAGAAGCATGGTAGTTTGCATCCAGACCCTTCAGATCATGGGAAATAACTAGAAATAACTACCTGTAAATACAGGGAGATAAACACACACCTACGGGCAGTGCATGTCAGCACTTTTTGGGGGGGTACATCCCAGCTGGCAGCCAGGCAGAGCACTCAGGCATTCAGGGTAAGGTGGAGATCTGGCTCATGCTCAGGTGTGTCTGTAATCACAACTCAAGACACAGGAATTTTTATATTCTCTTTTAACCCAAACACTTACCTTTGGGGCTCGCCCATCCCCGCAGCACAGCACTGCTGACACAAGGCATCCGTGCACATTTATCTTTCAGGCAGCAGAGAGAAAATGATGCCCTCGGGATGCGGTGCAAGGGGAAAGCCTGCAATTACAGCATCCCCTCCTGAGGCTGCCTTTGATACCAAGTCCGCCCACGTTAATAATACAGTTTGCTCCACCGTGGGCCACTCGCAACTCTTATTTAATGACAAATATAGCACACAGAAGACAAACACTGGCCAGTGCATCGTCCTAGATGAATGGTTAGGAGGGTGTGTGCATGCATGAAAAGCCTCCAAGGGTTAACATGGCAGCAGGACAAGGCAGTAGCTTTTTATTTAGGGGCTGTTATCTCTTAGTTTCACCAAGTTCCTCTGTTCCTTCCTAATACCCCACTTGCCTCCACCGCAGCAAGACCTCAGTCCCAGGACTGACACAGCTCAAAGCAAGCTGCCAGCAGAGCTCGTGGCTGTCTCTGCCCAAGGAGAGAGGCAAAGGCTGCAATTCCCCTCGCTGGGAGCTGCTGGTGGCAAGGATTTCTCACTGAGTATAGGCTTTCTGCAGCTCCAGGCTGGGGTGTATGTTTGCATGGGGTGCTAGAGAAGAGGACAGGATTAGTTTACAAATGAGAATTTTCTGCCATTTACCAAGAGCCAGAGGAGGCAATACACCGCCAGCAAAAACCACTCTGCAGCATGCAGAGGAGAAAATGACTGCTACCAAATGCCTAGGGTGAGCCCAGGGCTTCTTTCCAGCAGCCAAAGCCGCCTGCCACCACAGCAAGGCTCCATCACATCCCACCTCCAGTGCTGCATCTACTGCAGCAGCAACTGCAGCTTCAGCATCCTCCAAGTTCTGGCAACATCACAACCACAGAACCCATCTGAAGAGCATCTGGGGCAGCACTCCACAGGAATACAGCCAATTAGGAAAGCCCTTAAGCAGTCGTGTTCATTACTACATTTCAGTACAGAACTGTGCAACCCCAGTTAGGGAACATAAGGATGATTAAAGGACAGAACATGTCTGTGAAAAGGATATTCTTTATTTAGACTTGCTTATAGAGAAGTCACCTCCTTCCCACCTTTCTTAAGCAAGCACTTTAGGGTGGAATGAGTTCAGCTGCTGAGCTGCCTCCCCCTCAAAGCATGTAAAATGCATTTTCTTAGGAAAAAAATACAGCAGAGATTCCTCTCAAGCAGAAAGTGCTCAATGCTCCATCTCTTTCCATCCGTTCTGTCCCTGGAGAAAGGCAGCAAGGCAGCCTCGCATTAACAGCGGCACTCCGGCAACTGGCACACTTTGGGAAGCTCCCTTCTCATTAAAGCAAAGGTTAATTGTTCCACACTCATCTGCCAGACCTCAAGAAATGAGTTCCATAGTATCACGGTGGAGGGCTTTTTTCACCTCTTTAATGCAATTTTTGCATCTCTGGGAAAAAGTCTGAGTTCGAAAGTGCCAAAGGCAAACATTATCTAATTCTTCTAGTGGAAAACTCCATTAGATGACTTTTAGCAACTGCTACAGTTGGAAAGGCTCTAAGAACAAAGCCACTGAAACGCAAAAATGGCTTAAGTCCATTATAGTTGGAAGACAAGTTAAAGAAAACGGACAGCAGAAGACAAGCAGGATGCAGAACGAGGTTGGCAGTGGCCAGGTGCCATCTCACACACCCAAAGGGCCCCTGCAACCTTCTGCTTTGGCAGCAGAGCCATTACAGACAACAGGTCCTGCTCCCACCTCAAGAGCCTTTGGTGCATCTCAACTGTCCCAACTGATGCCCAAAAATCACTTTCAAGAAACCTTCCAGGAACACGTGGGCTGAGAGTAATAAAGACAACTGAAATCAGACCAGGCTGGAGAGGACATGGCCTAAAGTCGACTCAAGGTTTGGGGCAGCTCAGGTTAACCCAGAATTATTGTGATGTCTCCACTACTAAATACATTTGCCAAGCACATACTACTGAACCACAGCAGTACGTGGTTTCCTGCTGTCATTCTTAGGACACGGTTAGTGGGCATGGTGGGGATGGGCTGACGGTTGGACTTGGTCATCTTAGTGGTCTTCTCCAACCTTAATGGTTCTAGGATTCTATCTGTTCCTTTCCCAGACCTCTGCTACTCCATGCAAACAGCTCCTGATATTTCTCTAAGCTGAGAGCTTCTGCTTGAGCCAGCGAGATGCCGAGCTTATTTCAGATTTGCTCTTTTGAAGTTATTTTTTTACAGTAACAAAGAACAGCACAAATTCTCTCTTACAACATCTGGGGTGGATAAGGCAGCAGGTTGGGAGGAAGGGCTTCCATTCCTTTATAAACAAACAAGCAGAACAACAACAAAAATAAAATCTAAACAAAGAAACAAAAAACAGAAGTCCAGGGAGAAAACCACCAACAGTTTCTATGACATGAGCATGCTGAAGTCCCAGTCTGCATATTTTGCTGCTTCTAAAAGGGGCAGCCCTCACTTGAGCACTCTCCCTCAAGAGGTAAAGGACAAGAGGGGAACAGACAAACCGATCAAAGGAGGACAGACTCCTAAGGTTGGTTTTTCCCTTGAGCTTATTAACATTGAACCATCGGTGTGTGTGTAAACAGAGCGTCTCTCCGCTCTCCCTGGGAGCAGTGGGGCCAGCTCCAGGGGCAATGCATCCACAGAGCCAAACCCCTGTCTGTAACCAGAGGGGAGGTTTGCCTACACTGCCCTGCTGTAACTACTGCTATTAGAACCACATGCCCCAAACACACTACACAGCTAACCTCAAATGGGAGCCAGGCTGTCCAGGATGCACAAAGACCAGCCCCTGGAACCTGTTGTCCCCATTGGCTAAAGTCATCTTCATCTTTCAGTTCCATGGATATTACAGTGGATAAAGTCAGAAGAGATGTGTGCTCTCATGCCAGCTCCTTCACAACATTTGATGTCACAGCATTCATCATTCACACTAAACAAAACTATTTTACAGACCTGCAGAATGAGACTGCTTTTGTCTGTGATGTTCTTTTCCTTCTCAGTCTCCACTGAAAAAACTACTCCTTTGCTAGGACAAACTTGCAATAAGCCATTTTAAAAGTATGCCACTTTGGCCCCAAAGCACCAGGTACTCTAAAACAACAGAAATCAGCTGCAGATAACCTATCCATCAGTGCAACATCCTGCCCTTTAATAAAAATAATTGCAAGTTTCTTTCCATCTGGGAAAGGACTTACCATCACATCCAATATCTTAAAAACTGAAGCACCAAAAGGGGAGTGACCAGCTACAGGAGATTCTTGCAGATGTTCAGAGTATGCATGAACACGTGCAACAAGGCACACGACTGCAAAGCCCTCAAAAGCCATGATACGCACCATTATGGAGAGTATTGCTGGGATAGAAAATAATATTTTTCGTGTTTCTCTCTCGTGTTTGAGTTACTCTTTCTCTGATGGCAATCTACTGCTCAGGGTTATCCCAGTACAGAAAGTACTCTGGAGTAAGTTTAAAAAACAACAAAAAAAGCAGATGTCCACAAGATGCAGTATCCCAAATAACAATTAATGCAGGAGTTCAAAGCCTGCTTGGCTGAGGCACCCTCTTCCCAATGCCGCATCCTGCCCCACATCAAACCACCACCCATCATCCTCCCCTCACCCCAAACCCAACCACAAGCACCCGGGGACGGGACAAACTCTTACCCTTCACCTATGGGAGGGTTACTCCACGATCAACTCACCAGCACGCGATCTCCGAGCCGCAAGTCCTTCTCCCCCTTCTTCACAGACCCACTGTCCGACAGGTTGGATCCCGACTCGTTGCCCGTCTTCATGGCGCTGTTGAGGACACTCTCCCGTAGGGGGATGACGCGAGTGGAGAGCGGCGGCGTGGCCGTCCCCGAGTGCAGGGACAAGTTCTGAGCCGTAAGCGAATCCACGGGGGGGACGTCGCTCCCCGAACCCTCAGCCACCGGCTGCCGCGTCAACTTGGACGGTCGCGTGAAAATCCCCTGCAGCGGTTGGCACTCGAAGTAGCGCACGCCTCCAACAGAGCCATCGTTCTTACCCACGGGGTCATCCAGCACGACCCCCGCCCACTGGCCCGGTGCAAATTGTGTCTCCCCAAGGTACTGGATCACTCCGGGCTTCACTCCGTTCACCCAGACGCGTTCGCCCACCACGAAGTCTCCCAGGAAGTCATCGCCCACCTCGGCAGCCTTCGACCCCGACTTCTCAGCGCTGGAGGTGGCGGCGGCACTTTGCTTGTGAAGAGGCGAGCCTGCAAACCAAGGGGAAAGAGGTTGATATGAGGAGGAATCCTACATCACAGAACCATCAGCACTGGAAAGACCACTAAGATCATCTAGTCCAACCATCAACCCATGCCTGTGATCATTCTAGACCACGTTGCTTAGTGTGGCAGCTTCCTTTTTCTTGGACACCTCCAGAGATGTTGACTCCATCACCTCCCTGGGCTGCCTGTGTCAATGCATCACTGCTCTTCCTGAGATTTTCTCCCCATATCCAACCTGAACCTCCCCTGGAGCAACCGATGGTCATCACCTCTCATCCTATGGCCATTACCTGGGAAAAAAAGGCCAACCCCCCACCTCACCACAACCTCCCTCCAGGGAGTTGTAGAGAGGCAGCCAAAACACCAGACAAGGGCATTTACATAAAGGAAACATCTGGAAACATGGCTCAGGTTGCAGATTTACGTCAGGCAAAGGTTAAACACTGGGCAACACCATTAACTACAAATCTTCCTTGGCAGAGAGGCAGTTTGAACAGAAATCTCCATACATTGCTGTTTCTACAGATCTCAAGCAAAATAAAGGACAGACTCCGTGTCATCATCCCCCTTTATAACATACATTTATTCCCAGTCCCATCACAGTACCGAAGGATATTTTGCATGGCAGTGTGAATAAGCTCAACAGAACAGGAGTACTGGGAGGTGCTTAAAAAAGGGGAACCAAGAACCGTGCCAAGGTCATCTATTTATCCCAAAAAAAGAGTGATGTTTTTGTGAACTCTACAGAACCACAGTCTGCATACAATAAACCCAAGCGTTGAGTGTCCCACTGGAGGACGTTAATGGCTCCTGTGGGATTCAACAGCTGCCTTTGCAAATTACTTGCTTTTCCCAGCTGCTGCCATGCCCTTTGCAGAGCAGAAGCCAGCAGCAAGCAGACACCTGGGGTATGTTCAATATAAACAGAGCATCTATAAACAGGAAGCATCTACAAACCCCTGCAAGCACAGCTCTTCCAAGGCTGACACGCAGCGTACAGAACTCAGACCTGCAATAAGGAATGCTCTTATTTCTACATCAGCTGCTCAAGCTGAAGCCAGACCTCCAAAGCTCTGCTTTGCTGGGAGAAGGAAAGCTGCAGATGATGCTGGAAATTCTCTCTCCCTTGTGGCTGTGTTCAGCATATCTGGGATTGGCCAAACTTCCCATAATACGAAGAGGGGCCCTTATAGAATCACAGAGTCACTACAGTTGGAATAGACCACTAAGATCATCTAGTCCAACCATCAACCCATCACCACCATGCCCACTAAACCATGACCCTTAGGTAGGTGGCTGCACCTGAAGGGTCAGCAACAACTCCAGTAAACAAGTTAGCAGTGACCCTACACTTGCTGACCCCAGTGACAAACTCTACCACAAACATTGTGCTTTCAGCCTAGGTCCCAGAGGAACTAAAATAAAGAGCATACGGATTTCATTAAAGCTTCCCTGAGTCAAAAGAGGGGGGTGGGCAACAGCTCTTGGACAGGGCAGGCAGAGAAAGCCTAACAGTGGCAGATGTGATCCAAACATGAATGCTTATCTGAACTATGAAATTCATCCAGCCTCAGCCATCACTGCTGCTCAGCCAGCACCATTTCCACAGCTCTTCCAGAAGTAATGGGTCTGACAGATCCAGTTCAGCTCCTGCACGGCCCAAAGAACACAAAGCTCTCAACCCAAAGTACTACAAGCTGTGCTAGAGGCCTGATGCCAGGGGAAAGAACAGAGCACCAGTGCTTTGGTGTTGGTATAAAAGAGTCTTTCAGTTGAATAGCCAGATATGGCTGCAGCGTTTTATCACCACAATGTCTACGGTCTGTATGGAGTCTCTCCCTTTTTCTAGGTATGAGAATAGCATAAATGAGAAACACAACTTCTACCCTGGTTTCAGCAGAGCACCGCTGACATGGCTGCAGCAGACACATGCAATGCACCAAGCAGAACAGCCACATTCAACCCTACTGAGCAGGGCACTGCAGGCTCAAAGTTTGGAGGGGCTGCATCTGGATTCCCAAAAGATCAAAGCTGTTCTCCCAGCCCAAGCAGAGCCGGAGTTTCAGCACACTAAGGGTCTTTACTACTGTTAATTAACAATCAAGACGTGGTTACAGCTCTCACAAACACCTCGGGGAAGTGGCTGCAATCACCCAACCCTTCAGAAGCACAGGAAGAAGGAAAGCTGCCCCAGGGCTGAACAAACACTGCAACACAACTTACACATCCAGCCCCACCTGCAAGAGCAAAAACCTCCAAAAATCGTCTCAGACAGAAGAAAGCAACATGGCAGTTTTCATTGGACTCCTGGTGCCACATAGCATACCAATAAAAGAAATGAAGCCAAAATTTTAATGGGACTTCATAGACTTTGTTCATTTTAGTTGCCTGCCAAACTGCAGTAATTACAGCATCTCAGAGAAAGTGTCTAATTACAGGTTCCTGAGGAGAGCATGCACTCAGAAGCATTATTATCCTTTAGCATAAGGCTGAACAATTCTAAGAGACAGCGTTGAAGTGAAGAACTGCCAGAAGGTTTACGTTCATTATGGCCATGGTGTAGGAACTTGGTATTCCAATACATGGCCTTCATTATCCATGCATAAAAATTACCAAGCCACCAACTTTCCTACAGCACAATTAAAAGGTTTAGTGCACTCTGTTTCCAGGGAAACCAACAATCACAGTGGTCAAACCAAACCCATTCTTCCTGCCTTCAGATCCGGTGGAGCTGTTCATTAGATGATCACACAACACCCAGATCAGGCTAAAAATCATAGAATCCTTAAAGTGGGAAGGGATTTTAAAGGCCATCTGGTCCCACTCCCTGCAATGCACAGGGACACCCACAGCTCCATCAGTGCTCAAAGCCCCATCCAGCCTGTCCTTGAGTATCTCCAGGGATGAGGCATCCACCGCCTCTCTGGGCAGCCTGTTCCTGTGCCAAACCACCACTATTGTAGAAAACTTCTTCCTTACATCTCATCTAAATATCCCCACTTTTGGTTTGAAACCATTTCCCTTTATCCTATCACTGCAATCTCTGCTGAATAGCCCGTCCCTTCTTTCTTACAGCCCCTCTTTAGTGAGAGCTAGGCCAAGCACTCATCCTCTCAGCCAAGTACCTAGCTGCCACCTCTTAAAGAAGGTGAAAGGTAGCAATGACTGATCTTTGATCCCAAGAGCATATTAGAATACCCCACAACAGAAATCAGCCAACAGCAGTGCTGGCTAATGGCTTTGCCCTCTGAGAGCTGACACCTGGGGTTACCCCTCCTAAAGGAGCCCAGTGGGAAGCCACCCAGGTGTTCCAAATTCCTGAGCTCCCGCCAGCCTACAGGCACCCAAACAGCTTCTCCATGCCTCCATCACATGGGCGTCCGCTTGTTCTGCTTGGACTCACCAACAAAGCAGGAAAGTTCCATGAAAAGCTGCTAACAGCAAAGCAACAGCACAGATCTCGGGTACAAAGTGGAGAACAGAGTTACACTAGAGAAATAAAACAACAACAAGAAAACCAACCCACCAATCTTGAGTACCGTCTGCTCCAACCCTCCTGCCAGCTTACCTTATGATGGTAAAGAAGAAATTCCTCCTCTTTCACCTCAAGGGTCACTGCCTCCCTCTCTGCTGCTCCATCCAACACGAACCTCGGTACACACAGCAGCTCCTGCCCCGCTCTGCTCCTTGCAGGCTCCGAGACACAGCACAGTGTGTGGGATCTCCTCCACTCGGGCTTTCTAGCTTTACAACCCTATTGTGCTCATTAGTCAAGCTCATTCTTTTCAATTTAAATGGTCTTCTGTAGGTCACAGCTTTCAGGGCTGAACAACAATTTATAAATCCAAGTCAGACACAGCATCCGCTAAACGCACATCTTATCCAACTCTAAATCTCGATCTTCCCTTTTGCTTTTGTAAGGCCAACGCAGCCCTGCAGCAGCCCTTTCTGTAAGCTCCTCCCATGTAGGGCTGATGCTGACCGGGCGCCCCGTGCTGTTGCAGGCACAGGAGCCAGACTAACTCCTCTAAACTCCGCACTGGTGAGGTTAAAGGTTTGGCTCTGAAGCTTCAGCCTGCTCACATGGCTCTCATTACCGTGACAATGAAAGCCATGTGTCTGAAATCCCCAGAGCATGGTACAGGAGCAAGAAACTCCCTTCAAACAAGCTCTGCTCCTTTCCTTCCGCTTCAGCTTTCCATCTGCCTGCAGCATCAGCAGGGATAACCTTCACGGCAAGATCCCCAACGAGACGCACAGCCTCGTGCTATGAGTGCCACCCATACCCAACGAAGCCCCGCATCCTCCAACCCATCCATGCCTTCCGACCTCCCACAGCACTCATTCCTTATCACTGGGTAACTGAAACAAAGAGAGAAAGGAAACTTGTTTCGGAAGGGGAGGAGGGAGAGGAAAAGAGCAATAGTTTAGCATGGGAAGCAGTGCACAGTGAGCGCTACCCGCGTATTTCCCACTCCCTGCAGAACTCTTTTGTCATCTCATGGCTCCAGAGATGCATGCCAGGCACCCCGACTGCCAACAGCATCAGAAACTCCACAGCCTATTGTGCTGCCATGGGAATCGGGAGACAGGCAGCTAATTGATAAAATGGAGGCACATTGGGTTTAAAAGAGGAAAAAAAGAAAAAAAGAAAGGAAAAAGATATCCCAGAGCAGTGCCTTGTGCCAGGAAGGGAGGGAAAAAGGAGAACACGCACTATATTTATTTACAGCAGAGCTATACAATGCCCCCAGAGAGGTCATTCCTTTGACATTTTGATTTCCAGGGTTTTTCTTGTTGCTGTTTTTGAGTTTGATTGTTTTTAAACACAAGGCAAACGAATAGGCCTGTACCTAATACAACACCAGCTAAGCCAATATCCCAAGTTGGAAGGGACCCATAACCATCATTGAATCCAACTCCTGGCCTCACATAGGACCACCCGAAAATCAGCCCATGTGTCTGAGAGCTACAGATAGGCTACAGGGTGATGGGCACCTTGCCCCATGGTTAGTGAGCACCTCCATGCACAACGTGACACCAATTCCCCAACCAATGGTCACAGCTTAGAGTGCGGGTGCCCAAACTTCTGGCTTGCCTGGGCCACACTGAGTGAAGAGGAATCGTCTTGGGCCACATAAATGTAGGCTGCTCCAAAAGTAATGCCTCCTATTTATTTCCGTGAAACTAACAATAGCTACAAAGAGCACAATAACACTGTTTGAAAGAACACATTCTCAGTCACAAAATACTATTTATCCACACAGTCGCTACCATTAGCTCTTCATTTTTGCTTGCAAAAATCTGTTACCAGTGGAGGTGACCGACTGTCATCACTGCTGGAACACACCACACTCCACCTCACTGGGGAAACACTGCAGGCCATGGCTCGGGCATGGCTGGCTTAGAGCACCCCACACAGGCAGGGAACAAAGGGCAGTCCAGAGAACCAGTTTAGAGAGACAAGCCTCAGCCCCTGCTGAATACAATGTCTGTTCTACCAGGCAAGAAACAAGGGGTCCAACCTGCTGCAAAGCCCAGAGCCGCCATCTGCACGGCCCTGTTTGGCTCAACGTGGCTCTCCAGGTTCCCACAGAGGGGATCGGAGCAGCTTGGATGACACAGAAGTGATATTGTTGGCAGCCAAGCAAAACCCAGCCCACACCGCTCTACCCAAATTCCAATTATTGAGCACAGCGACGAAGCAGCTGTTTCCTGCAAGATTTATCACGGCCTTTTCAAGCTGCAGGATAATGAAGAAAGAGAGAGGGAAGAGATGGCTGCAATGCTTCGCGGGGAATGGCCGAGTGCCTGGCAGCGCATTGTGGGAGGAAGCAGCCCCGGAGATTTATGGCTGACTAGGAAACAACGACTGAAAGCCCTCCAAGTTCAAAGCTGAAAAGTTGGGTCTGTAATGGCCTATCTCACGGGACACGAATGTAAGGGCTGGCATGGAGATGAACTCTGCATCTGGCACCCTGGAAATCTGTCGCCCCTGCTGTTCCCTGGAATAAGCCCCACTGTGCAGATATCGAGATCTGATGCGACTTGAACGTCACTGGAATAATACCTAGAAGAAAGCCTGTGATGAGGAGGAAAGGAAGGAGGACAATAAGAAACCAAATGGGAACTACGAATGAGCAAGCAACAGCAAATGGAAGCTGCTGCATAGTGGCTTTGCACTGAATGCAAGGAGGTGCCCATTGAGGCCAGTATTTGTCTTTGGGAGGCAGCTGGGAGGGCACTGAACCTCAGGCAGACAAACTGAACAAAGGCATTCCCATAAAGGTCTCATTCAGGAGGTGGCTGGTACGAAAGCTGCTCTGCCACGGGCGAGACGAGCGCTCTCGGTGCCCACTGGAGACAGCAGGGATGGAACTCTGGGTTCATAACAGCTACACTGGCTCAGATAACATCAGGCTGGCTGTTTCAGCACAGTTCTTAAACTGGGAGAAGGTATTTGTTATATGTCCGGGTTTTTTTTTTTTGTATAAACAATGGTATTTGAGAAAATATGCAAAGCAGACCATTCTTGGCAGCACAGGGCACAAGGGAAGCAACTAGCAAAACATGCACAAGATTTCTTTCACTGGGTGGTAATTAGCTTGCAGCATATGGAAGGATCTATTCATCAAGATTAGAGTATTATTTTTTACATAATTATTATTTTTAAAACCGTAAGTACATTCTTTCAGCATTCATGCTTCAATCTGTTATGTAGTATTTTCCAGTCCGAAAACAGAGCCCATCTATCAAACCCCTTTGCAAAGGGAAAGCACCCTGCTTTCCTGGAAAAGAACGCAAACAAAAATCCCATCACAATAAGGGTGTATCAAGCTCGACAGAATCATAAATTCATTAAGACTAGAAAAGACCTCTAGGTTCATCTAGACCAAGCATCCACCTACCACCAATACTGCCCACATCCCTCAGGGCCACATCTCCACGGCTCCTGAACACCTCTAGGGATGGTGACCCCCCCCCAATCCCCAGGCAGCCTGCGCCAGTGCCCGACCACTCTTTCAGAAGAAACAGAGCACCCATGCCTGCCCCAGCCTCCAGAAATAAAGCACAGACCCATCTGATAACTGAGGGCTAAAGTAATGCACGGTGCACTGAATAACAGGCTTCATTCTTTCCTAAATAAGTAACAAAATCACTAACTGGAACGCTCCAGTTGGAAGCATTATTCGCTTTATCGACTACAGCTGATCCTAACAGAAAATACAGTTTGCCATTTGAACAAAGCACTTAGCTGTAAAGACTCAATATGCCCCATCCACGAATCCCTCAAAGCAGTCACCTTACCCAGATCCCCGGGACTCAAACCCTTAAGAACTATGTGCTGCGAGAGTTAGAAAGCAGCTAGAAAGCACGGAGCCACAGTATCCCACGAGAACAGCAGGACTGGATGCACTTACATGAGATGAACTTGCAGGGGGTTCTGTACAGGGGACGGCTCGAGCGATGCACGGCGTGACACCGCCGTCCCCGAATCACCACTGTGCACGCACCTCTCCGTCCAGCAGCACCGCTGCAAGCTCAGCTCCTAGCACAAACGTGGCTTCCTAGAGACTTCTCTTTTCATATGAGCGTGCAAAAGCTCGGGATTGAGCTCAGCACAATGCCTGCAGGCCCCGCACATGTGTCCACGCAGTTGTCTGCGATTTCCTCGGCTGTGGGAATTTGTAAGGCAGAAGCGCGGTTCGGGGGGGTGCTGCCGCAGGAGCGCAGACAGCTGCTCTGAGCGAGCTGATCCGATGGCAAGCAGCAAGGAAAGAGGCAGACACGGGTCTTTAATGAGACGTTTATAAATGATTTCCCAGGCAGAGCTCTGGCGGTCGCACAGAGAGAGGAGCGGTCCCAGGACACCTTCAGAAGGGCAGAAATTTATCTTTGGTACCGAACGCTGCAAAGAGCGGCCGAGCAATCAAGCAGCAAGGCTTCCAACTCAGTTTGAGATTTCCCAGCCTTCAAGTGTAGGATTTTTTTGCTCGGGCATTGTTCCCACATAAAACCTATTCATAACGGGCTTTGCTGCTGTTCCTACAGCAAGTGAGAGATGAGCAGCCAAGCAGCACATTGCTCAAGCAGGTGTGTGCAGAAGGGCTCGTTCACTCAAAAGTGATGGAATTAGCTCATTGCCAGTGAGCTCTAAAATAGAAGGTACCTGAAAGCAGCCTAGCTTGTTCCATCAAGAGCAATAGCTACTTGGCAATCAGACTGGATCCAGACCAAGGATCAAGAGCAGCCAGTGCAAGGAACGTAATGAAGATGCTGCATGTGTGCAGCTTGGGATGCTGACTCACAGGACACAACCTGAGCAGCCATGCAGAGTGCCCCTACCACTAACAACTGAATCATACAATAGTTAAGGGTGGAAAAGACCACAAAGATCATTGAATCCTTCCCAGCTGGGGAAAGAAAGCTTAAATCACAGGGACTGGGAGAGCCTCATTCAGCTCTGGGTACAATGTAGACTCTGAGCAAAGGACTTACTCCAGATAGATAATGCACATTGCCAGCTCTTACATCATTCCAACGCTCAGATGATCCAGCAAAGCAAGAAAGTTGAATGGGATTTGGTTTGTTACAGTCAAAACCCCACAGGCTGGACATCTGTGGGAAGCAGATTTCCCTTCTCTGTGTCCTGCAAGGATCTGCTGATGCGGAGCAGGAGGGCACCCGGCCTCTGTGTGCCTTCAGCGCGTGCTCACATCTCGTTCTGCAGTGAGCGCACTGAATGTTTAAGGATTAACTCCATCCAATCCCGCTAAGAGCATCTCACGGTTAAGACAATTAAAATCAGACTCCCAGCCATCTCTAGATGTCATCTGCAAAGCTGATTAAACCAAGACGGATGCAATGCCGTCTTGTATTGCTTGGCATGCACCAAATCGCCTCCTTGGGAAAGGAGCAGCCCAAGGCCCCTCCCTTGTTCAAGAGACAAAGCAGAATGGGAGCAGGGGGTTACATACTGCGTGGCATCAGCCCCCTCCTGCACCACCAACACCTGCACTAAGCTGAATACAACCTTGATAAACGCTCCATAATCCATTGCCTCTCAACTTTCCAAACACCCCTAGCAGCAACCTGTTTCTGTTAGGTCCTAAATTAACAAGCCATCAATGCTCATCAGCGGTTTTTCCTTCTGTGCAGCCCTTGAAAACACACAGCTGTTTTCTTCCAGGTAACTTCCCGAGCAGGTGAGTGCTGTGTGCTGGATAGGTGGCTGTTACTGCAGATTGATAAATACCTGTTGATGTTGCAGCACCTAACCCAGAAATTCAAGTTGCTGTGTACACCACACAACAGACCCACGAAGATAAAGCAAAGCCCAATCAAATTTGACGGCTGCAGCACCAGTGTCTGTGTTCTGACTGCTGACCCAACTCGGGGAACATCCATTTGCGCTTGCAGCATGGATTTAATCGAGGGCTGACCCAAAGTGGCAAAACCAAATGTTTGCTGGTCATGGTAACAGGTTCAGCCCCCACGGCGTGGGGTCATTTCTCTCGATTTACTGGTGCACAACGCTCTAATATTCATCAAGAACCACAAAGCTTTGGATAGACAAGAAGCAGCTCCCTCTGTCTGTACTGCTCAACCAGCTGCTCCGGACACCACAACGCCATTGATTGTTTCAGCCAAACAGTAGTACAGTGTCTTTCATATTTATTTCAAAGTGAGAATTAATAGATTGGTGAATAAGAAAAAAAAAAAAAACCAGCCCTCCTTCTTGCAGCTCCATAAAAAGCCTAAACTAAGATAGTGACAAAACCTGTTGTAGCTAAAAAAAAAAAAAACCACACAGAACAAAGATTTCCCAACAGGGAATGGTAACAACAGCTCTAAGACCCCAAAACCTCTGTTCACACAGCCCAAAGCGAGCACTATGGCTGCACCCAGTTCCACCAGCAGCTACCACCAAAGCACAGCTCATCTGCACCGGGCTCAGAATGGATGCACTTCAATCTTGCAGACAGTGGCAGCAGTGTGGGTTTTTCTGCCTCTAGCAGATATGCCCCATTCCTGCCCAGCACAGTCTGCATGTAATGATTTTCCTTCTTTCCACCGCCCTTCTGCCAACATTCTTTGACTGAGGAAGAGATTTAAGAACCTCTCAGCGCAGACAAGAGCACCTCAGAGCAGCAGCACAGTAACTTGGTTGGAGAGGAAAGCCTTTCCCATAGATCTCATTCCCATCAGCTGGCTCCAGCATTCCCCTCACCTGTTCCAGCAGCTGGGAGGCTGTGTGGGCCCATTCATCACAGCTTCCATTCTCTCTCCATTCCACAGCTCCAGGCAAAAGCAGACTTTTCCCAGGAGGGGGTGGGATAGAAAATAAGATGTATGAGCTTTTTTTTTTTCCTTTTAGAAAAAAAAAACAAAATCCAAATGATATCTTGAGCCCTTCACAGTGTCCCACACCTTTTGCACAGAAACTTTGCACTCAGGGTTGAAGGTGGTAACATTCTTCAGTGGAAACACAGAGAATAGGCCAACACATCTGTGGGAAATGCTGTCCTCAGGCAGCTAGAGATGAATTTTCAGCCTGGTTTTAAGGAAAACAGTCACCAGAAAGAAGCAGAACTTATTTTTTCCATTGTTTCAGCTTTATGAAAGAGAAAGGGAGGGGGAGAGTCAGCACGGACACCACTCACTGAGGCGAATGTTTTCCAAGAGCCCATGCCAGGTGCCTCTCTCCTGCCGACTTCCAGTGGAAATACCCATTCAGCTCTAACTAAAATATACCACAAAAAGCCCACAAACCTTCCCAAACGTCAGGTCAGGAAGGAGACACAGTAAATCTCCACACTGAGAAAGTTCAAAGACAAGGAGGTGGTAAGAAACTGGGGAAACAGAGTAAGAGAGTCCAGCACAAAACTCAGATACACCATGCCCATTTTTCTCACTATGTCATATTGGGTCTTCACAAAGACACAAAGCCACGAACTGTGAATGTATACATACATGCACACACATCTCACATTTCTATCAATCATATTTTTTTGCTATCTAATTTGTGAGCTGCCAAGAGTACACAGAAGCACTCAGCAAGGTACATCTCCACTGCCTGGAAAAGGAAGAGATGAGAGATGGATGAGACTCTTGACTTTCTACAAAAGAACGTGAACAGAATATTAACATAAGAAGCAAAGCACCTCTGCATATTCCAAATTAAGAATAAAAGAAAGCATATTTCCTAGCATTTTTGCAAAGAAGGCTTACGGGAAGGCACGAGGAAGAAAAGTTGAAGCATCCCAATGTTTATTTGCATTGAATGGTTTTCTGACAACTCTCAGGTACAACTGAGGAATGAGCACCTTCCCTCCATTCCCCATTTGGAAGACTCAGCCCATATACAGGGCCTTCCTGAGCCAGCCCCAGGTTACTGAAGGCAAGAGGCAGCTCAGAGCCAGCAGATCGTACACCACTGCATTTTAATTCTGCACTTTAACAGATCCGTGGTTTTATTTTCTATTGTATTTCAAGCTTTGAAGACTTCTTTTTCCCCCTGCTACTCCCTGCACTGCGGCTGGGCCCTGCCCCCCAGCGATGACTCCGCTCTGTCCCGGCTTTGCTGAGCATCCCATGCTGATAGATGGCTGCGACCGAACAAGGCACAAAAGCTGCAGCAAACAAGTGCTGCATTCAGCACAGCAGTCCCAGCAGCCCCCAGTGCTGCCCTCCGCGATGACTCCTCCATCCTGCAACACACGCACTGTGTTTGCTGGGACGCTTCAGTGCAAAGCCTCAGAGGGAAATGACAGGCCTGGGGTCTGCTCCCTCAGCTTTTCTAAGGATAAAAGTCAACTGAAAGCAGCTCCACACCAAACACAACTGTAAATTCACCATGCCTTGAGAGATTCACACCCAGTGGCTAATTAGTCACTTCACTCGACTCCTAAGAGTTCATTTCTCAGCCACAGCTAAGAAACAAGGAGAAAAAATGGGGGGGAAATACAGAAATGGATCTGGGGAACAACTTCAAAATAAACTTACAAACCCCATCCTAAGAACTTCCTTCATCAATCTGAGCTTCCCTCTAGCAGACAGATAAGGAGGCTTTTATTTTCTTTGATTTGGATGCTAAATTAAGACACGACTCTAATATTAAAACCCAGTAGAGACAAGTCCCCAGCTGAGAAAAAAAACAGCGATGCTGCATTCTCTACTGGGAAGGATCTCAACTTCAGCCCATAATCTCATGTGGTGACCAGCCCCTCAAACAACACCTTGCACACGTACCAAAGACAAGTTAGAACTGTGGTTCTTACAATACTGTTCGAAGAAAGAACAGGAGAGACGATGTATGCCCATACCAGTCACTTGAGGAGAAAGCTCAGCTGAAGAAACCCACGAGCAGAGCGTAGCCCCTGCTGTGTGGTAACGAAGCACAGCCAAGTTTGCTCAACATCGAGCAGAGGAATTCCATGCAAAGACCCCACATACCTCACAAAGCAAAACAAAAACCACAGCAGTCAAAACAGCCAGAAAAAGTGCTAAACAACATGCAAACTCTTTTCAAGTGTTACTCATATGGCAGTCTGTATAGCTTGTGTATACTCTGGATATAAATGGACAATAAAACATGTACTTGTGTCTAGGTAAACCACTGCTGATATCCCAGCGTTTTCAATGATTCTGTTAAAACAAAGGCACTAATTTGAGATAACTAGCACAGGGCAAATAACCTTGCTTGGTTCTCACTCCAACATTACCACAGACCAGAAGCAATGGCTGTAGGACAGTGTTTAAGAAGGCCAAGGGTGAGGTTCCCATCTGCATAAGTATTACCAACTCTTCTTCATGTATGTAGAAGTACTCATACATTTCCCTCTCCGTCTTGCAGTTGACTGAAAAGCACAACAGCAGGGCAACCTTGTGGCTAAAAAACCACCGTCAACTAAAAGTGCCCAAACTTGGGCTGGGGGATACACATGTTGGTGATCCCATGCTTTGTGGCCATGTCCAACTGCCAGAGCACTCACACCCATACCAAAACAATCCAGACAGGAGACATCACCTGGACAAGTGAGGACATCTAACCACCCCTTCGTATTTGTTTTGATCCATGCTCAGGATCAATCTCCTTACAAGATGAGCCATTTCTCATCCTACTGAGCACCACTGGATCTTCACCTTTAAACCTGGTCATCACTTGGCTCAGCCCGTGCCTCCATTGATCGAGTCCTTACCTTCCTTTGTACCAGTGGTGACAGTTGCTGCTGCCGTCCCTGATGCCCGTCCCACCGGGCTGGAGTGCTTCCCTGCCCTGCCAGGGATTTTAAGTCCACTTGGCTTCAGCATGGCTGCTGCCTCTGTATCTCAGGTTGGTGCTACCAGAGTTTCCAAGTGCTGTCCTGCTGTCAGCGCTCAGGCTCCTCGATGCTGGGCCTCTCCTTCCATCGCCACAGACCTAGGGGGGAAGAGCACAAGGAAGTCAGAGAGATAAGGTAGGTAACATGATCTTTTTTTTCCCCCCTGCACCTGTAAAATGAGGGAGATTTCCTTTGTCTCCCATTTTCACATTACACCCTTTTCCTTAATCTTGCTAAGTAACTTCCAACCTGGAGACCTAGGTTAGAGCAGAAGCCTCCGAGAACCAAACAAGAATTCAAATTCAGTTTGGGATTGTTGGTTTTCTTTAAATTCTCAAGTCTCATCTCATCCACTGGAATCATCGAGTCATTGAGGCTTGAAAGACCAATTAAGGTCATCCAGTCCAACCATCAACCCATGCCCATGACTGTTCTAGGCCAGCTAGCCAAGATCCACTTCCCCTGTTCTGCAAGAGCCTTCCCCAAAGGGGCATCACAACCCCATGGCACTAGACCCTGTTGCACGTTCCCCATTTTCACATAACTTCAGGGAAGCTCTTCCAAAGCAACATGAGGAGTAAGGAAGAGGCCAGTGTGCATGCCTGGGCTTTCAGCTCCTTTCATTAAGAATAAATCTCCAATCTTGATAGAGAAAACACAGCTTCCCCTGTGCCATTCCCTTCCTCATGGGCAAAAGGAATAAGACATCCAAATGTGACCACATAGCATTAACAAGCACTGACCTTCTCATGCAAAAAGTTTGATGGTAATAAAAAAAAGAAAGAAAAAGAAAGGAAATGACTAAGTTGCTGAAAAAAATGCAAAAACATTCCAAATGGGTAAAGAAAAACAATAAAAAAAATTGGACTATCAGCAGAAAGGAAGCTACAGTTGGCTGACTGAGCAGGGATGTGGGCAGAAGGAGGTGGCAGCAGAGCGAGACAGGGACAACAGCAACAAACTGCAAAGGGAACAGCAGAGCAGCCAGGAGGTGAGGATGCCCAGGACTGGGCCATGAGATGAGACAACCTCATGCATGCATCATTTGAGAGAACTGACGTAGCAAAGTCTTAGAGATGGTGCGAGGGGAGAAGTGCAATGGCCGGGATGGGAAGTGATTAAGGAGTGAGTAAGGATCCCAGTGTGGGCAGAGCGAGGGGAGGGCTGGCAGCTCTCCAGGGAAAGCCACAGGCAGACGCAGATGGGAAAAAAACCATAGGAATAATTCCTGAACTGTTCCCGAAAGCTCCTGGAATGCTGAGACACCAAAGAGTGTTTCAGCAGTAAGTCAGCCATCCCACACCGGGTTAGAGATGAGGGAATAACGAGAGACCAGGGAGGGAGGGTGCAGAGAGGGACCTGGGCGTCCTGGTGGCCAACAATGTGGCCATGAGCCAGCAGTGTGCCCTGGTGGCCAAGAAGGGCAATGGTGTCCTGGGGTGCATTACAAGGAGCATGGCCAGCAGGGCAAGGGAGGTGGTCCTCCCCCACTGCTCTGCCCTGGGGAGGGCATATCTGGAGCACTGTGTTCAGTTCTGGGCTCCCCAGTTCAAGGCAGACAGGGAACTGCTGGAGAGAGTGCAGTGGAGGGCTGCAGAGATGATGGGGCCTGGAGCATCTCCTGTATGAGGAAAGGCTGAGAGCCCTGGGGCTGTTCACCTGGAGAAGAGAAGGTGGAGAGGGGATCTGATCAGTGCTTATCGATACCTAAAGGGTGGAAGCGGAGCAGATGGGGCCAGGCTCTTCTCAGTGGTGCCCAGTGACAGGACAAGGGGCAACGGGCACAAACTGGAACATGGGAAGTTCCATCTGAACATGAGGAAAAATTTCTTCACTCCGAGGGTGACAGAGCCCTGGAAGGGGCTGCCCACAGAGGGGCACCCTCCTCAGGAGGACTGGGTTTTATTTTTTGGGGTGGGACGAGGGGAGAGAATAAGAGGAAGTGCATTCCCACTGCATTACACATCTGCCAGAAACGTTTATGCAAACGAATTAGCTGTCAACATACTGATGCTGAAAAACAAGAACTCCATGGGCTGCTAATTCAGCTACCGGCAAATAGAGAGCTGCTTTTATTCCAATATACAACCAGCACGATAGAGCACATCCCTACTCACAGGGCTCAATGCCACACACCAAGAAGTGTCCAAGGTGCCACCCTGTGTGCTACTCCAGTACCTCAGTCTGGGCACTCCTGAATTACACCATCAGGTCATTATCCTCACCCAGGCTGCCCTGAGCCATCTGAGCCCCTTTAAACTAAAACAGGAGAAATCTAGTTTAAACGCTAGGAAGAAATTCTTTACTCAGAGAGGGGTGAGGCATTGGAACGGACTGCCCAAAGAAGCTGTGGATGCCCCCATTCTTGGAAGCATTCCAAAAGCCAGGTTGGCCCTGGGCAACCTCATCTATTGGGAGACAAGCCTGTCATGGCACAGGGTTGAAACAGGATGGTCTTTAAGGTCCCCTCCAAACCACTCATTCTGTGATTCTAAGACCCATGTTAGCTCCCCACCAAGAAGCGCAGCTTTCATCCTGCAGTCACATCCCAGGCTGGGATGTGGGCCAACATCTCCACAGGGCCCTGTCCTGCTCCATTAGGGATAACAACTTGCTCTGAGCTCCTGTATTGCATCCTCAGCACCCCAACAGCTGCTCCTAGCAGAGTTCTGAACACACACAAACATGCTGCTGCATGGGACATAAGGAACACCTGAGCCACTTTTTTTCCCTATTTCTTTTATCATCTGCACAAGTTCAACATTCCAGTATAACTTCACGGAAATGAGATTTTCTCCTGCCACAAAGGCAAAAAAAAAAAAAAGCCACCACAGAAATATCTAAAAATATCTGCCCCATAAACACTCTGGGGCCAGTTCGGCTTATTTTGTTTTTCTTCTTCTTCAAAGATGATGCAGACTACAAAGGTCTTCAAGACCTCCACTGGATTCTTCCTGCAATCTTGTCATACCAGGATGAATGGCTCTGTGTGTTCCCACAACAAAAAACCATCCCAGGAATGCACAATACGAAAGCCCGCTCCAAATGACCAAAACATTCTGTTCTCCATCTTTCCATCGGAAAAGGAGACAGCCAAATCTGAGTCACCCGGGCTCAGACTCAAGGAGAACAGCTCTCAGCTAAGTGCAGATGTACTCTCAAAAAAATACCTCTCATCAGGAGTAATATAACTGGATACATAAAGTCTCTGCAAGACTGGCCAGGCATCGTAACAGCATGCGTCAAAAACATAAGAACAGTTGGAGGTGTGGAGGTGCTTAGATCGGTTATTTCTCAAATAGGGTAGAGGGGTTGGAAACAAAACCTATATTGCCAAGGCTGAAAAAGGCTCATCTTCAAGTTTCTCTGCTTTATGCATCCCTCCTACCCTCAACAAGGCACGTGGATACCTGCTTGCCACACGCAACACCATCCCATTCAAGACGGCCATACCAACAAAGCAGATCCTCCAAGCCAGCACACTCCCTAGAGGAAACCTCTCATGGGTATAGGACAGGATCTGTTCACCTCGACATACGGACTGAAACAACCACACAGCGCAGGAACAGGTTTCCAGATGGAGTTGGCCCAAGTCCCACCCTGTGGCTGGTGCTTCCTTCTGGATGGATCTGGATGTAAGAAGCGTTTACCCAACACAGAATCCAGGCAAGGCACAGGGACTCCATGCTGAACACAGATTCAAGTGGAATTTAGGCTGCTGTGCCAGAGCACTGCTGAAATGGATCAATGCCTACAGTGTTTTGTAGAGAAATACGGAGTTATTTTATTAAGATTAAGTATGTAGCCCAAAGTCTAAGTGCCAAAACTGAGGTTTCTAATGTTCTAAACTTGCAAAATTTGATTTCTTGCCTGCAGATTTAAGTTTACAGTCAGTCATACATACAGCTTTTCAAGACCCGGACCCATAAAAAAAGGTAAAGTACCCAGTTATCATACTGATGGAAATCAAGGTTGCCGTGTTGCGTGGAAAGTGAACGACAGAGAGAGTGCAGACAAGCAGTACAACACTTCTGTTTAAGGCAATCTTGACTCACGCACTTCATCAGTGATTCCTAAAACAATTATTTGGCTACAAAAAGGTTTGCACAACAAAGTCTGCTTTTACCTACTTCCATCGCAGATGATGTTTTGTGATGAAATAATACACAAGCAATTGCAAACTCCAGGCCAGCTTTCTGCACATGAATGCTGAGGACGAGGAACCCCAGGGGTTCTGTATGCAGCCCTATGGGAGCACGTATGCAAGCAGAAGGAACACAAAGTGAGTTTCAGCCATTTTCAGGGCTGTTACAGAACAACACGGCAGCGTGGCTGCGTTCACGGAGATTCTTACATTAATAATAAAGATAAAGCCTGGGAAGTCCAGGAATTCCACCTGCAGCTGCTGATGGTGTAATAACAGCGACTCCATATGGAGAAATGGCAGGAAGGAGAAACAGCCCCACGAGATGCCAAACAACACGTAGCTGAGCTCAGCAGCACTTGGGTTTGGACATCCATCCCTGCTCATTGCAGGGGAGTTGGACTGAATCATAGAATCATAGAATCATAGAATCATAGAATCATAGAATCATAGAATCATAGAATCATAGAATCATAGAATCATAGAATCATAGAATCATAGACTAGATGGCCTTCTGAGGTCCCTTCCAACTCTAAGGATTCTATGATGACTCTGCTTCCCTTGCATGCGTGTCCAGGAGAGTTAAGCATAAAAGCCGGAGCCTAACTTTCTACCCACAGTCTGGTTTTGTACCTCAGAGAGACTTCAGGAGGTTTCTGGGTTTGCCCACAGCATTTGTGGTTGCAGAAACCACCAGCACCAGTCACTGCCGACGCTGCAAACAGAGCCCGGAGCACAACGCATCCCTGAAACCCAACTGCTACGAAAGGAAGGGGTTCACCAATAGCTGGAGGAGCTCTTCACCACTTCAATAAGCAGAAAAGATAAAGGCAAAAAGCTTTCAGAGTCATTTTGTACTTATTTATTAGGCCTTGGACAAAACCATCACTGGCCTAAAGGTACTGGTATCTATTAAAGTTATGTAAAGTTACTTCATTTCTTGTTTCTGGGCACTTGGGCTGCATTCACTTCATGCTTTCAAGCTTTTCTGCACTCCATTCCCCTCAGAAAATTGAGAATCCCGTGCAATAAAGCTCAAGCACAAAGTCATTACATTGCTGCCCACTTCCCTACATGTGCCACAGGCAAGCACGGGTTAAGATCTGGTGCCCAAGGCTCCTGGCAATGCTGGCCATGCTGAAAAGATGGGGGAGAGGGTTTAAGATAAGAATTCTGCCTTGAAAGCAAAATCCTAAAGACTGAATGGTTTGAGTCTGGTCCGCAAAAGGGACAGGAACCGAATCCAGTACACACAAACACCACGATCTGATAAAGCCAAACTGCAGCTCGGCTAGAAGGGAGAAGCTTATGCTGAGAAGAAAGGGGAGTTTTATCTTTTAATGCCTTCTGATGTCCCATCTGATCCCAGGTAATCATCCCATCCCTTCTCACTTCTCTGATTAGTTCCTGCTTCCAACAAGCAATCAGAAACCTATTTCTGAAGCACGTGTCGGATTAGGTTTAAATCCTTCCATTTAATTGAAGCACGGAGGAAATAAGAGACTCTCATCCTTAATTAAGGTCAGAGTCCTCTCCCAAGAAAACATTTCCTCCTCCCGTAGAGGAGCAGGCAGAGTGCCTCAGGAACAAGAGCAGTGAATTGCCATCAGATATGGGGAGGAACCGTGGCATCCTCTGCCATCTGCTCCCATGCTGCTGCTGGAGAACTCACCAGGTTCCTCAGCCAGAAAATTCCGTGGTT
This sequence comes from Numida meleagris, assembly GCF_002078875.1. Taxonomy (NCBI): domain Eukaryota; kingdom Metazoa; phylum Chordata; class Aves; order Galliformes; family Numididae; genus Numida; species Numida meleagris. The sequence goes on from NC_034426.1 coordinate 2,839,094, forward strand.
ACCATCAGTTTCCTTACATCTCCCAAAGGTGATTAACATCTAAAAAAAACCCCGCGCTGAGTTTACTTCCTCACCCAAGTTTTGTAATAATTAGCACAGAACGCAAAGGGAAAGCCTGCAGGCCTTTCATTTAAAGCCTTCACACCTTTCCAAAACTAGTTCTAACCACCCCGACAGACTCGCTGTCCTGTGATTTAGTGGTAAAACAAAGCTTATTAGAGGAGGAACGTACAAAAGCATCCCACTGCATTCTATAACTAAAAACCACAAAGTAAAACCTGAGGCAAAGCTGGAAAATACAAAGGATGTAGGCACCCACAACAAACCGGTTGGTGAGCTCAGCTCCCCACGGGGCAGAGCATTTCATGGAGAGCAGCACCGTAGAGAGCAACAATTGCATGTTTATTACAGAGCAGAACCATCCCCACCTTGTGGGGAAAGTCCCAGGGAAGGTTTGGGAGCTGCAGGAGTTGCTGCTGCCTGGCGTTAAGCCCTGGAAGGGACAGTGTCCTACAGCAATAATGGGGGTGTGCCCCCAACACAGCATTGCTCACATGGGAAAGGAACCACGCACACGGAGAAGGCAGAACTGCCAACCTCCAGGGACAGAGCACAGCAATTCAGACTGGATCTAACGGTGACTCAATTCCATGGAAAGGCAGCAGGCAGGAAAGGCAATGACACACGATGAACGTATTCCGTGATAACGGCTTCGTATTTTACTATTGGAGAAACCGCTCCTGCCATTAAACGAGCTCTGCCATAACTCAGCCCTGCCACGCGCCCTGCAGAAGGAGCTGAACTTGTGGAATTTCCCTGCTGTTGAGTCCTTGATTTAACGCAGCATTAACGTTCACCCTGACACTTCATTTGTTATTTGCTGGAACTCAGCTTTACACCCCGAGTTCCATCCCTGCGCTGGCAGCAGCGGGGCAGTGCTGGAGCCATTCCCTGCAGCACCATCCTCCTCCCCCTGCTCATCCCCACACCCAGGAAGCTGACCCCAGGCCACGGGCATTGATGGCTGCTTTGTCCCCAGCCTCTTCAAACACTACAGCTTGCATGGACCACAGCTGGCACCAACATCTACACAGCTCCCACCAGAACCAGCAGTGGGGGCAAGGAGGCCTGTAACTGCTCACTCTTGGCCAGTATGCATTGGTCAGCTCTTCTTCCTCGGCCACCTGGAACCCCAGCACAATGGCACTCAGAAGAGCCAGGAGCTCAGATAGCTCACAAACATCACAGCACATGATACAACATCTCTTATTCAAATTCTTATCTAAATTTTGGGTGGAGCCAGGAGCTGATGATCCTTATGGGTCCCTTCCAACTTGGGATATTCTATGATTCTATCATTTCCCATCCCTTTCAATGGTCAAAAATCATAATCATTTTGGCAAGCCGGATCAAATCAGATCCTTATCAGACTGCATTGCTACGTGATCCCCTTCTGCCCTGCACCACACCTTGCAATTCGTCATTGACTTCAGATTGCACCAGGAGCAAAGAAGCTGAGATTGCAGCCTGATGCCTTCAGGCACTGAGCCACACACAGCCACAGGAAGGCCACTCTCCCAAAAGGGAGAGTGAAAACCAAGTCGTCACCTCTTCTAGAAGGTGCACTCTCTTAGTTTTTGGCACCCCAAGGCAGAACATATCATAGCGTTCCCTAAACCTGAACTATACAATCACCCACCCAAGAGCACCCACTTGGGCTGACATTTCCACATTTGTGTGCTCAAAGGAATAACATAGCCTTACTCCATATTTAGATGCTCCTAACACCAGACATTACTATTCCTCCCAAGCAAATAAACTGCCACAATACGGCTGTCTGATCTCGTGCATTGAGACATCTCTTCCTTCAGACTTGGCCGGGGGGATTCCTATAGTGCTTCAAAGGGAACACCTAGGCAATGCAGCCCATAAAGCTCCAGCATCAGGCACTTGGGCTCCGGGAAGTCCTGACAGCAGGTGACTAAGCAGGTTCAGCTTAGCAGAAGACACAACCAAGCACAAAAAGGCAGAAACACTCTCTTATTCCAGGTTTGTGCCACGTTGTCCATCATTAAACCTCCATTAGCAATAGCTGGTGGGTTGATCGCCAACTAGAACATCCCCCATTGACAAGCTTGGAGGAAGAAGTCCAGAGAAACAAGAGTACTTACTCAAGGTTGCAGGTTGACCTACTCCAGTTTGCACAGACCTCGGTGTTATAAAACAAATAGCTATCAGCTAAATATAGCTAGGAGCACTTCCATCACTAGGATGGGCTCCATGCAGAGGGCTGACCAGAGGCAGCATCACAAACACTGCACAGCGGGCAAACACGAGGCTAAGAAGCCCATTAAATGCATCTCACAGCATAGCTGCCTCTCCATATCTTCCAGGAGAAGCCTCCTTCCCTCCCCAGGGTTTGTCCCAGCACCCAGGATACTTTCTGCTGCAGGGATGTGACTGTGGGCTGTGAACGGGAGGGTTTGCAGGGCTGGGAAAGCACTGGTTGCTGCAACAAGCGGCTGCTCCCTGCCTGGCAGCCTTGCTGAAAAGTTTCCAGCGCTAATTGGCGGACACAAGCGTTCCCAGAGCATGATGCAACAAATAACGGGGGGAGGAATATGTCCATGGAAGAAGGAGAACAGATCAGCCAGGGAAAGGGACCTGGGACAGAGGGATGGGTCTGACCAGCCCGGGAGGTTTCCACCACCCCAGATTTTGGTGAATTCCTACCGGTGTAACCAATACCCATGCATACTTCCCCTACACTACACAAGTTACTCAGTAAAATCCAATTGGATTCCCATCAGCCAAGAGCTGTGAGACAACCAAAACACTTTTATTTGCATTATCTTCCATAAAGAAACTGGGGGGGGAGAACAGGAGAAGGATTAAAAGCACCTCAACCCCAAGGCCCAGATATCCAACAGTTTCCATCCTCAGACCTCAAAGCAGTGAGAGCTGCAACACCATGCACCTGGAAGGAGCTGAAAGAGAGATGGAAAGGATTTTCCTGAGATCACATAGCAGGGATGAACCTCTACCAGCACAGCTCTCCACACCCAGCACAAGAAAGACTTGGGAAGTCGTTCTGATTGTTTATAGACAGAGTATAAACGCTTCTTAAAAATAATCAGCTGGCTGTCCCAGGCACAGGCAGAGTCACCGAGGGAGTCAGCGTTAGAGCTGAGAACATTCACTCTCAAAATCAAACAAGTCACACAATTCAAGTCAGCATCCCATTGGATTCCATCACACCGAAACTGATAACAAAGCACGACAGCGCTGGGTGCTATTTCCTCGCACGTACTTCTTGGCTTATGCTCTGTCTGAAGCAACCACAGCTATTTTCTGGACACCATTTCACTCGTTTAGAAAACGAAGAACAGTGCCACGTCATGGGAATTGCCTCCACACAGCCTGATGCAGAAAGCCTGCCTTTTTTTTTTTTTTTAAATGAGGTTTCTTTGTTATTTTTTCAGGAATAGCACTAAGTATTACTTGGAGGTGCCAGACTCGGTCACATGCAGTGAAGTCATTTTTCCACTGCTAGCTACAGCAAGAGCTGCACAGCGATACGAGAGCGAGAAGTTAAACTCAGACACAAAGAAAGCAAAATGGATTTGTCCCATTTCGCACCACAGCTCAACAAAGTGGTCAGCTCGGGGGCTCCCAGAGTGACCTCTGGCAGCTTGCCCTCTTTATCAGCAGCTCTGATTCAGGTGTCAGAAAGCCAGCTGCACCGCAAAGCCCCAGCTTTGCTGAACTCCACGTTCCCAGTCGCATCAAGCAGGGATATAAGAACAACAGACAGGCATCGCTGGCCATCTAACACAGCAACAGAGCAGCAGAAAGCATCTGCTTGCCCCTTATCAGCAGCTTCCTTGGCTGTCCTTGTGCTCAGACCCCTGGGAGACAAAGGGGAAAACAGGTCACCAGGCATTATTAGGAGATATTTCTGAAAAAAACAGATCTCTCTGAGCTAAGCCCACACCGGTGTCCAATGTAGGTCAGCAACAAGTCATGCTCAGGTGCCAGTGCCTGTACCTGGGCTTTCCCAGGTACAACTCACTATATCAATGCTGCCATGCACTTCACAAAGCAGTACCAACAGCGTGCACCTGGGGCATGGAGCCTGCTTTATAGATTGCCTCTTGTCCCATCAGGATTATGACAGAAGAATATGAGATATACCCATCCCCCCTGACGTTTCATGGAGAGAGAAAGCATTTGAAAAATAAAACCAGCAACCTCAGGAGGTGAAACCCTGCCCTTCCCCATGTCACCGCCCAGGGACCTGCAGGGTGCGTACCCTTACACATCCCTCTGCACCGGGAAACTCTTCCAAGTTCTTCATCATTTCTTCCGAGCTCAAGCAGAGAGAAAGAGGAAGAGCACCAGGAACGCAACTTGCTGGGCTAAATTACGGCACCTCCAGGGCCACAGGCAGCAGGAGGCCAAAGAAGAGCAGCAGACACAGGCCTGGGCCTCAGCAGGCAACCCAGGCCACACTTACCCTACGAGCACTGCTGGAACACACAGGTTTTCCCTGACGGCATGCCATGCACTTGAGTGCCCCTGGAACAAACTGGTTGCAGCACAGCTTCTGCCACGCTGCAGCGGTTGGTGCCAGCGCTTTGAGGCAGCGCTGTGCTTTGAAGCCCTGCGATTGCTGGCACCTTTCTGTCAGCACACAGCTCCTCCTTCATCCCGGCAGGCTCCGGCAGCAGGCAGGTCATTTCTTAAAACGACCCAAGTTAAGACCAAGGCAAGGGGCTGTGTTATGCTGAAAGCATCCCCTCCCCAGCAGGGCAGGGGCCGAGGAGGCCCAGGAGCACCACTGGGTGGGAGAATGCTGCCCAGCAGCAGTAGGAAAAGGGACAAGGCCAACAAACCCGGCCATATACATGTATGCAAAACCGCTCTGAATATATGTGGCCATACACTGACCCGTTCTCAAAGCACAAGTCACCTCCCAAGGAAACCTTTCAAGCTAGTGGTGATGAAACTTGCCATCCGCTCCAGCAGGATGCTCTGCTCCCGAGCCGGGCTTTGCAGCCTTTTGAGGCTGACACAGAGCAGCAGTAGCAGCACTGACAGCGCTTTGTCTCCCAGCTCTCCCCTGCCGCAGCTGCAGCCACCCCGATACCCCGAGACAGCACCACGCCTCTGCCCCGGGCCCCACCAGCTCGGTGCTACGGGCCAGGAAGCAAAGGGAGCCCGGGAGCAGCTCGATCAGTCCGAGATCCGTGCTGCCATCCCCCAGCAGCACGCAGCGCTTCCTCGAGAGCGCATCTCCTTGCTGCAAACAAAAATAATCGCACCACAGCCACTCCTATAGCCCACGTCGATAGCTGGGTTAGAACAGAACAAAAAGGCAGCGGGGAGACCCAGCCCAGCCAGCAGCCGGAGACAAAAGAAAAACAGTCCTCTCGCTGCAAAGCTGCGACTCGCTCGGCGCTCGATGCTGACACCCGCTCCGGTCTCCATCGCTCAGCACCGCCGCTCCCAGCCGGGGCTGCTCAGGGCCACGGGGCCGCCGCCCCACGCTCCGCTCGGGCCGTGCCCAGGTGGGCGCGCAGCGGGGGCTCAGCGCAGCAGCACGGCCCCACCCGGAGCACGCAGCACAGCCCCTGGCATCCAGCACGAAACGAGGACGGCTCCTTTCCCCCCCCCCCCACCCCGACCCAAGGACAATGTTACACCGCGACCGACCCTTCTGCCGCGATCCGCGCTGACAGCGCCCAGCCCCGGACATGAGTCCCATCCATCCATCCATCCACACATCCATCCATCCATCCGCCCCTCCTTTGTTGGGGCTGCCCCAGCCCCATCCCGCGGCTCTCCCTTACCTCCCGCAGCCCGCAGCCCTGCCGTGCGGCCGCCGTGCCACTCCCTGCGCGCCGGAGGGAGCTGCGCGGATTGGAGGAGGGGGAGGAAGAAGAAGAAGGAGGAGGAGGAGGAAGGAGGAGGATGCCGGGCGCTGCGGGCACAGCCCGGCCCGGCCCCGCGAACAAAGGGGCGGCTCCGGGGCCGCCCCGCACCCAAATGCCGCTGCTTGCCGGGCCCCGGCGGAAGCGGAGCGGGAGGGTGGAAGGGAGGAGGGCACGCTCCGCCTAGCGGCGGGTCCCGGGGAGCGGCTGCCTGCGAGCAGGAGCGTCCTTTCTTAATGAGCAGGGGGAAAAACACCGATCGTGAGTCTCACCTTCGGCTCAGCAGAGATGCGGCTCTGGGTTGGGGTTCTAGAAAGGAGAGACTCGCTGGGCGCAACTCAAGTCACGTTCTGGCACCTTTCATTGGTGCAAGAGGAACGAGAGGAGTTGGAGGTACTTCCTGGAAAAAAAAGGGGGAAGCCCTGATTGCCGGGGGGTCTGGAGAATGCAGCAAATTGAAGGCACCTGCAGCCTGCAGGAGCTCCTTCCCTCAGAGGCAGGAGGGGAGCCCTGAGCTGATGGCCAGCACTCGGCCTTCACCACCTGCCTGCTGCTAATTCCCAGAGCTGGAGTTAGATGGAAGCACACGGTGCTGGGCTATGGAGTTACAGAATCATGAAGGTTGGAAAAGGCAGCTAAGATCACTGAGTCCAACCGTCAGCCCAGCCCCACCATGCCCACCTCTCCCAGTGTCACATCTCCACGGTTCCTGAACACCTCCAGGGTTGGTGACTCCACCACGCCTTGTGCCAGTCCCCAAACTCCAATCCGTGCCTTGGACAGCAATGAAAGTGCTTTGCACCAGGGCTGCAGCTCCTTTCAGTGTACTTCTCTGGCTCTGCAGCCACCCTGGATCACCCAAAGGGCAGCAGCTGAACCTCTGCACGTCAGGTGCTGCAGCAGAAGGCCCCAGGCTGTGCCATAACAGTGCCGAGTCCCACCTGACAACAGTTCTGTCATTGGAGGCTGTGACCCTTCTCCATCCTCAGCCCAGGAACGCACAGCGGGGATGCAGGCAGCAAAGCAGAGCAGAACAAAGCAGAATTCAACAAAGCATCGTCCTCTGACAGCCCTGCCCTCCGCAGAACGATCCGCCCGCAAGCAGCCTTATTTTCCATCTTGCAGAGGGAAAGCTGAATCAAAAAGAAATGGTTGGTCCAAGTCAAAAATAGAACCTGAAGCACCCGACACCAACGCCTCTGCTTCAACTGCCAGCTTGCTGCGCTTCCTGATATTTTCCCTGCATCCCAACCCAAGTTGGCGTTTGCGGGTGTGGATACAAGATGTTTGGTCTCCTCTCTGTAGCTGCCTACGGAGACAGCGTGTCACCAGAAGGGAGCTGGGAGAGGAGGTGCTTCTGAGTCCTCCTCAGGACTCCTGCAGGTCTGAGCTTCCTCGCTCAGCTTTAAAAGGCAGCCATCCCCGGGGCCCTTTGTTCAATTATCCATCCATGCTATTGACTGCTGCATACTGTGTTCCAGCAGCGAGCCAGGGCTGCTGCTGCCCGGCACTGCACGCTCCCCAAGCTGACCTGCTCCAGGCTTCCCTCGCGCTCGTGCATTCTGCAGTGCTGATGTAAAACCGAGAGGAGAACCGAGCTTCGATAAGATGAAGCTAGAAACATTTCTTAAGTCATCTCCTCAAATCCTTTTGGCAAGCCTGCCTCTCTGACTACACTTTCTCTAGGGAATTTTAAGAAGAGAAAGAAAGATCATCTGGGGCCAGAGCGCTCACTGACGGACCCATTCCTGCTGCTCCAGAGCTCAGACTCGAATTTGTGTCCCTGCCATCAGCGCTCTCCACAAAGCTATCCACCCAGCCACCCCTGCCCTGCTTGTCACAGCTTCAGGGTGACAATCAACGTCGTGACCCCCTCGTTGTGCAGGGCAGCACTGCTGTTTGCCCATCACCTTTGTTTTTAGCCACAGGGGCTGCGTGCAGACCAACAGCCCTGCGCTGATGGAGAAGCACACAAGCACTCAAGCTTCGTCCTACGAATATATGAGGACTTGCTAATTTTGCACAGGTGAGCGGGACCATAGCTTTCCCTTAAATGATCCCATGTAGAAAGCTGGCATCCAATCTGACACGTCAGGGCTATCACATTTGAAACACCGTGCAGTCAAAGTGGTACGGAAGGGGATGCTCACACACGCATCTAGGGAAACAAATGGAACAAAAATATTTCGTGTCCTGCCATCATGAGTAAGCAGGTAGGAAATGGCCCAAGCATTTAAGCATCTTTCCACTTGATTTCCCTTTCAGAGGGATGGAGCACCTCTCTAGAGCTGCTCAGACAATTGCTCTGTCGCTTACCTAAAGGTTACGCTCCCAGAAGCCCCAGTGCAGTTCTGTCGCTTCCATCAGCCCAGACACACAGCCACAACAGGAGCGTAAGCTCATCCAAGCTGACACCAGAAACAGTCAGCTGTGTTTGGTGGCACAGCACAAAATCCCAGCGTTGGCGGGAGAAACAAGATGAAAGCAGTACTTGAAAGAAAAGATGTTTTTTTTTCCTTTGATTACAGGACTGCTGAAAGAATTCTTATCTTGGGGATCAGCGACTGCTTTAGGCCTTACCCAGTCTAGGCTGAGACTAAAGCTCAGAAGCGTCTTGTACACAGCTCTTAAACTGTGAAGATCTCACGCGGTTGCAACAGCTCAGCCAAGTGGCACCGTGTGTTCGGACATGTGTTACCCAACCCAGAGCCATTGCAAAGCCTCCAATATCCAGCACGTTCTGTTCTAACACCTTAGGTGAAAGAAACCTCTTATCTATTCTCAGGCACCTATGTCTGAGCCAATGGCGTAGGCTCCCTATGTAATCAGTGCAGAGGAACTGGCTCTGGGGTGCAATTCCAGACGCCTAAAATAACTCAGATTAACTGCTCTCTAACGACACCAGTTTGCATCCAAGAATTAGAGGGGTATCAAGAATTAGGTCAAACGAGATGTTTAAGGTTAAGTGATATGAACTCCACTCATCTTCTTTCCAGAAACACTCAGCACAACCGATGGCACTTATTTGGGCGATGCTGATGTTAGGTATGTTCTTGTCTGAAGGCCTGGCCTTGTTCTGGTCCGCTGGGAGAAACAAGATTTCATCAGGACAACGGCTCCAGGGCCCTCCAGGGGAGTGAGTGTGGCATGCACAGCACAACTGCAGTGCTCTGAAAGAAGTCTTTCCACCAGGTTGGCTGCTGTGCATTCCTACACGCTTCTTACCATAAACAAAAGCGTGGGTGAAAATATACTGAAGGATCGCAGCAGTTCTCATTCATTATGGAAATCAAGAAAAGCTTTTGCATGTTTTTTTTTTTTTTTAATATATTTCCTATTCTGAAATTAGTGCATTAACTATTACTTAAACTTTGACCACCGGTATAATTTAGTTGTTTGCACAGTCTGGTTCCTCTCACTCTACGTTTTGAAAGTAATCCTCCTTGCTGAGGAAACTGGGACAACACACCCCACAAATGCATCACAATAAAATTGACCACACTCTTTTACCAAATAAGTAATTTTCATTACAAAAAAACTGTATTCATGATCCCAGTGGCCAGTAGATTATGGAGAAATTCAACATCCATTAAGTGGAGGCTTGGCATTCCATCCGCTGATACAGCGTTTGTCCGAGTGATGTACTCAAGACCATGGTGGCAGTGGAGAACTCTGGATACCTCCTCTTTTTAGTCAGCAGATTATTGCCAACCCTTTGTTAGAAGATCTCGGTTTACAACGATGAGGACTATTAGCAGCTCCTCTTTGCAAATGGAGGAATTGAGTCCCGCAGAGAAAAAACGCTGTACCCACGATCACCCAGCAGAAACAGACATATGTTGGTCAACATCTACACCTCAGCGTCAAATGTCTACAAGCAAGCATGACCAAAAGAAAGGAACACAACACATAGAGGAACACCACATGTAGAGGAACACAACACATAGAGGAACACCACATGTAGAGGAACACAACACATAGAGGAACACCACACGTAGAGGCTGAAGGGATATTTGGTACTACTTAAGTACAACGTCTTATATCTGGTAAAGAGGGGCCAGGGGAACAATCCAAGTTTAAGTAGCAGACGAGTTACTCTAAGCAAACCTTCGATTCCAGCACAGCGTTGTGTATTTATTTTCAGTTTCTTTCTTGGCTACTGCCCTAAAGATTGTTGCTTGTCTCAGTCAGGACTAAAGATTGGGCTGTCCTTGGCTTAGCTGTTTTTTACAAGTCAGGAGCATTGAGAGCTGCTCTGCAAGGTTTGCTCTAATGAAAAGACTTCCGTGCCTACTGACCTCAAAGGTGAGCAAACATCACTGGTATTTTGTAGGCATGGAAACCAACAGTGGGAGAGATGAGCTTATCTTCCCAAGACTTGCTCTAACCCAGCAGCACAGCTGGGTACAGTGCTAAGGGTGCCAGAGTGTGGTTGTGATGATGTTGTACTTCTACTCTGTTTATATGTTTCTTTTTTTATATACATTCAAGTCAGAAGTAAGCCTATTTTAGATCTCCCAGCACAACGTCCTGTACTCTAAGCACTGCATGAAGCTGCAGCCTACTTTGCAAAGCCTCTGGAAATGGTCTGTATACTTCCGTGTAGCTCAGTGTGTCCTCAGGAAAATAAAAGGAGACAAAATCAGTCATAATATGGCAACTCTGCGTTTTTCCAGTTGCCAAACCACCATGTTTGCACGCACCAACACCATGAGTTTGCAAACCATCCAAACCGTCCGTGTTTTGCAAAGCAAAATTACTTCTGGCTCAGCGATTGTTTTTCCTTTTATGTCAAAAAATTTCTCCCCTCTTCAGTTTCTGCTCCAAGTACGTGCCACCAGACTTTCCTCACTGTTGTCAGAGGTGAAGAGATCCATCATTTTCTCTGACCTGGTTGAATAGGGTCTGTGACAAATTAGAGCCAGACTGTAGAGCACGAAAGGAGATTATTTCCCTGTTGATTGGGCCTGACAAGAACTATTGCAGATCACATAGAAGCACCAGATGTTTTCTAGTACCAGAGCTACAGAATGTGCAGGAGCTGTGAGAAGCAAGAAAGTTCCATTTCCTCAGCATAAACTGCAGCATGTCAGAAGATCAAAGTCAAGGGAGGGGAGCCAGGCTGAAAAAGCTCTCTTTCTGTGGCTTAGAACTTAAGGAGATTTTGGTATCTACAACTGAAGCTGTGTTTAATGAGGAAGGGGAGGGAAATGTGCTCCAAATTTTGATGCTTGGAGAAAAGCCATACTTTAAAAAGATTGTCTTCAGCAGGCAATGCACTCAGGCAGTTTGACCAGCTGGCCTGAGTGTGGACACTGCCCACAGTACAACGAGCTGCCTTCTGCTTTCCCCAAATGTCTGGTTTTGATTAAGGAAAGTTTTCAACTGAAGATCCTGACCAACCTGACTTGCATTGCACAGTCATGAGAATAGCATCAACACAAAGCTCAAAACCCATGGCATGTCCCATTTCAGAGCCAGTGCAGGGAACAGGCTGCTAGCCTGTCTCGGGGAGAATGCTGCCTGGTAGTTAAACTGAATTTTGTTCTTTCCACAGAAATGTCCCTTTGCAACAGAAACATGCTATTCTGGTACAACGAACTATCTACCATATGTTAGGATTTCACTTTTCCCACCATAATATGTTTTCACCATCAACTTATTTAACCATCCACTGATCCCAGCCGTCATTTCTTAGGAAGACATTAAAAGGTTTAAAGAACCACCACGAGCTCTTTAAAAAGAGGAGACTGTTACTTTATGCAGAAATAAGTCTCGTGAGAGCAGAGCAGCAAGGTGCCCTGCATGACCTCGTTCCGTGACCGGAAATTGCTGCAGTGATTGCTAGGAGGAAAGCTCAGTCGTGCCTCCCGAAAAATCCAGCCTTACTAAAACGGGTATAGAAGGGTTGAAGGAGCCTGGTCATTTGCCAGGTGTTGGTTTTCATTTTAGAATACTTATTACAGAAAAGCCCTTTTAATGTGGATCTTGTCAGCCAGATGCCACGATGTAACCCAAATCCAGGAACTCATACGTGACTCTTTAGTTTCTTGCAAGTTTAGTTTTATTAATTGCACTGCATCAATTGTATTAAATATTCCAGTGAGGAAGAAAGCTGCCAGTATGGCTTTCTACAGAATGCGGTGCTGTGACACATGAAAACTGTACTCTAAACTATTTTCTAGTTTTATTGCCATTATAAAACACCAACCGTCTTCACTAACAGTGAAAGAGGAGCAATTCTGCTGACCCAATCTGTAAAGTGCTTTGAGCTGACCAGACCATGGTGCCTACTTTAGTATTTGTCTCCATCCCAAACCCTCACAGGTGAGCTCGGTGAAAGCTGCAGATGCTCAGTCCTTTTCAGTCACATCAGAACTGGTGACTGAGCCCTGACCTGCTGGGTGCACTGCAACCACTGACCTGTCAGTCCCCACAGTTCCCATAAAGTGCACGTGTGCTCCGTTTCACAACAGAAGGCACAGACACATGAGAATGATTTTAGAAACAGAATACCCACTAATTATACCCGATATTCCTGAATAAAACTGCATCACACTGCACATGGCACAAGCAGCACATTTTCAATCCCTTCAAAGATGGTAACAGAGTAAATGCACTAAGCACCACTGTTTGGAACAGGGTGACCCACTGCATGCACAAACAGAGTAATGCCCACTCTGTTTTTCTTTTTTTCCCTCTTTGCAAATGTCAGGGCTCGGTCATGCCAGCATGCATTGCAGTCATAACTTCAGACAATGCAAATGCACAGTATGCATTTCAGATCGGGCCAGTGGGAAATGCCCACTTGTTGTGAAGACTCGAAAGAATGAAGGAAAGGAGGCAAACTATGTTACCATCTTTAGAAGCAGGAGAAATCTGAGGAGCGTGGCAACAAATATAAAGCTAACAAGTGGAAAAATACAATTCAAGTACATTTACCTGTGGAACTCAAAGCCAGAATACATTAGAGGTCATTAAGATAATCATATTGCAGCTGTAGATATGTTAGTTCTATTTAGGAAAAAAAAAATAGTATGAGACAGACCTCAACTCATGATTAAAAAGAAACTTATCTGAACAAACTCAGTGGCTGTTTGATGTGGCACTTCAGGGTTGCCTCTCTTTCCATTGAGCCTATGATAACATACAGGGATGCTCTGAGGGGACATTTGCTTGAAGAGGCTTCTGGTCTCTTCCAGTAGGCACGCTGCTGGTATCTTTTATCTTATATTCTCCGCAATACGTGAGAGAATGCTTGTGGCAAAGGAACAGAAATCATTGATTACTGAAGAAAGAAGAAACAAATAGTTTAACAGGGCATCTTTTGGTGAAAAATACTTTCAAAATATGAATTAAACCAGCTCAAACCTATTGAGCATGCAAATTAAAACTAAAATTTCCTTTAGCATACGTAGCTAAAATTAAAAAAAAAGACATTTGAGAACTGGGCTTAAAATGTCATGGAAACAGATGTCCTCCCAGCAGACTGAGAATTCATTTCCTTGTTGTACACAGGCAAGCGTGGCAGAGAAATCCACCCACTCCCATTTGTACCTATGATATTTAAGCAGACCATAAACATTGACCAAAATCTAAAATACGTAACAAATGATTACATCTAATTGTTTTCTTTGCAACTTGGCTTATTTTAAGATATTATTAATACTTTGTGGCATCAAGGTCATAATAGAAAGCCAGGACCATATTGCAATTCAAGAGCAAATTGCCTTGAGAAAACATACTGCTATGACCTTCAGGTCCTAGCAGTCAGGGAGTTCAGTCTGACCATTTCTGCACTTACAGTGCAGCTCATGCAGATGACATTTCACAGGGCTGACATGACTGATCTGAGAGCTGTAATGCAGGGCTACATCCTGCAGACGTTTCCATAGAACAGAAAAGGACATCAGACGTTACCACCTGTAAACAGATAGCACTCCAAACTTGCAGGGCAGTTTCACTCTCTTTACTCCCTTCCCCCTCAAAGATAACACATCAGTGTGTTTAAAGATCAAGTTTGTGTGCCTGCTGGATTTAGAAATACATACCCAGATCAGCTTGGGCAGGAGTTACAAAGAAATTATAACCTTGTTGGATTCATTCCATCATTGCTGTCTCAGCTGTATTGCTCTGAGAGTTATGGAATACATAAAAACACCTGTAAATCAAACACAGGAGGGTAAAATACTTCTCCCACAGTGATGTGGGCCTTAAGGAGGCAAGTGTCACCCTCAACACAGAGCAGGACCTGCCCCACGACAATTTTGGTATTTGTTTGCAGCTGTGGCTGCAGTCTGACAATGCCATGGGCTTAGCTAGGATGTGCTGTCACCCAGCTGCACAAGAAGCCAGTCTCTGATGTCTGCAGCAAAAGATTAGTTGCACACATTTTCCACCTCTACCGCCGCCTGGCCTACAGCAGACGGTGATTATACCAACACAAAAAATGCTTTTATCAGCAATTGCAGTGAAGTTGCACCCAAGCACAGAGCTCTGGGAAGCATCAGCCTCCCCGTTTGCCAATTTCAACAGGGAATGGAAGCCTCAATTTAGCAGATGTCATAACTGCAGGTTTAAATTCATCTGTGGGAGCAATTGCTGTGAAATTAATTAGATTACCAAGCGTACATAGTTGCACTGTGGCTTGCAGGTACACAGCACCCTGCCAGGATCTGCCCTTTCCAATGTATTACCTTGTTTTGAAGCAGCAGAACACAGATGCAAGGGAATGCCATTAGAGACAGCACTAAGATTTGAGCTTATAAATCCCTTATTTCCTCAAGAAAGCTCAACTTTCCAGCAGAATTTGATTTTCCAGTTATATTCCTGCCTTTAACACAAATTTTCCAGCTATACTGACTGAGCCATAGGAAGTGAAGTGCCTTGCTGAGGGTTACACTGACTGATACACCAGACAAAGAAAAACTACTTTAACTTCAAGACATCCTTTCAACCATTCTGTTAAATTCCAGTTCTAATAAACCATATGCAATCTACAACACTGCCTGACGTGCATCTAGCAAATCACACCCTGTAGCACCCTTACCATCAGGTTATTTTCAATAAGTAACAATATTCCCACCCTGAGATGAGCTTTACTAAGCACAGCTCTGTGTGTTACAATGCACTGAAACGATGAGAGATGTTCACCAAGGGCATTTTGCTGCATTCTAGTTGCACTGTGTTAAACCTTCACACCCACTGACAGTTCATGCCCATCAGTGGTTGACTGATAGCTGTGCAAACACACCAGCTCATGCAGCTTCTATGTGAATTTTACAACAAAGATTAACAGAGCAGCTCTGTCCCTCTGTCTCTGGCTCTGAAGTAACTCGGTGTCGGTGGCATTTGTATGACTGGATCATCCATCCACAGCAGAGGAACCTCTGAAAGGCAGAGAAAGCCAAACCCAGTGCACAGCCAGTCTAACGACAGCATGTAAGAATTTCTGCCCTTTCAGCATCTTCATCACCCAGTGGCAGCATGCAGTTCAGGAGGTTATTAACTGGGGACTCACTGATCTGACAAAGAGAGCTTCTGACATGCAGTATAGTGACAGGGACTCACGGCACACAATTTATACAGTGCTATCTGCTTGGGAAGCAGCTCACCCTAGTAAGAATCCACCTGTAGTGTTGCAGTAAACAGCACCTTACAATAACTGAGCCACTGAACAAGTGACTGCATTTGTTTAATTCTAGCACCCAGAGAAGTGAGTGAAATCACCAAATAATCACCAAATAACCAATGCAGGAGTAGGGGACAAGTGTAGCTGAAATCTGTTTTTCGTACTTACAGGTTCCACGCAGCATCTTTTTGCTATCAAAGACTATTTTTTTTTTCTGAACTAATCATCTGTTTGTCTTTATAGAAACAAACATACAAAGCATCACACACAAGTCCTGCATGTACAAACACGCAATGCTTGCATGTAGCTATGTTTGTTAACATGCATCAAACCCGCACAAATATAATTGTGTGAGTCACATAAGGAAGAATTCAGTAGATATAATGGACCAAGGCCACACTGCAGGTCAAAACTCTCTCCTCTTGAAGAAAATGTCATACTTTCCTATTTCAGTTTTGCCATCTATATATTGGCAATATCAGGTTGTTTGGGGTTTTTTTTTTCCAAGTGTGTTGCCTGGGTAAATGAAGTTTTCAGCTAATCAGTTAAAGATTCTATCAGAATATTAATAGTAAGCCAAGTCTGAAAGCTAAATCTGAGAGTAAGCTTGGAAACTATCACTTAAAAACATATCTAGGAAACTGTACTGTTCCTTGCTGATACAAGTACTGAATTCAGGAACTATTTTAAGAGAACGATCAAGAAAGGGAAGCAGTAACAGCGTAGGAATCAGCCTCTGTTCTCAGCTTTGGTGGCAGTCTCATAGTTGAAAGCAATACTTCCATGAAATGCTTAGCAGCCTGGAAATATCTGGGACAAATGATGTTTAGGGAGGAGACAGTTGCCAGAGCTCAGTAAGCATGCACTGAATGTAACACTATGCATTGTTACTTACTCACATGGGAAAGAACATTGTATTCAATGTCCCATCCCTTTATAGATGAAGTTATCTCCCAAATACGAGAGCACAGGAACGGTCACCAAGAGGTCAAATGCTTTCGTGTACAGTTAATATTTTCATAGAAAGTCTGTTAAATCTGAACAACATATGAAGTGGAGAGGAGATGCAGGAAAAGTAGAAAAGCAAAGCAAAAGCAAAATGTTTTTGATAAACTGTAGAAGCAGTTGAAAACAAAAAAAGGAGAAGTGATTCAGTTAGGAGAAGTGGATGTAGAACTGCATTCGTCTGGACAAGTGCAAAAAGGAGAAAAAGGGGAACACCAGGCAAATATCAGCTGGTTGTCACAATGAAAACTGAACACCAGCCAGTGATACGCTCCGAAGTGAAATGATTCATGATTTATTTTTTGCTCAAACCAAGATATTTAAATCAGTCAGTCGTGGACTGTTTGAAACAAGGCAGTACACAATGAGTATTCCTCCGTGTGAGCTACGGGCTGCACATTCATGCTGGGGGCAGTAACCAGGCTAAACCCTGGGGTTGTTTCCTCTCCCCTGCCTGCACTGGAGGGAGGAGGCATCAGCAACCACAGCAATAAAAGCAGCGGCCACCCCAGCTGCCAGTGCTTTCCTCCTTTCCTGGCTCCAGAACAGCTCATATTTTATTCATGAAAAATGAGGCCTCTGGGGGTCTAGGCAAAAAAAAAAAAAAAAAAACCAAAAAAAAGAAACCAACAGGAAGTAAATACTTCTTGGGAGCTCTTGCTTGCAATCTGGCAAGTGTCCAAGGCATCGTGAATGAGAAGCGGGGGTGGAGGAGGGAAGCCTGAAGCCTCCCTTCCTGTGATGGAAGAGCGAGCTGCGCCCTGAAGGTCGTTGTGGTCGTTGTGGTGAGCCGGTGCAGCAGGGAATGAAGTGGGTCCCGCAGCGAGGAGCCCCCAGCCAAGGCTGCAGGGAGCTCCTGTATCACAAGAGGCATGCACGCTGCGAGCTGCAGGGCTGCGTGACAGGATGGGGGTCCTCTGCGGCTTGGTTTAGAGGCTGCTGTCTGCCCCAGCTCTTGCAGGATAAGCTATTCCTCTGACTTCTAGTAATCTCTCCCAACCTCGGCACACACCTCTCATGTCCCAAAGCTACATCACTCCAAAAGCTATTTTGCACACGCTTCCAGAATAAGAGCACATCTGAGCTCACTGAGAAAAAATGTATTATCTTCCTAACTAGGAAGGTAGTTACCTCATCCCCTTGCACCCCCAGTAAAAAAGACCACTTAATGTCAGTAAACAATCTCCTACAATCCTCCACTTTCCTGAGAAGAAAGATATGAATCCAATGTCGTTCGCCTACTGCTAATTGGAGACAGTGTCCCGTGAACTCTAATTGTAGAGGCATAGCCATCATCCCCCCTCACAATTCAATCCTAACACTGACACAGCACTGGCTGTTCCTAATTTCACAAGCCTTACCATCAGGGATGATTGTTTCTGGACTAATTATTTTGCACAGGACACTAAAGCTCGTTCTGAGAAGCCTGGACTTCTTGCATATCTCTGGAATCTGTATGGAAAGAAGGAAGAGGTCTATTACTTTCTGACAGACTTTCTTAAAAAGAACACGTGCAAGGAAAGGTTTATCTCCAGACAATTACAAAAGAAATGTGGCATTTTACATTAACAACCATTTTTCATTGTCTTAATTACCATCTAACGAACATTAGCCCTCAGTATATCTCCCCTACAGGGCTGAGCAAATGAGAAACAAGCCACAGTGGTTCAGTCAGAATGAAAGGAAGGGAAGAACAAGACAAAAAAAAATCAGGAGTGGAAGAGGAATGCACCCTGGGAGCAGCAGCCAACATTCATTTAGTAGTGCCAACATTTTGCATGAAAAGCTTTCCTGGGTGGCTGTAAAGCATATGGATTAATACTGGCATGTAGCGGAGGTAGATTAAAAATAAATCAGTATTTAAGGTGCTCTTCATGGGACGAGGAATGGGGGAATATGATTCGCCACCAATGCAAGTATCAGATAAGATTACTGTAGAAATAAATTAAAAAACAAAGCAAAAAAACTAAAGACACCCCCAAATTCAATCCTGGTTTTGTTGGAATGAATGGGACTTTTCTCCTGCTCCACCATAACACTAGAACTACACTCATTTCTTTTCAGCTAGCTCACCTTCCTTACTTTGAAAGTCCCACTTCAGTGCACCCACCTTGAGCCTGCATGTGCTCCGAGCCCATTGCAGACAAGCTCAGGGAGGCAAAGCCAACCCTGGTATCAGAAATGTCAGCTCACAGCCAGGGTGCTCCTCTGCTCTTCACTGGCCACCAGCTTCTCTGTTACCAGTGCATGCACTCTGGATCCTCGCTCAACGGAACTGAGATATCTAAAATGGATTACATAAACTCTTCCTTCTGGATGTTTTTAAAGTTTAAGTGTTTACTTAAACAGAACGTTTAAGTAAATGGTGAACAAAATCCTCAGGGCACAAATAGGCATGCTAGGTGTACCATCTTGTGGCATCTGGCTGGCCTCTGATGGGTGGGGATGACTATAGAGGTCTTACATTCATCCACAGGGAGCCCAAAAGCATTTTACAAAATATGCCATGGAGCCTGTAGTTGTATAAGCATTTGTTTAGGTATCTGCATATATACTGAATATAGCCTGTCAATTAACCAAACAAAAATATAAGAAGCAATTCATATGTTTTGACTTCAGAAATGTTTTATCCTGTTACTTACAGCACTAAGGTTACACGGACATCTGTGGAAGCTGATGGTGCACAGTTCCTCTGCAATGAAAGTATGCTTTTGGATACACGAAACAAAGCAGACTACTAAGTATTTCTGCTACAGTTAAAGCTGCTTTGAGCAAGCGCAGCTAAAAATCAATGGAAAAAAGAGCAACGTGAGAGCAAAGAGATCAAGAATTTTAGGGGAAGTAGCACCAAAAGACAATTCACTCTGTGATATTAGTTGTTCACTTGGAAGGGGCAAATCCCAGATGTCTAATGCAGGAAAGAGAAACTTCTCCCCACCTCAGCCCCATTTCTCAGACTTCTGTGCTGACTTCAGCTCAGTGCTGTAGCACTAGCAACAATGAATAACAAACGCCCTGAACTGGAGGCGATGTTGAACTTAATTAAGGCATGGCAAATTTAGGTAGGCAGCCTCAATCTATGGAGTTAATCCAAGAAGAATGGAGCCTGGCTTGCGGGATTAATAACCAAGGATTTACCTCCACAGGAACATGCAGTCACTTCTCATTGGAAAGGTGCTGCGTGGAGCATGAGGGCCGTGCTGGCACCACACTGCTGCCAACTCAGCTTTTGAAACAGTCCAAGTCTGAGAGCATATTGCTGTGTTATGCTGCGGTCTCAATATAATCTTCGAAGATACGCTGCCACTAAAACAAGTTTGAAGAGCACAAGTCCTTTATTTCCTTACCCGTCTGTGCAAAAATGCACCAAACATCTAGAATATCTGTATGCACAGAGGTTGAAAGATAACAGTTGGATTTTTATTTGTCAGATTTTTCTCACTTCCTCTGTCCTTATCGCTTTATGATTAAGCCAGACTCCACCCTTACCTTTACCTTTTGGTAAATTTCTCCTTTATGCTTTAAGAACTTCCTGTTTTGAACGTTGCAGCTCTTCCTTCTCTGCAATCCATGCATCGCAAGCTTGAAGAAATCTTGAGTTCTACTGCCTAATAATCAATGACAGCACTGTCTTCTCATCTTTGACATAAAGAAGTTGAACACAAACAAGTTTTATTGAAGATTTATTTGTCATTCAGCCAAACAAAGGCTCTGATCAAGTCTTGCTCAGCATTTAAGAGATGATATACAACTGAACAGGATTGCATCATGTCATGCAGTATCAGTTAGAGGTGGTCAGTGGAGAACATTGCCAGATTGTTATAGGGAACCAACACAAAAAAAAAACAGATGCTGGATGCAGAACAGGGTAACCATACTGCATCACGGCTGCACCGTGCCTGAGCAAAAGTCAAGCAATATTGTAACTTACAAAAATAAAAACCACTTTGCGTTAACTCCACTGCAAAGTTCTTTTGAAGTTTCTGACAAACATCAATCAAACGGCAGCAGGCATTGCCATTATCACAGGACAACAGAGGACACAAGATCGAGCGTTATGCCTAAAACACAGATGATGTGGGTCACTGTCAAAAGAATGGGTGAACCCAGACTGTCTACTTCTACTCTAACTATCTGGTGCTACCATTCATCAAAGCTTTAACAGACACTGCCGCTCTCTCTGCTTTTGCAACAGCTCATGGCTTAACCTTTAAGCAGACTGCTCACAGATCACAGCGTTAGTAGCCCACCGCTGCCTTTTAGCCTCCAGGAAAATGTTCACCTAAGGGAGTTACCCTTCCTGCAGACTAAAGAGGGATGCAGAGCAGAGCCTGCTCTCAGCTGTCACGCGTGGCCTTGCGTGGAACTGCACAAAGGTGTCCGTACTCCCTCTGCTGACCGAAGCTGAAACCACACGTCTGGTTTTGTACCCTCGTAGTCCTCTCAGGAGCTACAAACAAACAAACAAACAAAAAGAATTGAAATTTCAATGACAGTTTCAGCCTAAAGCATCCAAAGAGCAGACACATACGATTAGAAGGTCGCTACTCTTGAACTGTGCTCTTTTAGCCTAGTGTAAAGCACTGGGCAAGTTACAATACATTCCTCAGCAGCCATACAGAAATCATAACAAAGCTTCTCCGGATGAAAATTGTGATGATCTAAATCTACTCTTTTAAGTGTTTTTAGATTCTTACAGGAAATAGCTACATCTAGGTGTTTATTTTTAATAACATGAGAGTATCCTGATAGCAACCACCTTCAGTTTTTCCAGCTACATTTTCATTGCGGTCTGTGACTTCCCTCGCTTCCAGCAGCTCAAATTGCTTAAGCTCAGGTTGAGACAGCATGCTGCTTATAACTGCATGTGGCAACATAAAACAAACAAACAAACAAACAAAAAAAGCGTGGTAAAGTACTTCACGAAAACATAAAGAGCAATTAGACACCATAAAGGAAAGTGCCCAGGTAACAGAGCAGGCAGCCGTCGTGCCATGTTTTCCCAGGCTGCACTGGTGAGCTGCTGTTGCTCTGCAGCTAGTGGAGATGCTAACATGAGAGGAAGGATGAGGCAGAGGACAGGGAAATATACAGGAGATGGCGGTGTGCTGGGGGGGCCTCAGCCATTGTACTAAGGAACAAGTGGCACACGTCCCCTCCCAGGGACATTCCACAGAAAAGTGCATGAATAGAAGGATGCTATGATGCTGCAAGAATGACAAATTAACATCCCACATACTCCAGCAGCATCATCCCCTTTTTTGCTCGCAGAGGTCAAACACAGCAGTGCTGCAGGAATACCAGGCCTACGTCATGCTATGCTCAGGAAACACCTTAACACAGTGATGCCATATTTCATAAAGCACCAGTCCAGCCTTCTTTCTAACCATTCCATTGCTTTTTTTTCACTCCTGGTATTTGTAGAGCTTCGCTTTATGCTTTCAGCCTCAGCGAGCACGAGATAAAACGGTTGGTCGCATCAGAATTCATTCCACTCTCTCCATACTAACAGTGTGAAAGGGAGAGAGCACGGGGAATAGCCTCAAAGGGGACTGCAGACTCCACATTTTGCTGGCAGCAAGACCATCTGTGCTACGTGACCTACTTGTGGCTGCTGAACAACAGCACGCTGCAATAAGAGGTGACAGCTTTAACTGGGACTGCAGGGCTGGTGCGGATGGGGAACAAACGGCCACAGGAACTTTGCATTTCTCTTAACACTGTGATTTGAGGCCCCCGCCCCCGGCGTTTTAGATCTGCTGGATAACAAAAGAATGGTAAACTGAGCTCACTGTTTGTTGTTTATTTGTTTTTGTTTCTTCTTTTTT
Source organism: Numida meleagris (assembly GCF_002078875.1). Taxonomy (NCBI): domain Eukaryota; kingdom Metazoa; phylum Chordata; class Aves; order Galliformes; family Numididae; genus Numida; species Numida meleagris. Next base: position 2,861,491 of record NC_034426.1, read on the forward strand.
TTTTAACCCAAAAGCAAAATTACCTGAATGTTCTACATTTCTCCTCTCCCTTCCCAAAGCATTACACATAATTTTTTGTGACTTATCTGTAACAAATATGCAGTACACCTGTACTTTTTGATAATGATTGCCTGAAGTTGTGTTTGATTATTTCTCTTGCCTCGCAGGTTTGACACCTCACGTCCCCCCTTCATCATTTCATCACTGTGGCTCTTCACTGTTTTCAACTACTGCCTCACTTGGAGTGACTTCACTGGTTTCAACGTCTTGCTCAAACTCAAAACAAAACTACTTTGTTTCACCAGACGTAGCATGCAAAACAGCAATTCTTTCACCACAACTTCTGCGTTTTATCAACTCCCTGACAAAATCTCTTGCACTGAGGTTTAGTTTCCCTACAGGGGTGAGAGTACGAGTTTCTGACTGTAGATGAGATGAGAAGAACCTCCATGTGGTCCTCAAAGGCCTTGTTCCCTATAGCAAGCACCTGCAGCTGAGACATCCTTGCTCCTGGGATAACTCAGGATCACTGTTTTATTTCTCTCGTGGGGTCTTTACTACTAGTAGCAGATGCTATTTGAATACACCCAAGAAAAGCACTCCTCCTGCTAACAAGATTATCAGCAAAAAAGCTATTATCTGTACTTCACACTGGTTACAGATGCTTAGTAAGCTTTTTCTGCATACCTTTTGGGGTGTGAAAGAAAGACATCAGAAGGAATTTACTTAAATTCGGGATCATTCTCCTTTCAGGATAATGGAGTACACCTATTGCACACCTGTGTACTCAGGCAGTGTTGATTATACATCAAAAGAGTTCTGCTATTTCAGCACTGAAGTTGCAACTCAGTTTATCCTGGATGTATCCTGTGATTTCAGGCTGACAAAACCCACAGTTCACAATTTGGGACAGGTGGTTGTCAAAGCTTTTGGCTGAGGTATGCCTACCCACCTTGCCACAAATCCCTACTAATATCATTGTGCCCTCAATAAATACCTGTGCTATCAGCTACAGGATCACTGTGGATACACGAGGAGTCACGGCCTGTGCAGAGGGTGCAGTGCTTTGGAAGGCTGCTCTGCAAAGAAAGACATATTGTAATTGCTTAGCAGAAACATATCACAAAATCTGTCATCAGGCACTCTACAACAATTCTCACAAATAGCCTTTCAAACAGCCCTTCGGGTGCTTATCAGCAGTGATCCTGTATGTATAGCGGGAGAATTAATGCCGGCCAGGAAAATTATATCTTATCCAGTGCCTGGTACTTCCTAAGAGCATAACAACTGTTTAATTTGGCAAGAAATCAAAGCATGACCCATGCGCTGCACTGACAGACTTTTATAACTAGCAGTGCTGTACGCAGCTGCAATATTTCACTGCCACACATTGGCTTCTGCTGAACACTGCAGCAAGCTAAATCCAAAGGAAAAGAGTAATGCAGTGAGCCCGAGATATTACAAGAGCAATGTATTCATGCAGCACTTGTTACAAACGGTCTGAATGCTGGGGAAATAAAGCTAATCGCCCTGCCTCTGCATATCACATAACTACGTCTTTATTTAATGTTCTACTTTAAGGAAGGTGAAGTTAATCCGCAGCTATCTTAGGCAGCCGTGTCAAAGCTGCAGATCGCTCACAAACTCATACCCACGTTAACCCCACAAAACGCACGGCTCCCCGCGGCGGCCCCGCCCGCCGGCCTGCCCCCCCCCGCCCCGCGAGGCGGGCCCACAGCGCGGCTGCCCCTCACGGAGGCGGCGGGAAGGCGGGGCCGGGCCTGGAGCCGCCAGGATGGAGGAGGAAGAAGTCGTGGAGGTCGTGGAGGACGAGAAGGCCGGGCCCGCGGCTGCTGAAAAGCGGGGACCCGCCGACGCTCTGGCGTCCGCTCCCACCGCCAGCGGCCATTACGAACTGCCCTGGTGAGAGCTTGGAGGCAGCCGATTCCTCAGGAAAGAGCGCAGCCGGCCGCGTTGTGCTAAGGGAAATGGAGCCGGGGGCGGGAGAAAGGGCCGAGCGGCGCGGCTATTGGTGCGGGGCGCGGTGGGGGGCGGGGCTTGGCGTTGTTTGGCCTATGGCAAGAGCGGGGGGGCGGGGTTAACGTTGAGTGACCTATGGCGAGAGTGAGGGGGCGGGGCGTGCCGTTGGCGGGAAGGCGGTTGTGCACCCTCAGGGAGCAGCGAGCTGTGCGCAGTGTTCCACCTTTTCCTTCTTTATAGCAGCGAAAATAAAAACAACTTTCAGACAATTACTGCTGCGGATTGTTGTTCCTGCAGCGTTTAAATCAAAGACACCTCATGTTATCTTTGTTCCATGTTATCTTAACGTCCCATGTGATCTTAATCTCCCTTTCCAGCACTGTAAAGCTGGAAAAAAGTTAAAGTTCACTTTGATGTGTCTCAGTGTTTGGGTTTTATTTCTACAGGGTGGAAAAATACAGGCCTCTGAAACTATGTGAAATAGTTGGAAATGAAGATACAGTGAGCAGGCTGGAGGTGTGTGGCTGCTTATTTATTCATGGGTTAGCTAAAAGATGCCATTTTGCATCCATCCCCAGACCAGAACCAGCACTTCCACATTTTCATGTCCGTCTTTGAACATTTGGACCAGAAACTTAAGGATTTTCTTCAAAAGTTACTAGTTTTAGGACAAACCTGATCAGTATTAAAAATAAATATGCCCTCTGTACTTGGGGTGCTGTGGAAATTGGACCCAGCTTAGATACAACTTAAAAAGTTGTAACTGTCTTAGCAATTTTGGAACTGACTTTTAACTGGAAAAAAAGTATGAAAGCAGCAAGATTAAAAAAAAAAAAAAAGAAAGCAAGAGAGAAAAAAAGAAATGGCAGCTCCTTCTCAAGGTTAAAATGAAATAGAATTTATCAACTTTGCTCCCGCTGTTTTCTTACATAGATATTTTGTTGTTGTTCTTATTCTTTCTTAGGTCTTTGCAAAAGAAGGGAATGTGCCGAATATTATAATTGCGGTGAGTGCTGCTGTGGCATTTCGCTGTGTCGGTCCCAGTTTGGAGATCCAGGCACAGCCAGTACAGATTTGCATTGTGGTACCAGTGAAAGAGGTGTTACGGTTACAGAGCAGTATTTTCAGCAAAAGACACAGCAAGTAAACAAACTTCTGTTACTGAAATACTGAAAACTAACTCCGCCCTTAGGTGCCTATTGAAGCATGTCTTGTGCTTCTCTGCTTTTGGAGGCAGGATCCTGAGCTCAGGTGACTTCTTGCTGCCACTGCAGCTATTTTTCATGAGCGGGGAGTATTGCAGAGAGTACAGGTTAGGAAATGGCATTGCACTCACCAGCAATTGTATTTCCAGGGTCCCCCTGGAACGGGTAAAACCACCAGTATCCTCTGCTTGGCTCGTGCTCTGCTTGGCCCTGCGTTAAAAGATGCTGTTTTGGAGCTGAATGCCTCAAATGACAGGTGAGAAGGAATAAGCCTTATCAAGCTTTCAAAGAAGCAAGTATCCGTTTTTATTTTTATTTGAACTCAGGCCAGCTTGATAAACTTAGTGTTACAGTAAGACCCCTAGTACTTTAATGTAGTTTTTCCAACTCAAAATTAGGCAATTTTTGGTGTCCAGCTAGCACCATAGATAATATCACTTGATGTTTTATAAACTTGACAGGAACTTCCACGTACAAAGATATAAACAGATGGGGTGCAGAATACATAATAGTACTGTCTTCTCAAATTTACTTCAAAGAGTTATGTTGCCTGCATCCATGAAGTTCCTCCTAATGAAAAGTGAATGAGTTATTTATAATGAAACTCTTCAGTGCTTAGGAAAAAAAAGGGAAGCAATAGAAATTAAGACTGTACGGGCAGCTGGGAATAACACTGTAGGATAAGGGTGTTAGGTGTGTAGAAGACGCTGACTCTCCTGCAGCGATCAGGCACTAAAGGCTGATTATATTTCCCAAATTCTGTAGCAGACACTGTCCTGATGATATTTCATGGAGGGTTAAGAATGCAGTACTTTGTACCAGTCTTTTTAGTTCTGTAGCTCTTCCACAAATCAGTAGTACAACATGCATTTTCTAAACAGAACAAAACAAGTAAAATGCTCTATTTTTAAAAGTAATTATTTTTGGGGACTCTATCTGGGAAGGGATTCATGTTGTGCTAGCATGGCTTCACAATAATTGTATGGCATAGCTGACTGCCTGCTTCTGAATGGAAACAAACAGTGCAGGAATGGGGAGTACAGGAGCACCCCAGCCACTGTGGCTGCTGAATGAAAGCCATTATGGAATTTCACCCATCTGAACATAAATGACTTCAATTGTTGTTCCAGAGGCATTGATGTTGTGAGAAACAAAATCAAAATGTTTGCCCAGCAAAAGGTCACACTTCCAAAAGGTCGGCACAAAATCATCATCCTTGATGAAGCAGACAGGTACATGTTCTTTTTTTCTTGACCCCAGCTACTATGTGAAATGTTTTGTGTCTATCCTCTGTCCGCAGAGCTGCTGTCTTGGACGGTATGAGTTGTTTTGAACAGGCCATCAAAAATGATTTGGGAGGAAATAAATGTGTATTAAACAGTACTCTTACAAGATTCCTCATATTAAGTTGTGATCATGGATTCAAATGAAATGCTCAGTGTTGGGGTGAAGCACTTTGGGATTTAGCTCAATGTGATCTTATCATCTTCCAGTTTACTGGCTGTTTTTCTTTGAAAAGAATCTAGCTTACATAGACACTTAGTTTCACTGGATAAAACAGGACACTCTCCTCCTGCATATATATAGTAGTATTCTTAGCAGTATTCTTAAGAGCACTGATGGTTTGATTTTACATGTTAATTTTATGGAGGTCTCAATAACTGGCTCTACTGCAAAATCTGAGGCTTGCCTATCAAAAATACCAAGTAATTTACAAAGCACTGTCTAAAATCAGTATACTCTAAAGCTTGTATAAAAATAGTTAGTAGGCTGCAGCTTTAAGTCAGTGAAAGGTAAAATCTGTTCTAACTCCTTTTCTTCCTCAGCATGACAGATGGAGCACAGCAAGCACTGAGAAGAACAATGGAAATTTATTCCAAAACAACACGCTTCGCACTCGCTTGCAATGCCTCTGATAAAATCATAGGTAAAGCTGTTAGTCCCTGGGTGTTCTAGTCATATGCTCCCCATGCTGCTGGGTAACCTCCGAAGTAGTATTCAGAAACACTTGGAGCCTGCTCATTGCAAGAAGCCATGGTACTTCAGAAAAATCCAACCACCAGAACATCCAGCTAATGAAGAGCATGTTTGCATAGCTGATGAACCTTCTGAGCAGCTGTTTTTTATGAAAAGTGCTATGCATGACTGCAGAACAGATTTCTTCAGGCTTAATCACCATCCAGCTCTGCTACAGTTGATGATTTTTGGTGTATTGTTTACTGGATGTTGAACCCCTTTTGTTGTCCTGCTTTCTGAAGCACAGTCTTGAAGTTTGCCTGTAGGCTAGCACACTGTAGAGCTTCAGACTGTTCTTATTTAGCAGTTAGAGTAGCACGATAAACATCTACATTCCTGGAAAACCAGGAGAACAAAAGAAATTGTCCTTGATATACATAACTCAATTGGGTTCAAATGAAGGACTATAGGAATTACATATGCTTAAGCAGATGATATATTCACTCTGGAGTTTACTTGATCTTTTTCCTAAAACGTAGTGACAAATTAAGAGTGGTTAAGGGCTTGGAAACTGCAATATTTTCTCCCCAGATGAAATGTTTTTATGTTTGTTATTAAGAAAAGAGGGAAATGCTAATTATACATCTCTGTCCTCAGAACCTATTCAATCTCGGTGTGCAGTGCTGCGTTACACCAAACTGACAGATTCACAAATCCTTGCAAGGTTACTGAAAGTTGTTGAAAAAGAGGATGTACCATATACAGATGATGGATTAGAAGCCATTATCTTCACAGCTCAAGGGGATATGAGACAGGTAAAAGAGGGAAGGCAGTGAAACAAAGCCTTCTGTTCAAACCAAACAGCTTTGAATTGTGGCTCTCAAGGAGTCATTTCTGGGGAGATAAAGCAAAGGGGATGTGATGTACAGCACAAGAATAACTAAGCTGCTTGGTTTTGCAAAATTTTAAAGTGGATCTGCTCCGTAAAAGGGAATTGGTGGAAATCAAACACTGAATTTGTTGGGAAAACAAATTCTGCATACATTCACAGTTTAGTATGTTGCCAAATTGAAAACTGTGTACTTGGTATAATTTCCAAAGTGTATAAATTTATAATTTGGTATAAATTTCCCCAAAGTGTATTTAATTCTGAGGGGTGGAGTCAGAAGTGGAGCACTTCACAAAATAACTGAAGTCTTTGTTTTTCTTTCTGCAGGCCTTAAACAACTTACAGTCCACATATTCCGGATTTGGCTTTATAAACAGTGAAAATGTCTTTAAGGTTAGTAGTGCTGTGAAACAGCAAAGGTAAAAGTTTAACAGGGTTATAGTGTGAGACCTTTCTTCAAATATACGTGACTTTGAAAGTGCTTTACCCCTTTGCAGGCACTATGATGGATGTAGCAGTTATGGGATTAGTCAAACAAGTGTGCATGGCTTTTGAAGGGCAGGAAGTGCTTGCAGTCCCTAGCAGCATGTCTAAGACTTTCTGCCTTTCCTGCTCTTTCAAAGCACATGAATCACATAACTGCTGGGAAATTTCACAGTGATAACTTCTGAGTCTATTACTTGAGTGTTCTCACGTAGTGCTATTGAGTTCACCGTGGTAGGATAGTTATGTTATCAAAAGTGTCATATAGCTGAAAATGTGATTAACCTGTATTGTAAGATGTTCTGATTTGGTTTTTAAACTGTATGAAAGCTTGGTGAGAACAATTGGGAGTCCAATTGCAGGGTGTTCTAGTATTTTGAAGTATAATATTTGTTTGATTTAGGTGTGTGATGAGCCTCACCCTCTGCTTGTGAAAGAAATGATACAACACTGCATAAATGCAAACATTGATGAAGCATACAAGGTTGGTTTTTGTGTGTTCTGTGTACAGACACACCTTTTCTCTGCAGAATGCCTGTTTGTTTAGAATAATTCAGTGTGCACTGCTTGCTCTTTATGAAAAGGGCAAAACCATGCATATGAATTGATGAATTAAATCCCTTCTTTGCAGCAGTTTGTTCAGAAGAATAACCCATCAAGCAAAAAAAAAAACAACAAAAAACAACCCAAGTAGTAATGAAATTACTTGCTAAACAGAATTGATGTTGAATTGTTTGGTAAACAGCAACTCAGAAATGAACATACTTGACTCAAATGAAAAGTTTTGCAGATAAACGTAGGATTATTCTTGCCTGCACAGATTCTTGCCCACCTCTGGAGACTTGGATACTCTCCAGAAGATGTGATTGGCAACATCTTCCGTGTGTGTAAAACCTTTCAAATGCCAGAATATCTGAAGCTGGAATTTATCAAGGTTAGTATTAAACTAGTTACTTATGGGGTCTTTTTGGCTTTTACAAAAAGAGGACGGGATTCTTAACACAGGACAAGCTCAGAGTTTTCTGTTCGCTATATGTTAGTGCAAATATATATATATGTTACTGTTTTCTTTCTTACTCTGCCTCTTCTTCTTCTCTGTGAAGAAGAATAGTCACTTGAAGTTCAAAGTCTAACACCCCATGGAAGTGCCAATAGTCACTGCAGTGATCAACTTACAAAGAAAATGGGGGAATGCAGACTTTAATTAAGAAAAATTACATTGTTCTAATTAATCTATGTGAGAATGGAATAGTCTATAGCCAAAAATGGTTTTCTTAAGTTCAAGCAACTCTGAAGGTAGCTTCCTAAGAGTAAGGGATATGTTCCACTTAGCGGAGCATCATTGGTCAGACCGTGTACAGACTGTAGGACAAAAGAGAAGGTTTGGCAATGTTTATCTCTCCAGGAAATTGGCTACACACACATGAAGATAGCAGAAGGTGTGAACTCACTGCTACAAATGGCTGGACTGCTTGCCAGGCTGTGTCAGAAGACTGCAGCTCCTGCAGCAAGTTAGAAACCTGGCTGAGCTGAATCCTGTGTTCTGGAAGGTGAAGGCCTGGCATGCGAGGTCAGCAGCTGTGTTTGTCCTGAATTCTGTCAGTCTGGTTTTTCTAAGTCCCAGAAGAATAACCACGTTCTGTTGTAAAATTAACGTGCATTTTTTTAATTTAGACCAATAAAGCTTTAAAATCTACTTTAACTCAAGCACTTTTACCTGTTGCGTAGCTGAGGTAGAGGAGAGGACTGACAGTTCAGGAAGGAGGAGCAGTAACGTCTATTACACTCAAAAAAAACCTGCCTCTGGCAACGATACCAAAACTTAACAGCAGGAAAGACAAGATTCTGATCCCTTTGTTAGTGATTACACCTCCTGACTAATTGTGAGTGATGGTCTCACTGAAGCCAAGAAGGAAAAGCTTTCGCACAGAAAGAGACCTTAATGAAGTTACAATTAAGGCATGCTGAGCAGGTGCTGTTCTGGGTGCTATTTCTGTGCTATGGTAAGGAAGATATTTTCACCAAACAAGTACAGGAGAACAGTACACATTTCTTAATGGTCCCAGCTAATTGTTTGGGATATTGACAGCTATTGATATCACACATTACATTATAATATTTAAAAAATATATAATAAGTTCAGGGATGCTGTGCATTTGTGTTCCTTTCTCTTTTCTTGATTGTCCAGATTAGGTCATGTCATTTTTCTGTAGTTTCAGTATACCACAAAGCTACAGCATCATGGTTTCCTCCCTGCCTAGTTTTGGAAACCACCTTGCAAGTTCAGAGGAGCAATAGAGTGTGAAATGCAGAGTGAAAACAAATAGAAATTTAATGTGACCATCTCTGTATGTGGTGTCAGATGCGCGTCTCTAAGCAGAGCTGTCTTAAAGTAATTAACTACATTCTGGTTATAGCAGTCACACAAAGCATGGTAGAGGTACAAGTTACTGGTGCCTGCTCTTCACCCCACCCCTTCTGCTGAAGGTCACCACCCCAAGCATCCCGTTGCCCACATCGTGTTGTTTCAGTGCCAAACTGATTTTCACTTGCAGTGTCAGCCCAGAGGCCAATCCTTGCACTGAAGCCACAGCTGCTCACACCCTTCATTTCTCTGATTCAGCCACAGGGGTGATGAGTTTTAGCAGCAAAGACTGGTAGCGTTCTAAATTGTACCCTCCAGACTTTCTGCAGCTCCTTTGACAGAGCTTTAAGACAAAGGAAATCAAGATAATTGACAGTTAAAGCACAGACACTTTTGAGTTTGCTCCTGAATGAAATAAAGGAAAGAGTTCTTAGAATAATGGATGCAATACTCAGAAGTACATTCTCCTTTCACTAGATATTAATCAAGCTCTGGTAGGTTTGATTTCCAGACAGTGATTTGTCACTACTAGCACAAATACTGTTAAATACGTGACTTATAATGTTGTATGCAACTGCTTAAGCTACTGAGTCCTTTACAGACACAGCATCACAGCTTTTGTCCACAAGAGCTTAAATAAGGCACGTTATTTAGGCAGTAGGCTAATATTCCCTTGTTTGTACATCACATACAGCCTACTCTGGCTTCAATTTCTGGTTAAAAATATTCATAGCTGAACAGAGAAACAAGGTGTTACGGTGGCAGCTTGATAAAATAACAGATGTCACACAAGTAGGATTCATAAGGCAGATCCTTACTGTGGTGGGTGCTCCTCCCTGTGCATTGCAGGGTTTGCTCTGGCAGTGCCAGTGCAGGAGTGACAAACTCGGAGGATCAGAGGTGCTTTGCTCTCTGGTGAGTGGCTTTCTTCTGGAGCACATTCAGTAGGTGCCCTTCTGCTCCACTTTGGAGCCGGTTCACTTACAAGCATATACTCTACAGCACTGGGGGGGGGGTTAGTTATACTGACCTTTACTGAGAGGAGGAACGGCATCAGTCTGAGAGGCCAGCAGCCTCTTCTGCCAAACCTGATTGCTCACCATTTGTGAATGTAGAGCTGCTGCTTTCTGGTAGCCAGGTAAAGCTTCCCAGCTCCATTAGCCATGCTGGCAGGGCCAAAACTACCTTTCTAATGTGTCTTCTGCATTGAAAACGGGAAGCAAATTGCTCACTTGGCTGTCTCACTAATGTGAGGAAAAAAGGCAACATGTACCCAAGGGAGGTGGCAGTGCCCCTTGTATTCCTGTCGGGCAACACTTGATCTGACAGTTTGGGTTTAGCACCAGAAATCCTTACATACCTGACAATGGGCTCTGAAAGCACAGTTAATCAGTGAGCACGTGCGTATACTCACCTAGTGCAAAGAGAAAGCTCACGTTTCAGAACAAGACTGTAAAAACACCGATGAAGTTTCCCTGGGCAGCGCCTGGATAACTTCCAGCACAATGAGATCACTGGCTGGAAAGTACTCCAGGGGCTTCACGGCACTGAGGAAGGATTTGCTGCTCTCTGCAGCTGGCTGCTCTGGAGCTTGGAAGGAGGGCAATGTGCTCGGACTCCCACTTAAGGCCAGGGAACGTACTCCAAATCTATCTGCTGCTCTGCCTGCTCACACTGCACAGCTTTCAGGTACTGGCAGCGAAGGAACCTTATTGCAGGGAAATGTCATTGCTCTAATCCTCCTCCCTGCTTAGCAAGCAGAGCAGTAAATCTTGCATTTTAATCTTTTGCCTGCACGCTCACCTCCCGGACAGAACTTTCTGGGAGGTCTTTGGATCTCCCGCTGCGTGCCAAGGGCCTTTTACTGCTGCTGATCACATCCTAAGCCCTTAACGTCTCCCTCTGGTTACGAGGTGAATCACGAGTACGTGCAGCATCGTGGCACATCCCTGAAAATGCAGCTCACTCTTTTCCTCTGGCAGATCCTGAAAATTCTGTGGTCTGCAGCTCTTGGTGAAAAGCGAGAGCTGCTTCAGGTGCTGGATTAGTCACCAGCAATGACAGTTTCGTGGGCCAGGTGCTCTGTTTTAGTAGCAAAGGCAACTCCTCGTTCCCTTGCCTGCCCACGAGTCTGTGCAGAGCCAGCACAGTCTGCGGCTGTCACCACGTCTGCTCTGTTGTGTCAGTATCCCCCACTCATGCAAAGTTTTGGCATTTAGACATCAGAAATCAGAGTGTGAGCAGAAGCTGAACTGGGAGGGGCCGGGCATGCAGAAAGGCAGGCTGCCAGCTCCCTGCACGAGCACATCGTGCGGTTTTCTCCGTTCCAAGCGTCCTGTGGGAGCAGGACTACATGCATTTGTAGGAGCTACGAGTGCATCTCCCAAGCCAAACACCAAACCAGCTGCCGTTGCAGCTACGCAAAGAGTGGCCCCACGCTCTCAGCAATTCTGCTGAAAATAGAGCTGAGCACGTACCGCAGGAAGCACCTGACATCCTCTTCTCCCACTCCAGGGCTCTCACCCTTACCTCCACTTCTCTGCTCGTTCTGACCAGTCCCCGAGCCGTGTGCCGTGGGCCGTGTCCCTCCGCAAAGCGCAGTTCTGAGCAGTTCTGAGGAGCGAGGCGTCACGGAGCGATGTTTTCACCCAGTAGGATCCCGCTCATCACCCTGGGCCGCTTCTGCACGTGCTCCCGTGCCAGCCTGTCTCACTGGATCACAGAAACAACGCGCACGTTGTAGCAAACCACAATAAGAAACAAACCTGGATTTTCTTTGGAGGCTTTACAGTTTTAATAAATAAGTGCTAAGGTGGTGCCGAACCTATGCACGAGGGCTCAAGAGACAAGGGTTACATTTCAGGACTGATGTTCCAACGGCAAATCTCGACCAGTGGTGCAGTTTCTGAGGCTGACAGAGGTGGATGGAACCTTGTCAGTTGCTGCGGTGTCTTTGTATCGTCGTAAAGCAGATAAGGAAACACAAGGAGAACTGCCACAGACACCGTGAATTACAAGCTGCGGATGAGGGCTTAATCCTCTTTAGCCCTGAGCTCTTGTAATGGTTTGGAATCTCATTGAGCTCCAGAGGAGCACTGCTGCTGTAAGAGCAACCTCTGCCTTGCCAGTTCTTCTCCTGTCGGAAACAGCTTCTGGAGGAGAGCGTAGGAACTAAACCGAAACCTAATCCCTGCCTTTGAATACCGCCGTGCGTGAGTCAGCCCGACAAATTAAGTAGCTGGCTGCACTGCTGCTCGGCAATTTAAAGAATCATTTCACGCTTGGCAGGAGACAACATCGCGCAGAGCAGCTGTGCTCCCTGCAGCAGGCAGGCCGGGCAGCGAGACGGGACCGGGAGCTCGCAGCGTGCCCATGGGTGCTGCTGGGCAGGGCAGGCTTTGCTCTTGGGCAGGGCTCTCCCTCCGGTCGCATGGTTGCTGTTGGATGTCAGTGGGGTTTCACGCAGAGCGTCCCTTCCTTTCAGCCACACCTGTCCCACGGGATCTCGGGCACGATCTGGAGGGAAGATGGGATGGAGGGATGGAAGGTGCCTCTTTCCCGATGTGTTATGTGCTGGCTGGGCAGGCTCTTGCGGCTTGGGAAGGGCTTCTTCAGACTTCAGGCAGAACACTTGAAATCAGAGGGGGAAAACAGTGAGTCCACGGACTTGTAGCCCCTGCAAAAAGCAGGGAGGTAAGCAAAAATCAGGCGGAACACGCTGCGACTAATGCAGAACTGTAATCCCTGGCATTTCTCACTGGAAGAGAAATAAATGCAGGATTGCTCATAGAAGTTAGTGCTGTAGCCCTTTTCATTTATTGCAAGGGTGATCTGGCTTCCCTCCCTCCAGATGCTGCTCAAGTTTGAAACAAGTTCTGTAACGAGGAGAGCAGGGTGGCTGTGCTCTGGATGGTGGGGGCAAACCTGAAATACTCAGGATGGCTTCAGAAAGATCCCGACAAGGAGCCTGCCCACTGCTGCTGCTCAGTTTGTGCTGGTAAATCCCAGGGGCTGGAGCTGCACAGGGATGATCCCACTGGCTCTCAGAGAGCAAAAACCATGAGGGGAGTGGTACTGGCCCCGCTCCCTCTCCCAGCCAGGCTCCAGTTGGAGCAGGTTGACCAGCACCGTGCACCAGTCAGCACGCAGAGACACCACAGATGTATGTACGAGCACAGTGTGAAGCCTTCCTGCAGCTCTCTGCAGAAGCTTTAACTTTTGGCTGCCTGCGGGAGCTCAGTATCAGCAGCCAGCAGCTTGCTGCTCAGAGCAGAGCGTGCAGCAGGAGCAGGGCTCCAAGTGTCCCTTGCTGAACTCTGCCTCCGTGCTGCAAACCAGAGGGGTTTGGGGCTCTGCCTGCACTGCATGGCCCGAAGCTGATCCGAAGCAGTTCTGGGCTACTGCAAGTTCCCCGAGGAGAAAACACAATCCTCCTTGCCCTGAACAAGTGTGTCAAACGTTTGCTCCCGTTACCTTCACTTTGACAGCAGGATGGAGTCTAGCACCGGGTCTGTGTTGACGTAGTCTGGCTCCTCATCCTGGCTCTCTGCATACAGCGTGGCTAACGGGGACAGAAAGCAGCCATCAGCAATGGGGATGATCTTAAAAGATCCCCACCATCCACACTGTGTATCCTGCCACAGCAAATTCGCAGACATGCCACCAGCAGCAGACTGGGCTCTAGAGAGCGCACAGATGGGGTAGCAGCCATCCCACCACAGTGACACCCGAGGCAGAGATTTGCACATCGCCCTAGATACTCGTAGTTATATTAGAGTGCATAAAAAACACCTCGAGATGTGGGGATGCCTGCATGGCCCCAAGCTCAGTGCAGCACGGCAGCACCCTGCCCACCACGAGCAGCTGCTGAGGACGCACCTTTCGCTTGCTGCACCTTCCAGACCTCTATTGCTGCGCTGTTCTCGTAGTCTTCTGCATCATCTGCAGGTAAGAAGAGTTTGGACAGGGTGATGCTGAGCAGCAAATGAGCTAAAACCTCAATAAGGCTCAGCACAAAGCATGGCAGCACCACACTCACCCAGCTCAGAGCTGCAAGGAACCCCAATGATGACATTCTGGTAGGAATGCGAGTCCTCGTCTTTGGGAGAGAGAGGAAAGGGGAACAAGGGAAGTGTGAGTGACCTAGGGGGGCCTCAGCCCCTGCAGGGTTTTGTGCTTTTGGCAGCTGCCTGCAGGAGAGGCTGTTTGCCCTTTGCAGGCTGTGCTGGCTACTGGAGAAGGGAGAGTGCTGAACACCTCACCTTTGGGTGGAGAGAAGAACCTGGCGTGGCTGTAGTAACCCAGTGAGACAGGCTCCCTGCGGAAGGAAAGCTGTGCTCAGCCTCTGCTGCCCAGACACATCCTGCCATGGCCGAGGGCAAGCAGCAGGCTGAGTCAGCAGCTCCACAGCCTCCAGACCCCACGAAGCATTGCCCACAATGGCAATAAGGGCCTACAGTGCCACAGCCCTATGTGGGGTGACACAGGAGCTGCACGTGGCTCTTGCTGACAAAGCGGATGGAGCGTGCACGCAGAGCAACAGGCAGCACTTACACGTAGGCAGCGTCCCCACGCAGGCAGTCCTCTGCAAACATAAAGGGATTCCCATTAACACATCACACTGCAGCACCAACCCCCAACACCCAAATTCTCCTGAGCACAGTGGTTGGCCCCGCAGGCAGCAAAGCCCCAGAGCCACTGAGGCTGCACTAAGCAGGGCTGGGAGCCCTGAGCAAACCAGGACAGGCCCTGTAAAACAGCAGGGAGATAGAAACTATCCCCTAGTTTGAGAAGCAGAGTGCAGCTCCGTGTGGCAACAACTCTCACTGGTGCCAGCTCCAGCAGGGAGCCAGGGGCTGCTGCAAGCATCCCATCCCATCCACTCGGCTGCCCAGCACAGCTTAAATGCAATGAGTCAGAGCCTGCGGGGGCCAGCTCCCATCACTGGGGCCATTGTGAACCGCCCGTGCAGCACATACCTGTCATGAAGTTCTGGTAGCGGGGCTCAGCACTGCTCTCTGGGACAAAGCACAGGGGACATTAGAGGGGTGTGAGGGCTGGGGGACACCCAGCGCCGGCAGCACGGAGATGGGGAATGGCTGGGGTGGGCTGTAGGTTATCCAGCCCTATTGCTCCAAGTGGGACTGGGGAGCTGCAGCAAAGCAGCCTGCGTGTAACACTCAGATCCCGTCGGCTGTCGCTGTGCAGACCCCACACACAGCATCCCCAGCAACCTCTGCACCACCCAGCTTGTTTGCAGCACAACTCGGGGGTGCTGGCACTGAGCCTCCGTTTTTCCCCAAACCAGTGGGAGCTCCCAGCTACGTAAATGAGAAGAGTTGCAACATCCGCATATTTTGCAAATGGATTTTGCGACATCACTACGCACGAATTTGCAGCCGATCCGCGGGTGCTGATGCTCACCAATGCCAACGTGACAGGAGGTGCTGAGCTCCTCGGGGGCTTTCCTGAAAGAAAGAGCTCCCTTTGTAGCTGAGGCCGGCAGGAAAAGAGAGCTAAAGCTTCGGCTCTGACCAAGCAGGAGGAAAAGCTCTGCTTGTTGGCAATGGGAAATGCACCGAGCAATGGGAGTGGATGAGTTTGGGAAAAAGCAAACTGTGGTGGGGATGGCCATGCCTGGCAGCGCAGCACTTATCAGTGCAGTGCATTTTTTTGAGAAGTGTGGTGATGGGGAGGAGGGGATTTCTCAGGTGAAACTGCTTGTAAGCAAAGAACAGCATGGGGTTTTTTCGCAACCTGTCATGGACTGTCACAGTTTGTTTCATCGGGTTTGACTTAAATATTACAAAGTGCAGCATCCAGTCCCACAGCCTCAGCATCCGCAGAGGTTGGCTGAGCTCTGTTCAAGCTTGATTCTACAGCTGGGATGTGCCTCGTGCTTTCCACCTACCTCGCCAAGTTTTCGGGTTCCTTGGTCCGTTCCAGCCTTCGGGTTACAGCTAGCAGCAAGAACAAAACGAGGTGGTGGTGAGCACGGAGCATCCAGCACAGTGGGTTCCCCAGCAAGCCTTCAACGCACCACAAAACTGCTTCCAAACCATTTCTCAAACGCATACCGAGGCCAAAAGGGGAAACGAGCAGTGAGAAACACGCTGTCTGCACGTCAGGGGAAGCCGCAATCCTAATTGCTGCCTAATTTCCTATTCTCCCCCCAAATTCACTCTGTCTGGCAGCCTTTGGCACGCTCAGCACCAATCGCAGGACGCACCGCCGGGTCGCAAGCTTCGGCTCAGCTGAAGCAAAGACTTTTGGGGGCTGTTTGGGGCAGGGCAGGGAGCATCCTCGGTGGCTGGGGGTGGTGACATTTGCTGCAGACCCCAACGGCGTGCTGGCCAGGGCAGAAATCTAAAGGTCAGCGTGCAGCGAGCAGGAAGCAGCGAGAGGTGATGGTGGATGAGTCACTGCCCTCACCCACAGCCCTGCTCCCACAGCTTGAGCTGAACCCTTCCAGAGCACACACTGACAGCCCCTTGCTCTCCTGTGGTGCTGCTTTAGTGACTTATTCTCGAAGGAAGCGTGGATTTTGGTGGGAGCATCCCAGAAGCATCAGAAGTGCCTTCCAATGTGGCTTGGGCCCCCCCCTCCCCGCAGGGCCCTACTCACCGGAGCAGGACCGGATCACCTCAAACCGCTGTGGATGTTCCAGCCTGGAAGAAACGGAGGCACCGCATCAGCTGAATTCAGGGCACATAAGATGGAAACCAGAGCGAGGGCTGCAGATGACCCCACAGGGACCCTGAGGATGCTCCTCCTCGTGGTCTCCCTTCTGGCCTCCACGGCCAAGATGTGCTTGTGGCCCACGGGCAGAGGGAAGGGCCCAAGGTGACAAACCCTGCCCTGACACTCCGTGCATCAAAACATCACACCTGCACAGGATGAAGCAGGTGCCCTGCCATGGCGAGGCCTCAAGTGCTGCCCATGGCACCACGAGGCCCGTGCTGGGCGGCCTGACCCCCCACCTCCTTCATGCCACGCTTGCTCCTTGATCAAGTGTTAAAAACACTTCTTTTTGTTGCTCATAGTATCATTTAAGCTGTGGTTTGTCTGTTAACGAAGGAAATAAGGGGGTGTGCATGTGTATGGTGATGTTTCCTTCACCGCTCGTGCTGCAGCTGCGTGGCTCTGGCGTGAGGCCCCGCCGGCACCGGGCAGCGCTTTGCTCATGGAGCGCACGGGACGAGGCCGGGATGTGCCCTCTGTGCTTCTCCAGACCTTTTTCCAGTGGGTTACTGACTCACGGGGCCTCGTGGCCACTGCTTCATTTGGGATTATTCCTTGTGATGGTGTTCCCCTTTACCGGGACGCGTTGCCTTGCGCACTGCCAGCAGCAGAGCTCAGGTACAGACGTACAGGATATATAAAATACATCTATAAATATAATATAGATAAATAATAAGGGCATATAGATGTATGTTAGTATTTGACGTTACGTCTGTCCCGGCTGGGGGATGTGCAGCGCATGCACCAGGTCCAGCTCTGACTTCTGTCACCCAGAGAGGTTTCGGGGCAAAGCACAGCAGCAAAAGGAACTTACTGACTCCTCTGATCGCTGTCCTTCTTTCCTCGCTTTGTAGCTGAAAGACAAAAAAAAAACCTTGATGCAAAAGCATGATACGGGCATGTGAGACAAGAAAGGGAAGAACCTCAAGCTTCTGGTGGGGCCACCAGCCTCGTCCTGCGGCTTCTCAGCCACCTCAGAATCATTTGAGTTGGAAGGGACCCCCAGAGGCCATCAGGTCCCACTGCCTGCAACGCACAGGGACACCCACAGCTCCATCAGTGCCCAGAGCCCTGCAGCCTGACCCTGGGGGTCTGCATGGACGGGGCACCACCAACTCTCCGGGAACCTGTGCAGTGCCTCACCGCCCTCATTGTACAAAACTTCCTTACGCCCAGTCTAAATCTGCCCTCTTTTAGCCTGAAACCGTTTCCCCTTGTTCTTTCACAAGATCCCATCCTGCTAAAGATTCTGTCCCCTCCTTCCTTACAGCCCTTTAGATACCAAAAAGCCGCTCTCAGCCCTCCCTGCAGCCTCCCCTTCTTCACCAGCACACCCCACACAGGTGGGACACCCCAGGAGGAAAGCAGCCACCCGCTGCCACCCAGGGTCCCCGTGCCCGTGCCTTACCATAGAGCTGGCACCTGACGCAGGCACTGACAGCCACCCCGAGCAGCATCAGCGCAGCGGCCGCCCACAGCAGCTCCGGCTGCGCCATGGCCCGGCCACGTCCAGCCTGGAACACAGCGGTGAGAAGTGCTGTCAGTTCCACCCAGCACCAGCCCTGCCCTCCTTTCCACGCCGTGCACAAACTGCAGTGACCTTTTTTTTTTTTTTTTTTCCAATGACCAGCAAGGCAAAAACCCCCATACATATATATATATATATATATCAGACAGAAACAGCAGCTGAACTCTGTCCTGCTTAGCAACTTCTCCCTCCACTTGTGCAAAGCAATAAATAACATTTCCGTGCCCAAGCTGCCAGCCGCGCCGACCCCCGCTCACCCCAAGCCCTCCCCATGCAGTGGCTGCACGCCTCGGCGTCACACAGACCCCAGCCCCAGCGGTGGGAGGTTTGTGGTCCGGCAGTGGCAGTCCCAGTCCCGCACCAGTACCCTGATGGCCGGGGCACAGCGCGTTACCGTGCTGCTGCTGGTCCAGTAAAAGCATTCTGGGGGGTGTTTTGGTTTTGGGGTTGTTTGCTTTCAGCTGTGCCAAGCTGAAAGAGGCAGGCAGCACTGACCTGCTCTGTGCCCCGGTAGGGCAGGCCGCCATCTCCCTTCCAGAGGTGGCTTTATTTCTCTGCAGTCAGGAACAGCAACAAGGGGCATTGCCCGAATCCCTCCCTGGGAACTGTGGCCGTCTCGTTGGGCACCACGCTTCTGCTCCCCATCAGCATCGACTCATAAGCACCGCACCAGCCTGAAGGATGCTATTTGCACCCAGCAAGCGCCCAAGTCAATGAAAATCTGTTTTTCTGTTACAAAATCTCCTCTCGTAAGACACAAAATCTCATTTTTGCTGCATCGAAAATACTCTGCAAACCTCACGAGGCTTGCTGTCATTTCAAGAGCCCAACAACGCCACATTTTGCTGCAAGAACTGAAGCATTTGGGTAAAGCAGCTTTAATCCGCCCCGTCCCCCATCCAAAAAAAATCTACATCCCTTAAAAATTAAACAAAAAAAAATTAAAAATACAGTCCAGATGAGGATGTCTGCAGCCCTGGCCAAGTGGGAAGGCCACGCAGAGCAGGTACCCAGCACCTGGGTGCTGAGGTAAGGAAACCCACATCAGTGCCAGAAAGGAGCTGATGGGAGAGGACAATGGAGGCCTCTACAAGAAGCAGGAGGCACTCACTGCTGCCGGGATATAAATAAAATATCTGGAAGGCTGAATGTGCTTTCCTTGGTCTCTCCAGCCCTAAATGAAGGGTTTCACCAGGGCTGCCAGGACCAGCCACAGAAGGAGGCCTGGGCTCAGAGCTCCCATGTTTTGAGGCTGCTGAAGCAGACAGCGCACGGACGCCCATCTGCGAGAGCGCCCCGGAAGGCAAAAGGATTCCCTCCCTTCCTGAAAGTTCACTTGGTGGCCTGCAGTTTGCAGCAAACTGAGACTCACTCAGGTTGACTGGATGAGTCACCGGCGTAGAACTCTGAAGAGGAGAGTTTATTTAAAAACTTGCCGTACGAAACTTAGCACATGGGCTTATTGAACAGATGCAACGTTCCGCTTGGCTCAGTGTCTCTAACATTTCTAAGAAAAGCAACACGACTTTCTGCTTGCCTCCACTGCACAGATTTCCACAGAATCCATTCAGAAATGGAAGCCTCAGACCAAAGGAAGCTCCTGTGCTTGGGAGCACGGCCATGACCGGCCGTGAGCCTTCAGACAAGCTCTGTGCTGAGCTCTGCAGGCCCCATCTCCTACCAGATTTGATGCCAGCGTAAACTATCTCAGGAAAGCTGCTGTGGTACAGGCACAGTCTGCTTTTGTGCAGCGATTCAAGCAGAACGTGCTTTATTTTACACCAGAGGACACAGCTCAGTAGAACATAGGCCAAGAGGGACAACTGGGATCGATACGTGAACTCCCAGAGATGAGCACTTCGTACAGCTCAGTTGTACAAAAGCCTCAGCTGGAAAATAGAGCACAAAATCCTGAGCACAGCACGCCTGCCAGCGTGAGGATGTATTCCATGGAAATATCCTGTAATTGCTCCCAGCTTCCCTCGTCTTGGGCGGCATTGAAGCCACGCACTGCTCTTCCCATGGGGGATGCCAGAATAGGAACTGAGGATAAAAGCAACTTGTCCATGTGTATGTAGGTACTCGTGTGTCACAAGTAACCTCTGCTCCAAAGCAACGAACACGAGCCAAGACTGCGCAAAACTATCCCATAATTATCCCCAGTTTCGCTGCCCGTATTACCCTGAACATTGGTCACGGGAGAAGAGCGACGCAAAGACACGGCTCTTCTTTCTCACCAAGACTGGTGATCTCAAGCACACACAGTAAAAGAGGCACCTTCATAAGATGCCACCAAGCCCCGAACCAGATGGGAAACCCATAGAGGTGCAGTGGGAATCAGCGATGGGGCTTCGGAATGGAAAGCACAGCGGAACAAAAAGCAGGAGCCAAAAGCAGGGGTGAGAGCAGCTCAGCACGGAAGGACCTCAAAAGATGCTGAATCTCTGAGAAGAAAATGCTGAAAGAGTGTAATAATAATAATAATAATAATAATAATAATAATAATAATAAAAAAAGCCGCGCTGCCACATGCAGGGGGGGGTCAGGAGATACAAAAAGTAACGTTGTAAGACAGGCAAAGCAGACGGCAGAGCGGACTCTCATTTTGGGTTTTGGAGGGGTCTAAGAGCTGCTGAGGCGTGCTCGGTAGTTTTCATACCTTGGAGCTCAGCACGCGATGGTCGCGAGCAGCAGCGGGGAGCAGCATCCAGCACGGAGCTTTGGGGAAGGAGTTTGCAGGGAGGACCTCGGGCCCTCATCAAAGCAGCCGCCGAGATCCAGCCCGGGATCCGCGAGCTCAACGCCAGCGGGGGGAAAACCGGCCTGTCCCCACGCCTCCGCAGGAGCCCACGCAGCGCTGCAGCCCGGCCCACCTTACCCGCAGCCTCAGCCGCCCGGCCCCTCCTGTCCCATCTCCTCGTGTGGGCGCTGGAGCCGGCTCCTCCGGGGATCGTTCGCCAGCTTCTGGTTTCCTGCCCCCATCTGAATCATTAACCCCAACATCCGCCACCGGCCGCCGGTCAGCCCCTCTCCGGGTTCGCACGAGCTCACCTCCCACAGAAGCAGAAGCAGAAGCAGTTCGTTTTTATCGGCTGCAGGCAGAGGAAGAGGCTCGGATGGCAAGAACCACGCGGCGACAGCCACGCACGGCGCCGGAGCCCTCGAGTGCCACGTTGGGCTGGTGCCCCCAGAACGTCCCAGGGCGGCGATAACGCTCTCAGCAAAGCGCCCTCGGATCACTGCTGTTGTGCCGGGTGTCACTGGGAGCAGGAGGGAGGCAGAGCTCAGAAGGGCAGCGAGCAGCCGCAGGTCACCGCAAAGGGCTGAGCTGACAGCAACCCGGAGCTGTTCCCATCCAGCGCTGCGAGAACAAACCCACAGCTATTGCTGCGGCACAGCGGCGTGCAAACGCCTGGTACTATCCCATTGCACTCCTAAAAAAAACAAAAGCCAACCCAAAACAGCAGCTTGTGATTTTTTATTTCCTTTTTTTTTTTGCACTTGAAACAGCTAAGGAGGGCTTATGAATGAGACTCGTAGGTAACTCCACCGGCTCCAAGCCCTGTCTCAGCACAGGAGATACGTGTCCTGCTCTAAGAATAGGACAAGCACACAGCAGCCCCATTATTTATAGCCACCAGAGCACAACAGCCAGCACAGCACACGTCCTACAGCTGCAAACAGAACGGTGCAGCCTGCACTAGGCCCCACACACAGCCAGGCAGATGGGCCCATACGGGGAAATGCTGCTGCACTGAGATGGGCTGGGAATGATGCTGCAACCCGGGAGCATCCAGCTCGCTCTCATCTGGAGGGTGACTCTACTATCAAGAGAATGATAAAATACTCATCTGTTTTGTAAATTATCTGCATCTCCTGGATGGGAAACTTTGTTATCATGCTAGCAGAGGAAACGTTGCCTGGTCGAGATAGCTGGCTGCTGCACGAGTCCATGCAATGACATTGAGACTTCATTCTGATTTGCAACAGAAGTGCAGAAATAACTGCACGCGCCATCCAGAACGGTTCCCAAAAGAAATCCAGGCACGGAGAGCTATCTCAAAACCAGCACGTGTCATCTGAAGCAGAGAGCAGAAGAGCAAGGCCCAGCCTGGGATTGGCTGTTTGGCTTAGGGCTGCGGCGTGATGGGAACCGCGCTCCTGCCTGCAAGTGCAGCTGCCACACAGCTGGCATTTCCAGCACAGCTCTCTGCTATGAGGTGCTCGCTAGCAGCTTTTCCTTGATTTGAACATAAGCTGACAAGCGTTTTACTAAAAAAATCACATTACTTACAGCACAAACATTGCTGTGAGCATGCTGGAGGCGATTACAGTTCCTCCTTTTCAGATCAGAAGTTTGTTTTTATCGGGAACAGTCAATGCTGAAAACGTCCTGTTCACTATCTTACCGCCCCGACCTGGCCCACGGCTTCAGAGATGACTCACTGCCTCGCTGTGGACGTCCCCACTGTTGGCATGGGCTGTAGCAAAGGCCCCGTGCATTAGGCACAGATTGTGCCCTGGAACACGGTGGAACCCCTCCCCAGCCACAGTGCAGCGAGTGGAAGCTGCCCCGCGCCCGAAGAGCAGCGTGAATGTTGGCAAAGCAGCCACTGGCAGCAGCAGGGCCAGCCCAGCCTCATTGCAGCAACCCCAGGCAGAGGGATGCCCTCCAAAGACATCGCTCCTTTTGCAATGCTGCTCTCATGCCCATTTCTAACCTTAATTAGTGCATCCCTACTGGCCTAGCACAGCCAGCCAGCCACCATTCCCTCCATCCAATGAATTACATGAAACACCACCCTACGGTTCCATCCTTCTTCATCCTTTTTCAAAGCCTACCCATTTCAGCTTCCTTCTCTCTCCTGCCAGCAAACACACATCACTTACCTTCAGCCAGTTTCACCAGCTAACCAAACCCTTTTCTTCTGCTGCTTTTTCATCCAGAGCTGATCAGCTGCAGAGAGGTCTTGGGCCCCAGAGAGGCTGTGGGAATGCAGTTTTGAGCCTGCCCAGCTTACGGTCCCATTGCCTTGGGGCAGCTGCCAGTAGCTCCGACAGAGGTGGGCTCTGACCACAGACCAGCTGCATTTGCTTCAACTAATGACGAATGCTGAACAGGGGAAAGGATGATTAGGAAACAACGCATGATCCAAGCCCCATCTTTCTGCAGGAACACACCCTGCACCGAAAATTCGGAGCAAAGTTTTACAAGCTCCTGCAAGATCTCTCCCCCCAAACCCAGTAAGTTTTGTGAGCTACCAACATTGCGAGAGACCAGCTCTTAAATGAAATCCGCCTCCCAGGAGGAAGCTTTGGGACCAGAGTAGGCACGTGCCTCATTCTAACCACGAGTTCAGCCAAATTTCCATGGCAGCCCTAACGAAAATCACGTCTTGGAGGAAGTTTTCTGCCCTGCTACAGCAGTAAGGACAAGCAGCAGCTTTCCTCCAAGCTGCAGCTGTAGGAGCATTTCCTCTGCTAAAGGGGAAGTGCCACCTCCCGCCCTGCCCCAGCTGCACGCCCCGCTGCAAACCCCATCTCACTGCGCTGCAACCAAAAGCAGCTCCGTGACAGCCACAGCCACACGCTGCTACCACCCCGCGGAAAGGAAGCTCACAGCTGGGAGCCCCAGGTGCCGGCCAGAAATCTGACCAAGCCAGATTTGCAAAGACTAATCCTGCGTGACCCTGCGGTGCTTCAGAGCTTCTTCCCATTCTTCTCCTGCTTGGTTCATCCACGGAGACAAAATAATTCTTATATTTGAACGCAAAACCTAGAAGGTTTGAATGCTTTTATTGGAGTTTTGTACAGCGATACAAATTGTACAGAGTCGTTACAGTACAGGTTTCGCAGGGGTTTATAGAGGTACTCAGTGATTTTTTGGTTTATTTCAAAGGAAGAGGCGGATTTTGGGAGCACGGTGACATAACAAAACAATCTCATAGTGGGAAGCAAATCCCTGCCACGATGAACACTGACCTGGCTGAAACCTACTGGGCAGCGAGGCGGCAACCAGCAATGTTCCCAGCAATGACACCAGCCCTGGGGTGCTCCAGAGCTTTACACAAGAACGCGTGAGCGGACGGGGGAGCAGGCTGTTACTGTGAGAGTGCTGAAGATCCTTAAAGCCCTTGGACACACTTTTCTGCAAAGGGGACAGAAGCGAGGGAAGCCGAAGTCAAAAATCAGCCCGCAGCGGGGCAGGCAGTCACGTAACAGAGTTGTTCAGCTATGGGAAAAGCTATGGAACAAGAAACCCTCAAATGTTTTCGAATGAGTAACCCAAACAGCTACAGCAACACGAGGAACGTGGCCTAAGACCTAAGAACAGTGACACTGCACGCATACCGGAACGCCGCGTGTGCAGCCTGACCTCCCATTCCCTGTGTCCAGCTAAGCTGTGTGCTGAAGCGAGCAGACACCACAAGGAACCAGCAGAGCTCCTGCACAACCCCTGAAGAGCAGAGAAGGTGCAAGCTGCACACGTGGGGCTTTGGGAGGACAATCTGTCCTGTTAGCCCAGAACGTGCCTCGTCATCAGGGTATTGCTATTGCTGATGTGCACCAGGCTCGAGAGTCACTACAGGATTAAACCATTTCAGAAAGCAAAGTCAAAGAATATGATTACACTGCTTTAAATGCCCGTGTTCAGCTTGCTTTGATGTCACTATGCAGATGGGATCACAAAGAACAGGAAAAAAAAATTGCAGAATACGTAAATGTAAAAGGTGCCCACTAAAAGATCCTGCTGCTTCAGATCTACTCGATTCCTTGAAGTCTGGTAGTGGGGTAAGTGGCATACACAGGGAGGGATTCTACCAGCTTAGAACATTCCAGTCTCAGCTGGAATCAAATTCCTTTTCAGCCACGGAAATTCCCCTTTCTAAAAACTGAAGACAACCGTCAGCTACAGAACTGCATCCCAGAAATCCCAGCCAGGAAGAATGCCTGAGAGCCACGGCACGAACTGACCCCGTGCTAGAACACGCCAGGACACGTACCAGCAGCCTCAGCCCCTCAGAGCCCTGGGATGGAAGCTCACTGACCGTGCCCGTGCTGAAAGCCAGCCCGAGTAACATGAGATGCACCCCCACACAGAGCAGGAATGATGGCAGGGCAGAAAACCACTCGTCCACATCTGGCTTCAAAGAGCTCCTGTGGAAGCAGTCATGGACAAGAGAAGCCAGGAGATGTACAGTGCTCTGACAAAGCGCTCAGATTTCAAGATTTACCAGCTTGACCATTCAACCTTTTCTACAAAAAGATGTCATAGGATTTGCTCTAAGATTTTCTTATCTTTTCTGAAGACAAAGTCAGCAGCTATCACCGCAGGTAGCAGGCTCTCCTAGCAGGCTATATGCTAAAGTTGGTATGGAAACCACAACAGAACTCACAGGACAGGCTGTAAAAACATCAGCATTCCTCAAACCAGCCCTGGGACGGCGAGTCCTGGCTGTAACTCTCAACCACAGCTTGTTGCAGCACACCTAGCAGAACTCCAGACGGCGTCAGCACAGCAGGCTCTGCAGTCACACCAGCATCTCCACTAGCTCGCTGATGCTTCAGAGAGACAAGCAAGGCACCCCGAGGGCACAGCTCCACTGGACTCAGCCCCAGCCATCACCTGCACATTGCTCCACTCGTCCCTTCAGCCACCAGCACAGCACCCATGACCACAGCACAGCTCCCCCCAGGTGCTGCTGAAAGGCAGCGCTCAGCCCTCAGGACCACCCCCAGGTGTGGGAGCTGTGCTCATTTGCTGGTGGTGGCTGACAGCACAGCTTTGCAGCATGGTAGATGCACGCTGCTCGCTGCTGCAGTCTCCCACAGCACTTCTGGAGTCACCAGAGCAGCCTCCTCAACCTGCACCCACACTGCAGGAATGCAAAGCTCTTCGTGCAGCTGCAAAGCAGAGCTGCCCAATTCCATGTCAGTTCCAAAACCATCTACTGCATTCCTGACTACAGCTCTCTTTAAGTTCAAGCTTGGAAAAAAAAAATAGCAACAACGCTACACCGCTACTAGAAATAACTTGGTGAGAATATGAACAGCCACAAGGTGAATTTCCCATTGGTTACTACTGCCAGTAACCTCCTGGCTCTAGGCTTTCCCACGCTGGGTTAAGCCTTAAGGTGCAGGTGAAATGAAGCACTACAGCTGGAGCTGCTTTTTGCTGCCGGGAGTCATCTGGTTTCCTCTTACCAAACTTAAACAACCCAATCATATGGAAATTAAACAGCTTTTTCAACTGTTGACATAAGGTAGAACAACCCAACGGAAACGAGGCGATGCAAATTTACGTATCTGAACCATTGAAAAAAGAAACTATTCTGGGATTAGGCTGCTTTCACTAGTAGAAAACTCTTGAGTAAAAGGTTAGCGGGTAGGGAACTTGAAAGAGATGAGCTCCCCCCCACAAATCAGCGTTACTTCTATAAAATAAACCATGCAGAGTAATGAAATTATTGCCACCAGAACGACGTTTGAAAGACCAGCTACGCACAAGCCTCGTGTTAGCAGCTGAAGGACGCCATCTCCAGCCAGCCAGCCCTTCTCCTACAGCTGAGATCACCCAGCAGGGCAGACAGGAGCTCGCACAGCCTGCCTCGGCGGGTCACTGCCCAGAGGGATTCGGATCCTGCGCTCAAGCTGTCAGGACAGCAAGTTTGAGGATACAGAGCAGACCGAACAGCTGGAAGACAGAAACACTTCCCATCATGTCATGCTATGGAAAGCAGTAAAACCAGTAGGAAGGTCAAAGCTCATTTCTTCAATTAAAAAAAACAACAACCCAAACACATGGCTTTTAACTTACCCTGCAGTATGCATACACTTCAAAGACACAGGGCAACAACATCATTAACACTTATGTCCAGCAGGAAATAAATCAAATAAGGCTGGGAAAACAGGGCAGAAAAATAGCAAGCTGATCTATTTGTTTTGCCTTACCAAAGACAACACATTAAAATGCACTACTCCAACCCGAAGCATACACATTTTGCCCCTTACCAGACAGGGCTGCTGGGAAATGTTACCAAGAGCTCTAGGAAGTGCAAGCTAAAATACTTCCAAATTCTGCCCTGCAGCCTTTGCAGTATTACTTGAAGCCACAGGACAAAACTTGAGCTTGCTTCCTCCTCTACATGACTTCTACTTCACTGTCTCCTACAGTCCAGTATTTGTCTAGATTATATTTCTCCCCTTCTTCTTTCCAACCCCCCTTATTTAGTGTCTGTTGCTTCCAAATTAACACAGTGTTAGAGAACTCTGGAGGGGGAGATGGACACAAGCTGTAGCAGACTCAAATAAAGACCAGTATTAAATATTACTTAATGTTTTTCTTTTATTTAAAAGATCATTCACAAAATACCATATCCATAAATTTATTTTGTTATGAAGCAGAATGTGTCAAGTGTTTGGAATTCTTTTCTTTTTTCTTTTTTTTTTTTGTTTTTTTTTTTTAAACATTTAAAAGTCAACTGCCTTGACTAGAGGTGAAATTTTATATGGGAATTTGTTCTTAAAATCTTTTCCACATTGAAGATGTAAATAGGTCAATTATTGGTTTGGAATACAACCACACAAATGCATGTCTGTCTTAAATTAATTATTAGTGTTAGACAAATGGTTCTTATCTCAGAAGCAGAGTAAGTGAGAGGCAGAAGGAAGGAAAGAGTAGTTCTGTAGGTTGCTGGGACTCTGACATTACAAAAGTAACTTTAGAGAAGAAATTCACTACCAGCAGCGATGCTGGCAGTGAAGCAGCCATGCTTCCAAGAACTCTGGTGTGCTGGTTGTTTGATGTGAAAGCTGTCAGCACTAGTAGTAGGGGGCCCACGTTTCTCATGCATTGGATGTATCCATACGTCAGTGTTATAGATCCAGATGTTGTTTTCAAACATTCATGTGCTCTCTCCCCCTTAGCTCCGGGTTCCCCCTCCCTCCTCCCACACAGAACGGCCGACAATTGCAAGAAACACTTCAAGTTCAGAGAGATGCAGCAATTAGAGATGCTATTCACCCAGACTTCTACATGAAGAGAATCTACAGCGTAACTATTTCTAATCTGCCCATTTTAATGGTATCGTGAAAGCAGAGGTCTTAAAACTGTACGCCACTGGGCAAAGAAATACAGGGGATAATGGCAATTACATACTGCATGGCAAAGTATATACTCCTTAAAGAAAAATAAAAAAGTCAATTTTACCTGTAGAAACTTCATTTAAAAATTTACCAAACATGTAAAACCCAAAGAAATGTAAGCAGAAAGAGCCAGTGAGCAGCTGTGCTCCAGCAGGCACAGTTTTGCAGCACTAACCTCGAGCTCAGAAGCGTAGTATCATACCATTTTGAAGTCTACAAAAGCCAATCAGCAGCACTCTGCTGGCAGGTGCTCTATCTGTACTGATTCCACCTATTTGCCAGGCTTGTCAGCCAACTTTATTTGCAGCTATTGATGCTTCCTGGTAACCTGTGAGAAAGGGCAGCTACCTCCTTAGTTTTATAAGGGGCTCTGCTGTATACAACTACTCACCGATTATTCTAAATGGTATTTCACCACATGGTTAGAACTGTAAGTTATTCTGTTCAACTCATCTGGACTCTCCAGTTTTCCTCTTCAGAGCCACAGCAATACAGAACAAGACATGCAGGTCAGAAGAGGAGCACTGAGGAAGTAAAAGGAAGCGATACAGGGTAATAACTAAGTCTAACCTGCGCTTCTAAAGAAAAATAAACCCAGAAAGGAGGAAGTGAAGCAGCACCTTTGTCCATAGACCTCCACACTCGTGGAAGCAGCCACACCGCCTTATCTACTGGCAACTGTGCTGCTTGGAAGGAAACAGAAGAGGAAACTCAGCACAAAGCAGGCACTAGATACAGCAAAGCCAAGAACATACTAAAAACCACTTGTTAACAGCTGACATGCATTCACAAGCTCTGTGTTTTCGGTTTCAAAGAGGACAAATGCCAGATGGCAGGAATGGTAAACTGCAGGGTTGACATTCCAGCAGAGCTAGTCACTCTGTACTGTCTTGCGTTTTCTCCCGCCTCCCCATTCCCTCTCAACACCAAGCTCAGTCGTGCTCCTTTACTACTTCCTCTCGGGGCTTGGCTCCACCAAAGATAGCAGAATTTGGGTTGGCTACTTGATTGAGGGGAGTACCAACTGTTCGAGGTTTGAGCTGAAGTCGGGGCCGCTGCGCTCTTTCCTCTGAAAGAAAGAACAGTAAGGTTTTAAGATTCATCTGTCAAGGGTAGCAGCTTTAACCCGATAAAGAACATCACAGTCATTCTTAAAGGAAGACTGTGTGACAGGTGAGCTTACCTTCTGTTGGCTCTCTGAAGTCCATGGAAGATCCACGAAGGGGAGGCCCATCTCGGAAGCGACCAGTGCCACCACTTCCCATTGAGGCACCCGGTGGTCGTCGGTCTCCAGGGCGAGTCCCTCTACCCCGGCCTCCCAAGAAATCATCGTCTTTGAATCCTGAAGAAGGAAGATGGTGAATTTAAAGGGCACATTTCACAATACTCTTAATCTAGATTTTTACTTGGATGACTGGAAAGCCTTGCAAGTCGCTGTTGCCAGTCCAAGATGATGCACTGAGAGCCTTTGTAGACAGATTGCTTCACAGATTTCTAACATATTCTGGAAGAGTCACAAGATTCCGTATGAAACCAAGCACACTATGCCAAGTTCAGAACCTGATTTATTCACCTAGAGGCTCAGTCTTACTCAGCCTTTGAGAGCAGGTCATCAAGCAATGTTAAAATATGAGCCTCAACTTTAACTTCAGATGGTTAATACCATAAGGTGAATTCAGAGATAACACTAGAAGTACCCTGAGTACTGCTGTAGCCAGAAGATCACACTGGTCACGACCTTAGCATGAAACCTGCAGAAATAGAGCAAATGGGAAAAGAACCAGGGAGTAGTGAAACTCCATAGCTTTTCACATATACTATAAACTGGCCAGGCATTTACTACACTACTGAAAGAGCTGGGAGAAAAAAAAGCAATTCAGACAAATACAAAACTGACCACATTTCTTCAGTCTGTGTATCAAAACGCACCAAAAACTGCCTGTCACTCACTGGACTTCCATTTCACACCACTAACTATCCAGGCATACTCCTCTACTCCTCCATCTGCATTCAACGGGAGGAAGATATTTCAATCTAGTAAAATATCAAAGAGGAATTGAATCAGTTTTTCTGAAGCTGCCTGGAAAGTCTGTTCCCATCCGAATGTTTCCTTTTCTATTTAGCATTTGGTAGAGTTGCAGGACTGTCCTCTACTTCAGTGCCAAACAGCATTTTTAAAGACTTGATCCAGTGCAATAGAATCTGAGAAAAGGTTCTGTAACAACTAAGACCTAATTGCTGAGCTTCTGGCACACAAATCAGTCATCCAAATGAAACATATCTGTATTTGAAGAAGCTGCCAGAAAAGGTATAAGGCTATGAAGGGTGTGACACCAGAATGCTTAGCTACAAAAGCAGGTTAAGCACAGCACTGCAGCAAGCTTATTCTCTCCAGCATCATGCTTCAGTTCCATGCTAGTGGCAATGGTGTGCTTTGTCACCGCTCCTTCTGCTTTGTCCATTCCACTCACGCAGAGACCAGACACTGCAACACTGCACTTGCCAACATACCCCCATCAGAAAATGGACCAAACCCACAATTTCAGAGGACAAAAGCGTAGGTGTTAATGTCACCTTGGATACTAATAACTAGAAACTAACTGGAAGTCAAAAACAAACACAGTGGCTCCATCACTACCTTCTAACTCAGCAAATTCAGTCATTTGCTGCAACTTGCAGTACTATAACAGACCTAACTTTTAGGAATGTTCTGCATGCAAACATACTTTGGAACTCTAACACACCTTTGGAGACGTCAGTTGTTTCAGGAATATGCACATGACATTACATCTTAAGAGGTTAAAGCCTCTGCTCTGAGAGAGTACAGCACCAATATCAGTTTTTCCACATGACCCGTCTGTTTCTGCTACTATTAACAAAATGTACTTAGGCTCATGCTGGAGAAACACAGTGCTTAAAACCTTGACACCACAGACAACATTCAAAGAAGTGTTCTGTCACTTAAATCATTTCATAAAAATTTAAAATTAAGACCGTTTCCTCTGTTACAAAGCCATTCAAGTTCCCCCTTTAAGAATCCCACTGTAGCCATAGCACATCCAGAGCTGGCACACAGTAGATTGAGTCAAAACAGAAATGGGGACGAATGTAGCTGACATGGAAGTGAGAACATTTCAGTGCCTTTTAGGCTGCCTATCTGTATAAGTGTTAATACTGATACCAGAACCGAAGTCATCTCTGGAATCCCATCCACCTCCTCTGGATTCTCGGGAACCTCCTCCCATTCCTAGGAAAAAAGCCACAATTGTGTTCAGGTCTAAAGCTGTGGGAAAGACTGATCAAGGGGACACCAAACCTAAGTCCAGTCCTTCAATATCCAGTGCCATGCTGCTGGAAACTCTTCATTTCAGGACTGCCAAGTTCCATTGGAAAGGAACAAAAGATTAGCTTATATTAACCAAAAATATGTGGTCAGAAAAGCTTCTCCAACATACATTATACGAAAAACTTCAGTGAATTTAGTTTTATCAACAGAAAAGCCTGCTCTGACGTGAGATATTGCTTACTCACTTTCTTATGATGTAAGAAAATAGTAGCAGATCAGACTCTTGGACTTATGATTGTCCTCTGCAAGACACTGTACATTGCTAGGGGTATTGGTCTCACTTCCTGGGTTAGGAGTGACAACACGTTCAGCTCTTGGACACAAAGCACATCTATTCCAGGCATTTCAGGAGCGGCAGCAGCTATGTTTAAGAAGACGCATACAAACTTTCTTTCCTGCATAGTCTTCATGTTGATTTGTGTGCCTTGCATGCATTAGTTCACACCCAAAGTCATAACTACAATAGCTATATTTAACAAGCATATATCAGTGTATAATACTGCTATATTTAGGAAAATAGAAGTCACCTCTGTCATCAGGTCCGCCTTTTCTGAAACCAAAGCCACCTTTATCCTGTTTTCTGCCTTCTGCTATGTCCACTCGGAGTGATCTGTCACCCAAAAGCTGTTAAATAAAGAGGAGAATCTCTTCAGAGTTTGCTAGGTGGGCTGCCAAGAAGTCTGAGACTTGTGCTCATCTCTCCATTTCACAAATGAATTGGAAATATACTTACTGCACCATCATATGTAAGAGCTTCCTTGAGTGACTCCACTTCATCAAACTCTACGTAACAAAATCCTGTAAGAAGAACCTCACAAGTTAACACCAGCATTTTAGAACGCATTTATAAGAAGCTTCTCTTCCTGTCTGTCTCCCTTCTCTTTCAGCTATGAGCTAGGATAAGTGCAAGATGTACATGACTTAAATCTAACATCATTAAAGATGAACACATTTATAATTTATACCTATGGTTATTAACAGTTGGGACAGCTCCCGCAGCAGAACTCCGCACGGACACTACACAATGCTAGGAGTCTGACAGCTTCCTTCCCTATATGTTCTCATGACAGATTAAGTTTGACTTGTCAATATTCAGCAAAGCAGCTGTCTAAAGTTCTATTTGTTATTAGCATCTTTAAACAAGAAGCTGAGGTACCTGCTGGCCAGCAGCCTGATTCCATCACATCACTTAGAGAATTCACTATTCCTTTTCTGAGGCTCCCTGCATTAAGCCTTTTTCCCCCTAACGAAGTAACTTAGAGATATGCTCCCTTTCCAGAAGTTACTTCCAATGCAAATACGATTTACTTTAACACAACCATGTGAATAACTTACCTAACTGCTTTTCCTTCCTATTGACTAAAAAGGCAAAGCAACAGGAATCTTCTGAGCTAAAGGAACATCTAACTACTCAAAACTTAAGACCATCCATCTTAGGTGGGTCAGACACTTCAGTTTTATTACAATTCATAAAAAAACCAAACAAGGCTTGAGAGTCTTTCATGGCGAGGCAAACATTGACTTATTCATTGGTGGAAGACCTCACATAAGTCAACATGGAAGAACAAGCATACATCAAACTAACCGTGCTTCACAGCGGAGACTGAAATTAGCCATTAAAATGATTTTAAAAGCAGATCATTTTCTCCTATCAGTTAGCAGTCTAAAACTGAAACATTCCTGAACGCTCACCTTTAAATTTGTCTGTTTCCTTGTCTCTGACTAGTCGTACACTCCTTACACTGAGATCCTTGAAGATCGCATCTATGTCTCCTTGGACAGTGTTGAAGGGTAGGTTTCCCACATAGGCTGTGAAGGGGGGCTCTGTGGGCAGCTCTTTCTGTTTGCGTGAACCAAGGCCACCACCACGAGACCTGTTGGAAAAGCACAGTCCATTTCTGAACGTGACGGCCAACACAGCCAGCAGTGCAGTATAATGCCTCAGTGCTGATTAACTTTCCGGGAGTGGATTTTCCCCCAGCTTCTGTCAGTGGCCCTTTATCTGTGCCAGCCGCCTCCACAACAGTCCTGCTAACTGCTTTATAGCATTACTTGATCAGTACTCCAGTGGGAAAAGAAATGCAGACGACCTTTAAATACAAGTGAAGCCAGTAATGGAGAGATGAATGAACTTCTTCCCTGTATCACAAGCCACTAAGCATGTAGAGCTAGCTATACTGCTCACTACTCTAAAAAACCGCAGGCTAGATTTTAAGAATATTCATAGCAATAAAGAAATACTTGCAAGGCACAGGCAAATCCTGACACTTATGTGCAAAAAACGCATTGAATCAAATGCGTATTATCAATTCCACAATCCACAATAGTTTAAACATCTTCTTTTGGTCCTGAAAAGTTACTGCAGGAATCAGCTGTCAGACACCTACAGGGTACCTGGTCTGAAACACACACTGAACAGTTTAGTTGAGCAAGGCATTCTAAAATCAGAAAAAACAACTGAAGTGGTACTTGGATGCTTCCTTCTTCCTTTGTTGTTGATGAATAAGGCAGAAGAAAACAAAGTTGTCTTTTCCCATCCTTTTTAAGTCTCAGTTAAATCTATCAGCATTGGCTGCTGAGGAACTAGAGAAGCGCCAGCTGAATTCTTCACTGTATTAATGTAACACACCTGTGTTAATCTCCCATATGGTCTAAGCATGTAAAGATATCTTTGATCTCTATTACAGAGAGCAAAGGCCCTTAATGCACAGCTCCTGGATTTCTTGACTACAGGATGCCCCAGTCAATGGTGCAATACCATTTGCTTTGCCTAAGCAGATTTTGAGTTATCTGAGCTAGCTACCTATGACTCTGCCCATGCTCTCCTCTTTAATACCTTGCTTGTACTGGATTTTGTTCATGCCCGCTCCCTTTCCAGGATGGTCACTGTGCATTTAAAAGGACGCTGGAACACCAAGTGTATTAAACCAGGATTTGCTAGGATGACAAGGACTAATTAGATTTCTGCAGAGGGTCAAATATTTTGATCCTTATTATTCTGGCTAGTTGTAAGCAGCCAAAAATCCAGAGGGCAAGCAACGTACTTGTCCACCTTTTCTCCCTTCTTCATTCCAGAATAAATATTTTATTGCAAATGAATGACATAATGCTGAAATCCTGGATCAGATTCCTTAACTCCTGCAAGGTAAGCCTGTCCTTTGTGCCTGTTCGTGGTAACAGGCAGGAGTTGACAGCAACAATATCAGCGTGTTGCTGTACATACTTGAGTCGAAACCTACGTGTCTTTAATTAGTGTCTACCCAGGTTCATATTTAAGCATTTCTGACGCTATCCCATATCTGCCTTCTCTTGTTAACAAGCCAGTCAAAAACATACCCAAGAAGCAAGGCTTCTATATTTGGGTGCTATGAACATATAGCAAAATTAACTTCAGTCACATGACTGAGCTTTAAGAAAGAACTCAAGAACGTAGAGCTGCTCTAAGGAATTCAGAAACACGCAGAATAATGTTGCAGGTCTTCATCCTTTACTTTCATCCGTGAGTTTACAGCTATTAAAACGCCATACATTTAATTTACAGCCAAAAGTCTTAATTTTTAAATCCCACCATCACATCAAAACTGCTTAGGCCGATTTTAAAAAGCAGCTTTCCTCCCCTTTGTGCACTCTCACCATGTTTACTTGGCTGTCAATCATCTGGCTCAGCGAGCTAATTCATCTGAGAACACATCCTAACCATGAATCCTCAGCCCTACCCACAAGGTGAGCCAGCCAGCTGCAAGAAGGCAACGTGCCAGTGCAGGAAGGAGAGCATGAGCTTTCAACAGCTATCTCCACTTAGAAAGCGGAATTAACATGAAATTGTTCTAGTAAGGCCTCAGTTATCAAATAACTATACATTTGGTATTGTAGACCATCTGAAGAGCACCACTGGTCATAAAGAAGGTTTCAAACAGCTTCCTACAAGGTTCAGGTACAGCCCTAAGTGTTTTTGCAACACTAGAAGAACTGTTCCTAAGCTCTGCTGCATTTTTTCAACATTGAAACAGTGAAAATAAATAAGGCTGAATCCAGTAACCAGATGAGACCGAACCAATGTGCTCTTAGTTTGTAACAAAATACCACAATAAGTCAGCTATAATTAAAAATACTCCTGAACGAGGTGACCCGGCTCATACCTAAGTATTCAA
Organism: Numida meleagris; assembly: GCF_002078875.1. Taxonomy (NCBI): domain Eukaryota; kingdom Metazoa; phylum Chordata; class Aves; order Galliformes; family Numididae; genus Numida; species Numida meleagris. The sequence continues at coordinate 2,897,280 of NC_034426.1, forward strand.
AACTTATCTGCACTTCCCACTCAGTGTAACTTTTGCTGAGACACAGTTAGGTAATAATTATGTCATCTTCACAGGAGAATTGGGTATCTATATTTTTTTCCAGAAAGCCAAAGAAGGAAGGCTGCTCCTAGCAAGGGCAGGAAGAGCGTCGCTATAATCTGGTTACTTTTTGGTGGATGGAGTCAGATGACCTCATAAGGCCAAACTGGAGTGAAGGAGCAACCAAGCCATGATTCTGAAGCTACTCCTGCACAGTTTTGTTGTTCATTTCAGAAAAATCTGTCAAAAAAAAAAATCAAACAAGGAACATTTTGGAAAGCTGTTATTTAATATCTATAGTTCTGTATTTATCTTTTTGCCGAACACACAGCCAACAGAATAACTGGGTTCCAACTTCACCATTTTCCAGAGACACTGTAAGACTCAGCATGTTCATTAGGTCTCCAGACTATCACTCTAAACACGTAGCAAAATTGGAATGGATTTTGGTGTCAAAACACTGACAAGAAAGCTTTACACCTTTGTTATTTGCGTTAACAGTACGCCTTCTGTCTGAAATGCAGTAACTTGCACACCATAGTATCATGCTTTACCACCACACATCTCAAGTACAACAAAATCCCACCTCACCGAGCCACAGACATCTTCTGTCGCTCTTCCAGTGCGATTTTGAGCAATATGAGAACAGAGCAGATGTCTTAGGGATGTCAGAGTTTGTCGGGAACTGCCACTTCATATCTGTCACGCTGGTATCTCACGTTAACTCTCCCCCTAGACCAATGGTTATGCAAAATGCAGCTTTGACAAACTCCATCTCAACTGAGTTCACCCTGTTCCTGCAGACCTAGAGACCTCAGCAACAAGGAGTCAAAAAGGATTCTTGAACCAGAACCTTCAAGAGTAACAGTTATGTTATCACTACGCTACACATTACAAGACCTCGTACAAAGCAGAGGGAGCTGTTACAATCTGAAATACTGAATCAGGTGCCAGAAACTTACCAGGGACATCTGCAGAGGCACCTACTAATCAGTTCAACTTTGATTCAGTAAAGTATGCGTCTGAGTCTTGCCCGAGAGCAAGTTTAAGTACTCTCTTCAAGAAATCTGAATATGAAAGTAACATTTTAATTTTAGTTTTATTACTCCATGTTACACGCCTACAGTGACAAGGGCAGACTCTACAGCAAGATCCAAATTAGTTATGAGTGTCAAGTGCCACTTTAGGCTGTCATTGTCAAAGCAGAATTCTAAGTGGCTGCATCATCTGTTTGCTCTGGGATGTCTTCCCTTTAGACAAAGGATATATACGCGCAGAAAAACTAATTCAGAAAGTTTAAGTACTGTTTTTTCTAAGTACAAATAAACTCGCTCCTGTTCCAGTCTCAGCAGTACTTCCTGCTATCTGAACAGCCAAAGAAATGAAACTGATTTATTCCTTTAAGCATAGAGGAGGATATGAACACTGTTGCTTAGAAAGCATCTCTTGAAAAACTAAACTATAAACACAGCATACTCATTAAGATCTGCTTGCAAAGAGTTCATTTCACAGTTTTATGCCTACTGTTTTAATTCAGTGCAGACTAACTTGCATTGCACCACCCTTTGAGAAGTTGACTACCTGGGTTTCCGAACCTGATTTAAGGCAAACTTCAAAATTACCAGCTATCGCTTTCGTAGCCCACTTTCCCCATCCTCCAACACATGCAACTGCCAGCAAAGACGAGCTCCATTCCTAAGGATCAGTGATTTCGAGTCACACTCGGGACTCAGGATAACGCGGGCGGGAGGCTCACGGCGCTGACCCGAGCACCCCTCCGCCCCAGCAGTCCCACCCCGCCACGGGCATCACAGCGCCGCCCGCTCCCGAAGCCGTAGCTCTCCCCGCCGCCGGGTCACGGCCTCCCGTCCTCCTCGAATCCCTCGTTCGCGGGAAGCTCCGTCCCCCCTGCAGGAGCTCCTCACGGCCCGCCTTGGCTCTGGCCCAGCACCTCCCTATATTCCAATCCGCCCCAACCCCCTCCCGCCCCTCACTCGCCTCCGGGCCGGCGGGAACGCAGCGCCACGCACCTCGTCCTCCCGCTCCTTCCCGGAGCGAAGCTCCAGAGCCGTCAGACCCCAAACCTCGCGGAACTCATCCGCCGAACGACGGAACTGCCCCCACCCCTCCCGGCCCCCGCGGCCTCACAAAGCGCGCCCCGGCGGGCTCAGCCCCCCCCCACCCGTGCTGGGAAACGAGAGGGGCCGGCGAGCTCCCCAGAAGCTGCGTTCCCCGTCCCTCTCCCTTCTCGCCCGCCATTGCACGGGGCAGGGGCCAGGCTAGGCCCGGCCGGGCCGCGCCCCCTCCTCGCCAGGCCGAAGGGAACGGAGCGCCCTTCCCCGCTTCCTTCCCCGCTCCGCGGGGTGCCCGCGGCGTTCCCCAGCGGCCCAGGCCCCTGCTGTGCCCCTCGGCGCCGCGCTCACCCCCGGCCGCCGCCGAAGCTGCTGTAGGCCCGATCGTCGTAAGGATCGAAATCCGCCATCGCCACCTCAGCCTCCACCCCGTGCGAGCGTGACAGGACCGCGCCCGTAGGACCCCGCGCCGCTTATATACGGCGGCGCGCGCGCCAGGGCTGCCCCTGCTGGTGCCTGCCTGCAGAGCCGCGCCGTGCAGGGCTGCCCGCAACGCTGCCTGCCGGGAAATCCCAGCGCCGCCGTCACAGGCGGACCCGGCGGCACTGCGCCTTTGTGCCGTGCCGTGCCGTGCCGCGGTTCCGAGCGCTCCGCGGGAGCTCGCGTGTCGCGAGCTGTCGGTACACAGTCAAAAACACGCGGGTGACTATAAATAAACGAGTTCACGTCGGGCTGTTTGTTTGTGCGTTTGTGGGGCTCTGAGTGCTTCAGGGGCCTAACGGCGCCTCACGGAACCGGGATCCTCCATCTCCCCGAGTCGGCGCACGGACGATGCCGCGGGACCAAATCTGACTCACGAGGGCACAACGGGAGCGGCGGCGGCATCATCCCTCAGCCCTCGGTGAGGGGAGGTCCGGGATCAGCTTTCCCCTCCGCTCCACAGGGAGACGTTCCCTCAGGGGCGGCCGAGACCGCACCTCGGCGGAGAGAACATGGCGCCGGGGGCGCGCGGCTGAGGCGAGGCTCGGAGCGGAGCGCGGCGCTCAGGGAAGGGCCGGCCGCCCCACGCCCGCTCCGTCCCCGCTGCCCCGGAAGAGGCGGGGCGGGCAGCGCACGGCGGCGGCCCCACGTGCAGAGGCGGCGGCATGGCGGAGCGGGAGGCTCGGCCGGGCGGGGGGGTGCCGGCAGACCCGCGCGGGGTGCTGCGGAAAGGCCGCGCCTTCCTCGATCTTTTCTGGGACATCGCCAAACCCGAGCAGGAGGTGCGGCTGGCGGCCACCGAAAACCTCCTGCGGCACCTGAGGGACGGCGGGAAGGTGAGGAGATGGGGCCGGCAAGGCTCCGACCCCGCTCGGGTGTCCGGGGCAGCGATGTCACCGCCTGGCTCTCTTTCAGGACGACGAGCTGAAGTACACCCTCAAGCGCCTGGTGGAAGGGCTGGGAGCCACCCGCGAGGCCGCTCGGCCCGGCTTCAGCTTGGCTCTGGCGCAGGTCAGTGCATTGGAATCACGGTAGAATACTTTTATCTTTTGCCTCAGAAGATGCAAGGACAATTTCCTCGGGTTCCACATGTATTGTTTTAAAAAGCTGCTCGCTGTGGCCTAATAAGCAATGGAAATTTCGCAGAGGGGATGAAAGTGAGTCAGAGGCCTCAGCGATGAAGCTGATGGTGAAAAATAGGGAAGCAGTAGGAGGGCATTCGACCACCCTAGACACCCCTGAGCATGCCCAAAGAGACATTAGCACATGTCTATGAGTCCATGAAAAGGAACGAATATGTGGAATATGTATGCCAGTGTTCTGCGTATGTATGTCTGAACTGTTTAAATGCAGAACCTGAACTCTGAGAGGGCACGCTTGCTTGTCAAGTTGCCCCGAGCGCATCATGAGGAATAAAGGCACGCTGCCTTCTAACACCACACTGGAGTTAGAGAGTTTTCTTCCTGGATTTTGGATGTCACTTCCAGAGCTGAGCCCTCACCCAGCCCACATGATTCTTGGAGCCCCTTTTTGCTCTGGTTGTAGGGAGCACCCGTCTGCCACCCCTGGTATGCGGATGCTGGGGAAGGCTCTTACAGGCTCGTATAGGAAAACTGCACAGCTTCACGTGGTGCCAGTTGGTTTTTAAAGCAATACGGTTACTAAGCTGTATTCAGAGAAGGACGAGGAAGCTGTGAAGGGTCTGGAGCACATTTTTATGGGAGCAGCTTCGGAAACTGGGATTGTTTGGAAGAGGAAGCTCAGTAGAGAGAGATCTCATCACTCTCCCTGAAAGGAGATTGCCACGAGACGGGGGTCAGCCTCTGCTGCCGGGTGTCAGCGACAGGACGAGAGGTGATGGCCTTGAGTTGTGCTAGGGGAAGGTCGGGTTGGATATTAGGAGAAATTTCTTAGAAAGAGCAGTGATGCACTGGCACAGGCTGCCCAGGGAGGTGGTTGGGTCACTGTCCTTGGAGGTGTTGAAAAGCCGTGGGGATGTGGCACTGAGGGACGTGGTCAGTGGGTGTGGTGGTGCGGGGTTGGCATTTGGACTTGGTGATCTCAGTAGTCTTTTTGAATGTTTTTATTTCTCAGTGCTGTTTAAGTCTATAATTATAACACTACGAGTTCCTGCAGCTGAGATCCCCAATGGGATGTGACCCCATTGCACCGAACAAGCTGGTGATACAGAAGAGCCTGTTTTCTTCCCAGCTAGGTCAGGGCGTTGCTGAAAAGTTTTGTTGCTTCTGTTACAGGGTCATATCATTGCAGCAAAATGCCTTTGTTATTAGTCCTGCTATGTCTGCACTAGTTCTAATTCTCATGTTTTAATGTTCTAATTGTGCTCTATTCTACCCTAATAAAGTAGCACATCTGATGTTCAGCACTGTTTTGGCTGAACTTGTTAAATCTTCATAGAATGCAAGAGTTGCCCAGCTGAGCTGTCTCATCCATCTCCTCAGGTTTTGCAGGCTTTTGAGGAAATCCCGGTGTGCAGTGTCCTGGAACAGATAAAAGAAAAGCATAATCTGGAAAAAGTGAAAAAGGTGAGTTTTCTTATAGCAGCACCGGCCAGCAGTGAGTTGTTCTCTGTTCTTTGGGAGTTTGGAGCCTGGATAGTGTGGCTTTGGGGTTCTTGCAATGAAAATAACTGAAATATTTCTGAAAACTGAAAACTGATGGCATTGTTTTAACTGACATTTGGCCATGTGACAGAGAGGTATATCAATCACAGTCACTCTTAAACATGGTGCTGGAGGTTGTTTTTTGGTATCTTCATCTGGCAGGATATTCTAGACTAGATCTTCCAGCCACCTTGTTCCACTGATCAGAGTTGTAGCTGAATGTGAGATCTAAACTCTCAGGGGGTTGGATTTTTATTCCACTATTCTTTCATTTTCAGAAACTTGTAAGAAATGCTGCTTTTGGAAACTTCTTTGGAGTTATGGCTCTGTTTCAATCTGGCCGGCTTGTCAAGGTAACATTATCATTGTTATTTTTGTTGTTTGTCAGCAGTGGTTCTAGGTCTGTCTGAAATAGAGAGAGGATGTAGAGAGAAGGGCTGCATGCCCTCGCTTTTTGAGTTGTCTTTCTTTTCTAGGACCAGAAAGCTCTGCTGGAGAGTATCCAGCTTCTGCAGCAGCTGGCACATCACCAAACACACCTCAGAGATCTCCCTAGCAAAACTCTTGTTGATATTCTATCAGAGGTATAGCCACAGCGTGTGGTGGATGGGAGGAGGGAAGGCTTTGCTTTGGGGACTGCTTTTTCATTACTTTGTTCATAGTTGGACGTTGAGGGAGGGTTATGGAAGAGTAAGTTTAAACGGTGGGAGCTATTTTCTAAATTGTCTGTGAGCAGATGCTTTTATTCTGGGAAGGATGCTCTGATTTACTTTGGTCTGATTCCATCATGGACAAACCCGTGTCTACTGACAACATACTGTCCTGTTCCATGTAGTTCAGTACCTGAGGGACTGTATGGCAATGCCAGATAAAAATTGGTTAGTTTTGGTTGCATCACCATGAAGACTAGTTGTAAAGTTTTGGAACACTGCAGGCTTTTAATAAAATGCCGTGCAATGCAGGTGTTTTGATGTACTACACAGCAGGTTAGTAAAATGCCCTCAGATGTTTCTCACGTGCTCTCTAACCTTCCTTTCTGTCTAGGTTCCTGAAACTGTGTTTGAGGAGGTGCTGTTTGGCATCTTGCAAGCTGATCTGACTTCAGCCTTCAAGTCTCCGGAGAACCTGCACCTTCTACTTGTGGGCATGCAGAAGTTCCCTGGTGTTCTGAAACCTAAAAAGCTAAAGAAGCTGTTTGGCTCACCTACTATAGTAAATGAAGAAAATATCCCCAGGTAAATTGGTAAATGAGCACCATTAAATGCAACATTCTTGGTCTCTTGGCTATCTGTGAGAGAAATACAACTTTCCCTCTGACACCTGCCTGGATGTACTACTAAGAATGGTTTCTAACATTCTATGGTCTGTTAGGGGTTAGGTGCTAGCAGCTATGCAGGTTATTAAATTATAGTTCTGACATTTTTCCTGAGATGTTCTGCCTATGGAGATTAGGAAATGTTCTGCATTGTTCAGCAGGATGAATTTGGCCTTCAGCAATCCCCTTGCAGGCTTGATCTCTCATAGTATGCTCTTGCTTCTTTTAGGCTTGTAGAGCTTCTGGAAAGTGCTGCCAAGTCAGAGAAGAAGGACAAGAAATTGCCCAGTGTAGGGCTTGATTTGCTACAAGTTTCATTGAGGGAAGGTGCCTTTGAACTGTTCTGGAAAGAAGCTGTGGAGAATGGACTATTCAAGGAGAAATCAGGACCTGTGAGGTTTGTTTTAACGTGCAGTATTTGTTGCTTTCCTTATTATCCTTCTGTTTCTTGCCTCAGTCTTTCTGCTGCCCTGTTTTGGGATGGAACATATGGTTTCTGATGAACAATGTGAAACATTTTATTATTTAGATATTGACGAGAAAACTTTTAGGAAGCCTAAATCCACAAATTATCAGTAAGATTTCTGTTAGAATTACGACATGTAACCAATCTGGGTTTAAATTTATCTAGGACAGCACATGAAGGTGATGCACCTCATCAGACATAAAGGTGTCTTAAAAGGGTGTCAATAGCTTGCTCTGCAAGGCTTGCCAGAGGAATTGTACCTTTCCTTTCTCTCTAAGCAGTTGAGCTGTTTTGCTGCTCTCTCACAAAGTAGCTGTTCTGTTGGCATGTCTTAAGGATGATTTCGTTGTATGCAAACACTGGTTCTGGAATTTCTATCTAATACTGCCAAATTCGTGCTTTGTGGGATGGGCTGCATTAAAATGCCTGAATATTATTGGGCTCCTTTGGTTTGGGTTCTGACACAGTCTGTATTTTAGTAGGATGTGACAGGGGTTGAAGTCATAACAGTAGCTGTTTCAGCTCCTTTTCCAAGTCTAATATGAGGTCTTTGTAGGATTTTTAAGTTATCTCCTGAGACTCATGCTGTATAAAAATAGTGCAAAATCCTCAATACAGATCTGTGAGCATTTTAGGGGTGCATAATTTAATTTGGACCGTAGCAAGACAGTCTGTGGACAGGTTTAAATCTCTGTTAGATTTAAAGGTTTGAAAGTTGTAGAGATGCACTTACATATAAATGTGCATTTTAACACATTACATAAATATCACAGTGAAAGGAAACCATTTTCCCAGCCTTGGCAGTTTATGTCTTGCATTATTTGACTTGAACTGGCATCTATGTAAATCTGAAGATAGCCTTTGTATGCTCAGAAGTGTTGCATCTTTTAGCCTGACTTCCTGCAGAAATGAGGCTAATGCTGTCTATCTATAACAATTCTTGAGCACATTGGCCGAAAAAAACATTGATCCAATTTGACAGCAAGTTGCAAAAACAAGGAAGTTTTTGTTAGTCCTGTGGAAATAGATACCTGGGGAGGAGTGGACCAGCAAGTGGATAGAGGAAGGGACTGCTGGTGAGGCCGCATCTTTTTCTAGGCAGCAGAGGACATGGTATAGGGAGAGATCTTAAAGCTGTGCTAGCCAGAAGGGACGTTTTCAGCAGTCGGATTTTTGAACACTGGATCTATGTAGAATCCATGTGTTTTTGACTTCAGTCTTTGTGCATGGTCCATGCAGCCTGCCCCCATCACTTATTCTGACTTACCTTCCTCTGTGGCGTTGTGACTTTGGCTCTACTTGAGAGAATCTTCTTTGTTTCTGCTCAGTTACATGTGCTTCCGGCTGCTGGGCAGTGCTCTCCCGTTGTTGTCTCTGGATCAGCTGCAGATGGTTCTCAAAGGGAGGGTGATGCAGCACTATGGAGAACACGTTGTAACCACTCAGGTAGGTCTTCTGAGAGTACATGTGTTCAGGGATAAAGACGCTGTCCTGAGCAGAACTTCCCCCCAGCCTCTGTCCACCTTTCTAATCTTCTCGTATTAAAAAAAAATAAGTTATGTGATTTAGATCTTGGACTCCTACTAAAAGCAGGGTTATTGCATGATGGCTGTTTGCAGTGGGCTGAGTGAGGCCGTGTTTGATTGTTAGTGCCTGTTTGTGTATTGCTATTCATACTGATGTTAAGGAGTTTGGAATTGTTCACTGCTGGCCAGCTGCTTTCATTGATGTTGTCAAGAAAGCTCTAACTATGAGGGAAGCAGAGGAAGGGCAGCCCTCAGCATGTTGACAATGTCATCTGTCATCCTTTGACAGATCATCCTTTTGATTTTGCTTATCTAGAAGCTCCTTTTTGTCTGTCATTGTGCTGGGTGTTGCGTGAGCATTTCAGAGCAAAGACAAAAAAGGACAACACAGCTTTTGTGCATTTTAGTGCTTGTTTCATTGAGCACATCTTTAGCTCAGATTTTATATAGAAATTGGATTTTGGAACTCCTCTTCCTCCTTCCTACTTATGAATCAAGCAAACAACACATCTCTACTATAAAGGGAGGAAGAATAGAAGGAGAGTAATGAGCTTTAACTTGGCTTTTCATGCTAACGCAGTCCTAAACATTCTCAGTGGACCCGAAAATCATTGCCCTCTCTTGGGAGAGATTGGACTTGGTAGTCTTTCTAGTCTTTCTGTTCTGGTATTAAAGCAACAGTAGATGTGTGTTTTTGCTCTGAAAATAGTGATTACCATGGTGCCTCCATATATGGACCAATTTTCTCCGGGGTTTCTCCGCTGACTTAGTTGTTCTCTTGTGTCTTGCTTTTTTTCTGTTCTTCTCTGTGCATCAAAAGATTTGTTAATGTCATTTCTGCCTGAAACATACAAATCTTCTGAAGATGTCTGTCTGACTGTATGCAAAGAGAAAACCTTGGTTTTGTTGATGAGGAAGTGGAAAAGATCTTAGTTTTATTTTGTTTGTTTTGTTTCCTTCCTTTATGCAGGTTGCTTGTTTTGAAAAGCGAATGGTGTAATACTGTAAATTTGTACTGAATTCATGGTGAATTCTTGGAGATGGAACTAGATAAAGCTTGAGTGGTAGTGATTGACAGTTATCTTAGTGAATCTGCTTTTTTTTTTTTTAGACAAGGGAGCAAATGCACTCCATTTGCTTTTGTTGAGAAATGATGAAACTCCCGCTGTGAGTTATTAGCCTGTTTGCAGCAGAATCTCTTGGCTTTTTTACTCCCAGCTTTCACACTGATAGACAGATATGGAGGCTTTGAATACAAGGAAAGCAGGACCTTGCTAAATTGTGCTTTGTGTGAGATGTCTTGTTGGAATATTTATGTTATGGGTGGGTGGATTTGTAGTTAATTAGAAATCTATAGAGCCTTTATTTTAAAACCAGCGTTCCCTAAACTTTCATTACTGTTCCTGCTCCTGCCAGGTTACTGTATTGATTATGATACAATAGCAGACAAGTTGTTTTATTCATTTACGAAAGTTACATTGCGTTTTTGGAACGAAGCCACAGCTTGCCCTCTTCAGGGTTTTGCCAGTTACACTTCTGTTTTTTCCAGACCAAAAGTGAAGGTAATAATCACTGTGGGTGGTGAAAAGTCATGGCAAAATGGGATGTGTGGTGAGATGTGTCCTGGTGGTCTGCATGCTGTTGCATGTCTGCCAGCCATATGCATTGCAGATCAGCGCAGCACTAATAGGCCTTAGCACAAAACAGCTACACTTCAGGCCATGTTTTTTAGGTTATGCTGGTAATTCTTCCTTCTTCAGAATGCCTCAACACTCCTGAGACATCAGGGAGAGAAGGTGGGATTTGTCCTGTGTGCTGTAGCCCGCCAGGCTCCAGGACTGCTAGATGAGGCCAGAAATGATGTGGGAGAATTTCTGAATCGAGGGAAAGTGTAAGGCAGATGACATGAGAAACATCCTGAATCCGTCCCCGTGAAATAGAATTGAGTATCCTGAGGGCTTAGCTGCAGTGACCTGCATGTGGTCTGGCCTGCTGAAGCTTGACTGGTTGGGAAAGTGCAAACCGAAGGGCTGAGGTACATGCCAGGTTTCTTTGGTTGTTTATGGTGATTCCTTTTACATGAAGTGAAATCAATGACCTGCTGTATCCCTTATGAAAGTGTTCGGGCATGTGGCTTTAATTTACTTATTGCAGTCAAATCTGTACAGCGATTTGTTCTCCTAATGACATGCAGACTCAGTGTGCTGTTCCCAACCTGCTTGCTTGACTATTTTTCAGCTTCCAGACCGATTTAAGTTTGCTCCAGAGATGGAAGCATATGTAGACAAATTTCTGAGCAGCTGTGATGATCCGGAGAGGCAGCTAGCAGTGATGATCGGCTTCTCTACTCTCACCAATCAAGGCTACCCAGTGGTACCCAGCGTTTGGAGGGTAGTTAGACACCTGCAGCCAGTGGCATTGCAGAAATACATTGACTGGCTCAAAGACATGTTCCTCAAGCCAGACTTGGACTGTTGTTTAGACTTCTCAACTAACCGGCAAAAGCAGAACCAGGAAAATAAAAACATGTGAGTGTGTTTGTGATGCGTCCTTTCATTCTGTTTCGTGGTTAGAGTAGCTACTAATGCAGTTCTTGAAACAATTCTGGTGAGCTGTAATCCCTTGGTGGGATAAATTGATTGTTGCATAGTAAAAAGCAAGCTTGGGAAGATTGTACCTCTTCTTATGTATCTGTTGCTTCTTACCACATAATCTACTTCACCATTCTTAATGTAAACCCTCTAACGAACTGAAAGTCACCTCTTGCTGTGTTGGGTTGCGTGGTTTGTGTTTACTTCCTTGTGGTGTTCAAGCTATTGATTGTGTTCCCTTCCCTATTGAAAGAGCACAACATAAGATTGCTCGACTGAGGAAATGGATCATCCACCGACTTATGAGCATTGTTGAAAGTCCAGTGAAGAAAGAAGAGAACCTTGTGATGGACATTTCCAGGTGAGAATGATTTAAAGACTGAATGCAACATGTGCTTGGAATAATTCTTATCTCTACAGCAGCAGTCCAAGTAAGCCGTTCCCACGGTGCAAGGCAGATTGATGCAGAAATATTCCATAATTAGTCATTTAGAAGATTGGGTTCTGTTTTTAAAATGTGTTCTGCAAACTTGGACAAGCTCTTGTCATAAGTAGTTCAGGCCCTTATAATCAACTCAGTCACGTTTGTTTCCAGTAAATTTTATGTTCCTTCCTCTTTAGACTCTTTGGAGATGTCACTTCTAATCCTTGTGTCAGATTTTAGTGAGTATTTATCTTTCAGTTTGAGTCTTGGAGGATATAACCCAAATGTGACAGTCTGAGTATTGTACTGTGTGGCCTCAAATGTTGACACTTCACTTCTGTGAAATCATGAGCATCCTTTTTTCTTCTTTACCCTGTGTACATGGAGGAAAGGGTTTTAATGCAGAGTGGTATTTTTCAGCATTTAAACGTCCTTAAAAAATATCATGTGTGCTGTGTTTTATTTGGTTTTGTGCAGATGGACTGGTTTTGCTCTGCTTTGACCAAACTGGCTCTTATTTTTTTTTCTCATTTTGTCCATTCTAGGTTTTGTTTCTTCCACGCGTTCTTTGAGACTAAGAAAAAGACTTCCCAAATTCCTGAGACAAATGCCCCTATGTCAGAACCCCTAGATGAACAAGCTCACTCACTGGCAGCAAACTATTTCTTTGGGTAAGAGTTTTACATGTGTGCTCTATGTTTGGAACTTTTTCATCTTTCCTGACGATAAAACACCATGATCACCATGCAAATGGCAGAACAAGACGTGTGCTGCAATTGGAGTGTTTTTTGTTTGACCCTAGGCCTAGAAAATGGCTTTTTTTTTTTTTTTAAGGAGATCCTATCTGAATGCCCCAAAGATCCTAGGCTTCTTTTCCAATAAAAACATTTTTTTTTGCGTTGCATTGCATTGAGTATGTGTGTGATAGTCAGGTAGGCAGTTGAACTCGGAATGCTTTTTCTCATGTGGTTTCTGTTGCCTCTGTTGCAAACTAGAAGGAGTAAAGAGAGAGGTGATGGGTCACATAGGTTGCTGTTGGCTTTCTGTCTGGTCTGTGTGTGAGCTGCTGATGAATCCATATACTAAGGAAGACTGAGTTAGAGCAATAAAACAGGCATGGAATAACAGACACTCTCAAGTGATTGCCCAGGCTGATGCTATGACCTCAGTAGAGGGAAAGTAAAGAACACAATGGGACAAAGAACTGGAAACAGCTGGGAGCAAGAATAATAGGCAGTGTACAGCGTCCTCGGGGGCACCAAGACAATGAGGTGTACGTTACTGTGCTTGGATACATGCATGGGTTGAAACTTAGGCCCCATGAATCTGGGCAGAAATGAGTGACGAGCTCTGGGGCAGGTGCTTTGTCTGGAGGCAGGATTCTGGTAAGTATGGAGAAGGTCATCTTAGCCATCTGATGGTAACGTGCTGGCTGTTTTTCTTTGCAGGTTGCTTCAGACTTTAAATACCTTGACTGTTTTGGGGGATACAGCTGAGGCAGCAGCCTTGAGGGAGAAGCACATCCATGGTGTGACTGCTGATGGGAAGCTGTGGATCTTTCATCTTGTTGAGTTTGCCAATGAGCTGCTCTCCAGCGAGAAGTATGTCAAAGCTGTGAAACCTTTTACCAAGGAACAGAGAGATGCCTGGGAGAGGTGAGAAATTTGGGAAGCTGTGTGCTGGGATCATGGGATGAGGAAGATAAAAAAAAGCCTTGGTCTTAGTCTTTGGGCCAGCAGAAGTTTTTGACTGTATTCACTTGTCCTCCTCCTTTTGCTCTGACTGCTGCAGCAGAACTGTTTCACAGGCAGTAGCAGTTCTGTTTCTTCCCCTTTACTATCCTGCACCTGGTACTTGGGTTTCAGGATGCCTTCCTGTTTCTCATCACCCAGTTCCTTCTTATTCTGTGTCTTAACAGTGTGTAAGTGGCTCTGTCCTTTGCTATTTTCACTCACAGTCCCTCTTCCAAACATGTTAGCAACTCTGCTAAGCTGTTCTCCTAAGTATGCCTGTTCAGACTTCCCACTGACTCTTTCCTGATGCTCTTTTCTGAGCGTTGGTTCCCATAAGAGTCTTTGTTTTGGCTATAGTATTAGGAATGTAGCCTGTGTTCAAGTGCAGAGGTTTTATAAGCCACGCAGAGGTTGAGATGCAGTTGCTGGATTAAGATTGTGTATTGCATGTATGTCCAATATCAGCAAATTAAAAGTTGAATATAGAAGGTATTTTTGTAGATTTTGTTGTGATTTTAGTCTGATCATAAGGGAGGATTTGCTGTTTTAATTGTGAAAGACTCAAAAGGATTTATTTCTTCAGAACGCTTCAGTCTGTGAAGAACCTGCAAAAGAAGAAAAGTAAATCAGACAGTGCCAAACTCTTTGCTTTTCAGCAACTTCTGCTTTTAATGGCCATTCATCTTTTCAAGGTAAGCTCTCTGAAGCATATGTGAGTAGTGCAAAATGTGTTGATAGCAGGGCATCCTGAACACCCAGCTGGAGAATTTCCTTGTACTCAGAGACCCACTCTTTCACCGCCTCTGACTTCTAAAAATGGGAAACTGAGAGTTAATAAACTGATTCTTACACTATCTGTAGACATCAAACTTCAGGGGCAAAGCTTGGCCCAAGCACTGGTTTTGCTATTGATTTGTTGCTGTGTGAAGTAATTTCTACTTTGTTTCGTATTTTCTTCTGTAGAGGGGTTGTAGGAGCTGATTTTAATACTTGTACTCTATAGAGAGATCCTTAGATTTGGGATGTATTCCTTCTGCTGCTGTTCATATTGGGGAATTCATAAACTGAGTGTTTACTGTCTGCATGTGGTCAAACAGAATCCATCTGAAACAATGGATCTTCTGAGTGACCTTCTGAACTGCACAGAGAGGGCGTTCAGCAAGGAACCTAAGAAGAAAAAGACTGGTGAGTCCTTTCTGCAGAAAGAAATTGAATGGGATTGTTAAAGGCCCGTCAAAAGACAGAAAATGGAGGTTCTGCATTAGCGAATCACTCTGAATGCATCATTCCTGGTTTTGACACACTTTTTCCCAGGAAAATCCCCCCTCCTTCATTCTTTCCTCATCTTTCCAAATCTCTTGTCCCACCTTGCCATCCACATCCTCAGTTGGTGGTGTTCCTATGTGTCCTTACAGAGTCGGTGGGCTTCAGAGCTTGTTGTTCAGATGTGCAGCATCCAACAGAGTTCACTGATTTTGAGTCCTTGTTCTGTGCTGCCCAAGACTTTGCTGAACACAGCAGGCAAGCCTGAAAGTTGCTACTTCAAGAGCACAAGTCCTGGACTGTCTGAATGTGTGCTGTGTGCAGCCAAAGCCTTTTTGCAGCTTTAGCCTGGTCTCACTTCGGGCCTGTGGAAATAGGTTGAGATTTGACCAGGAAAGAACCCGTCTTATACTTATGACTTTGTCTCAAAGTATGATCTTATTCTTCTCCTTAAATCCCGATGTAAGTTAGTGGGTCACAGAACAAAAGCCATTATTTTTGGTGACTTGGTTGTACGAAGATAAGGATTTCCAATCTTTCAGACTGATGGACCACTCTCAAACCTCTTTTCATGGGCTGCTGTGACTACTGATTTCATTGGAAACACTATGAAATCATATAGTTAGGCTAACTAGCTGCTGCTGATTGCTTTATTGTGGTCAAGTAGATAGCTCATGACGTGCAGAAATGCTAATCTAAGTAATGATTAAATCAATTGTAGGTTTTGTTACTTGTTGAGGCTTTGCAGTCACCTAGAAACTTTCAGGTACATTTCTCCTTATGGTTAGTTGTCTTTCCATTGTTTGTTCCTGTGCAGACAACGCAGAGCCAGAATGGGTTGAGGTGATTGTGGAAATCCTTCTCTCCCTCCTTGCCCAGCCCAGCCTGCTCATACGTCGAATCTCCAACAGCGTGTTTGGACGGATATGTCCTAACCTGACCAAGAAGGGCCTGCAGCTGATCCTGGATGTAAGTCTTGTCCCTGACAGATAGAGAGGTGTGTCTCTATTTTGGGATTAAATAAAAGCCTCCTTGATTTTAAAAATGTCTGTCAGATGTGTGCTGCTGAATTTTAAAAGCAGCTCGTGGACAATTTCTTTGTGGGAGCACGTGGTCTAATTTTAGGCTACATTCCTTAATAGTTTTGGGCTGAGGAAATTCTCGTTGCATTTTGTATAGCTGGTACATTTTCTATGTGAGTGTCAAAGGTAACTTTCTTTTTTCTTTTCTAGAAAGATTAAGCATAGAGGTACTAAAAATAACTGACACTGAAAATTTGAATTGGTCACACCACTGAGTAAGGTGGTGTCTTCTGAAAGTAGTGTATAGATTGCAGGGGTAGCTGTCAAGTACTTGAGATGACGAACCTAATACTTAATTTGTAACAAATCGAATGTATGATCTGTCTCCAACCTCTGCACTTCTTTTGCTACTTATATAAAGAACTTAATAATTAACATGGCATTAAAAGTCAGAAAGTTGCATGCCCTTACTTACTGTGTCATCACAGCTTTCTTTATGAGCTGAAATTCCTGTCTGTTGTGCACACAAAGGCATTAAAGCAAAGCACTGAAAAAAAGGAAAACCAGTCCCTGTTTTCTGCAGGTTCTTGACCCGTACCAAGATCAGGATGAAGAAAGTGCTGTTGTTGTGGTGGAAGAATCAGAGAAGAAGATCAAGTCTGCACAGGACACGGTAATTGACGTGGCATTGCTTGTGCCTGACAATTTTCAGACCATCAACATTTAAAAATAACATTTCTGCTGATTCGCTGTAACAGATGTAACTGCATTTCTCTGTCTTGAATGAAATGGCTTGGGCTCTATTGGGATTTATTTTAAATGTGCAACACACAAATGGTTTGCTGGAAGTGCACATTTATTAGTCTCTTGGGCTTGAAGGAAAATGCTGTTGTGGGTATGGCTGTTTGAATAGGTGAGAATTCCTGAGAAGAAATGCCTGCATCCTGAGATTAGCACAGGCCTCTCTGCAGCCACGGATGGAATCATGGTTGTGATGCACGATCATCTGAATGCAAGATCTTGGGCTCTAAGAACTGCAGATATTCAGGTCACAAAGCATTATTAAGTATTAGCAGAAATGGAATTCAGATGAGGGCTGTTACTTCAGTTCTTCCTTAGAAGCTTCTTTTTTAAGACACATTCAGTGTGACAGAGAAGTAAGTCTATGTTATATCCTGCTCTTGGCTCTTGTGAGGGCCTGATACCTGTTGTTATCTGAGGGCTGCAGGCAAGACAGCGGGCTGAGGGTGGGCTTGACTTTTTATTTCTGACCAGTGACACATCTGAGAATTAAGTGGGGCCTGAGGAATGGTGGGGTCAGGAGATGAACTTTTCTTCCTCAGGATGATGATGAAAGCGAGGACTCCTCAGATGATGGCGACACTGAGGAAGAGAATGACAGTGAAGATGAGGAGAAGAATGAAGAAGTTGATGAAGATTTTCGCAGTCAGCTGATTAACGTTCTCCAAGCAGGGAATGCATTGGTATGTTTTGAGTGCCTACCTTGATACAGATACCAGGAGGTCTGGGGTGGTGAGAAATTATCAAAAACCCACATTCTGTCTGAGCGTGTGTGGTGATAACAGCTGTCATCTTTACATAGTATTTGATGCAGGAGGTCAGGATCTTCAAAGAGAAGTCATTTTTTCTTTTATTTTTTGTCACGATGTCCTGAGCACTGTTGCTTCCTCAGTTTAGCCTGATAGCTTGTTTTCCTGCCTGCAATCAATGAGATGGATGTGAACTAAAGCTTTGAGATGCTATTATGTAGTGTCTGTTTTTGTGTCCCTGCAGAGCTGAGGTAGTCCTGGGCAGGTGAGGGTTAGGAACTGTTTTTGAAGTATGTGAAGTGACATGTAGTTTTTGTGCTCTAAAAAAACAAAAGGGAGAAGATGAGAGTGATGAAGAACTGGATGATGAGGCTATGATGGCTCTCGACAAGAACATCTCGGCTCTCTTTGCAGAACAGCAGAAACGAATCCAAGCGAAGAAGGATGAGAAAGACAGGATACGGAAAGAGAAGATCCTACGGAGGGATTTCAAGATTAAGGTGTGAGATAAGTATCTCAAGCAAAGAGCTTTGGCCATCTAGCATGCTTGCTGTAGCCTACTGAACACTACTGAACACTAAATAGTCTGGACATTCATGTATGTTGTAAGCTCCTGGAGATTGGGTCTGGATTTTTCTGGCTTGTACAGCACCTGACGCAGCAAGGTCATGGGCAGTGACTGGGGCTTCACACGCCTACTCAAAAAAGAAGACAAGATTGTGCTATTAAAGAAGTGAACTGCGGGTTGGATTTGCTTGTCTGAAATGCTTCGGCTGACTGGCTCCATCCCTGCACTTACCCATGAGGCAGGTGCCTGTCAGTTTTTGTAAACTGGACAAGCTTGATGTGCCTTAGTGTGATGCACATAAAATTCCTCCTGGTAACCTTGCAGCTTAAGCTTTTTCTTGGCTTGTGATACTAATAAAAGTCAGGAGGGTTGTGATTAGCACCCTTCTGGTTATTTGTGTCTGTAATAGTGACCTGAGGCCACCTGGTGCCATCATGGTGTGGTACAAGGTATTCGGGCATGCAGAAACAGCTTCAGCTGCTCATGTGTAGAAATGTCTGGTGTCACAGTAGCGAGGAAAAAGGCTGATTTGTGTAGTGAGCCATTGACTTTACTGCTTCTCTATTGTGATGCTATACAATAAGAGTATGATTTTATGGTCATGCAGTGTCTGGAGGACAAAGGGGGCTTATGGGTGTGAGAACTAACAGATCTGTGCCAAATTACAGTGACTGCAGGTCTGGCTGAGTGGTGGTGACTCTCATAACTGCTGTTTCTAAATGGTGTCACTGCACAAAATAGGCTGCAGTTAACCAGCAGCTTTTAATCTTCAGTTTCAAACATTTAGCCTCATGCTCTTGTCGCCTAGCATTACAAGTGATAGCAGAAGGTGTACAGATCTCAGCTGTAAATATTGTTTTCTTCAGACATCTTCCAGCTGCCATGTACCCTGCTCCAGTTTGAAGGAGCTGCTATGGATAGATCCATCCTGTTCTCCCTGTTTACATCAGTTCTCACCGCAGTAACTCTGCGTTTTCAGGTGCTGGATCTGATTGAAGTGTTCCTGAGTAAGCAGCCAGAGAACCCCCTGGTGTTCGACATCATTGAGCCTCTGCTTCAGGTGATTGAACAATGCATGAGCTCAGACTCGGACAAGCAGGAGGTTGATTTCCTCCAGAAAACAGCTCATATCTTCACGTAAGTGTCCTTAATCCTCCAGCTAATAATAGGTGAGGGCTTTTCATAGACACCAGTGATATTACATGAATCCCCAAAGTTCCTCTTTTTAAGAATGGAGTCAATTGCTGTGTTTATAGATAATGTGGAATTCGATTATTGCTATCACACACATGCACGCACACACAAACGCAGACAGTGCTTGGCCATAGCATGCAGGAAAGCATTCAGGACCTGAGTTTTCTAGTCTAAGGGACTTCAAGTGTCAAACCAACTTGCAAGTGGAAACCTGCAGAGCAAGCATTTGGTATTGCAGGCACGGTACTGTTTCTCTGAATATCTCCCCAGGCTTCTGACCTCTGAGTCAAACAGTTCACCAACTCTCTGGGCTTACAGAGTTGCTGCTGTGGCTGGAACAGAACTCCCAACAAATTATTACTAAGACAGGCAAAGTGCTTAAGCTCTCTGCTTACTGGCAGAAGTGAGGAAGGAT
The DNA here is from genome assembly GCF_002078875.1 of Numida meleagris. NCBI lineage: Eukaryota > Metazoa > Chordata > Aves > Galliformes > Numididae > Numida > Numida meleagris. The sequence goes on from NC_034426.1 coordinate 2,916,562, forward strand.
ATAAACAAGACAGAGGCATAATGCACGGTGTGTGATGTGGTGTGTCCTCTGTGCACCAGTCCCTGGTGTCCTCAGCTCTATTCTGAGGTGCTGCTCTCTGCCCCTGTTGTGAAGCAGTTCTGCTGTAGCATGGTTTGTGGCAGCCAGTTCCACTTTGTGGGAGCTCTGGAAGAGTGTTGACTCTGTTGCCCGAGTAGCTGCTTGAAGGTGGAGAGCAGTGATTCTCCTCACCCTTCTTGCCTCAGCAATGTGTGCTTCTTGTGCTGCCCAGAGCTGGCACCATTTTTGTTTGTGTTACGCTAAGCCCAGTGATGAGAGTTCATTGACATCTTTTCCCTAGAGCTCTTCCTGGAGGTAATGGCTTTGGGTTTGTGCTTAATGCTCTTTCAGGAACTCATTATGCCGAGCTAAGCAGTACTGCAAGAGAGTGGACGTCCTGCAAGATGATTTGCACAGCTTTGTGGAGAGGCTTGTGAAAAAAGCTTGCAAGCACACTGATTCTTCAGTGGCTCTCTATTATTTCAGGTAAGCGTTAAGAAAGAGCTTCTGTTCTGTGTTCTGTGGGCAGTGCTGTGACTGTGGCTGGTCTGTAAGCAGGCATAATATTGCATATTACTACAGTTTGGAGAACTGAGACTCCATGAAGGCTGTGTGCCTGCATCTGAGACTTACATGAGGACTAGTCAGTCATCCTGGCAGCGGGAAGCATTTTCAAACAGAGATGTCTACTTTTTATAGATGATCTGCAATGGAGCAGTTGTCATATTCAGCTTTGCTAATAGTGATGGGAAGTGCTCCCTTGAGGCTTCATCAGAGAGTAATGAATTGTACGTGATTCAGCACAGGGATGAGTGTAATTTATGGTCTGTCTGCAGTGATGATTCTGTAAACGCTGTGGTTTCCTGTCTCCATGATAGCTCAATGAAGACAGTAATGATGTTGGCTTCTGTCTGTACATACCAGTATCTCCTTTGCCACTGATTACAGTGAATTAGGATAAGCCAGATGTGTATCTGCTAGGAAATACGAGTCATCTTGCTGTTTCCTGGTGTACATAGAAGTGGCTCTCACCAGCAGGCTTTCTTGTAGCTTGCAGGTAAATTCAGGGAGACTTTCGTTCTCCATACACAGCTGTGTGTGTGGGTGCCATGTTGCAGGGTTAACCCAGTGCCATGAGACAGTGTTGGCTGTGCTGCACCCCCGACCTGTGACTGTGCAGGAGCCGTGGTATGTCCTGACTGTGTGTGCTGCATGGCTCCCTGCCAGCTTCTGCCAGTGCCAGTCCTGAGCAGAGCTGCTGTGTGCCTGCCCAGTTAATGCGCATTCTCAAAAATTGCAGGCTTTCTGCGTGCCCTTTCTGTTGATCTGCCTGAGTTCTGCAGGCACGCAGCAGCATGAACTTGAGGAAACCAAGCTGATAGAGGAGATACCTGTGATTGCAGTGACAGACAGTGAAATGATGCAGCCTCCTAAGATTTTCCTTAAATCTTGCATGAGTGGGTTAAATTAAGAGAAGGGGCCCACTCAGACTCTAATCCTCTGTCAGTAGAGAACAGGCTGCCTGCATCACTTGGCCTCTGCCCTCAGGTGGCTTTGCAGTGACACTGGTAACTGGTGTTGTTCTCTTTTTTGTTTCTTAAAGTGCCTCCTTATACCTGCTCAAAGTGTTGAAAGGAAATGTGTCAGATAAGTCACCAGCTCTTCCTATCCCTCTGTCAAAGAAACAGACAAACACCATCCCACAGGCTTGTCAGGTAAGAGCAGGCTGCTGTCAAGGCAATGTTTTTGCCAGTAAACTTGCATTACCTCGTTTTGCTGAGAGGGCATTGCTTATTCAGTCTCACTGTTTCCGCTGTCTGCGTGATTTCTTTTCCGTGCCATAAACTGTCACATTCCCCATTCCATTCTGCCTCACCCTCCTGTCTTTGCAGTTCCTGCTTGCCCGTAGCCACCAGGGGCTGCTGATGCACACTGGATCCATGTTAATTACCCAAAATGCTTGATGTGTATTTATTGCTTTTCTGTCTGATTTGCTGTTTTTTGCTTTAACCTCTTCGCAGTCTGAGTTCTTTTTTGGGAAGGTGCTGAGCAGCGGGGTTGCACAGGACCGTGGTGGATGAGGGTGAACTCCTCTCTCCTTGAGAATTGGGCTGAGCAGTCTCAGTGAAAAGAGAGTAGAGCAGCCCTGATTTCAGTGGTAGTTGGTTGCAGGAAGGCTCTTCACCTGGTTCTGCTTTGTGAGTGTATCACTTGAGGAGCTTTCCTGTCTGTTTCACTTGAACCTACTGAAATTTTGCTGAATTTTGCTGAAAATCAGCTGAATTTTATGGGTGTCTGAATTTGGTGGCCCTGTATGTTGGGCAGCCCAGTGCAGTAAACTCCACTAGAAATTAGGAAGTAAGGTTTTTCCAGCTAGCCTGCACTTGCCTCTGGATCTCTCAAATTGTGTGTAGGAATTAGCGCCTTAATTTTGTTAACATTTAGTGTGGGAGGAATACAAACAGGACTATCTTATGACAAGGGAGGGCCTGGAAATTCCAAACAATGAGATACTATTAGTGGCTGAAAGGACAGTCAGTGTTTCTTAGGCTTAGTGAGAGACCAGGAGTGCTAATCCGAGCAGCTCTTGTTCTGTGCTGGCCTTACTGGAAAGAAAAACAAAGGAGGAGATCTATGGGAAACATAAACAACATACTTGATGTTGAGGCTAGGGTGAGACGTGCTGCATCCTTGTGCAGCTTCACAGCAAAGACTATTATTCCTATGGGAACAGAGCTGTAGTCTTGTTCTGCCAAGAGCACAGCCAGCAGTTGAAGTGAGTTGCTGATTTCAGAGAAGTGACACAGTTCAGTTTGTGTGATTCTGCTGGTGCTGATGTTGTTTTGAGGCCAGGAGGGCTTTTTTTTTTGGACAGAACCAGAGACAAGTGTGGTGTGTTTCCAGTGAGCAGTCCTTTGTGAGCACGTTCTGGAGCTTGTCAGTAATCAGCAAAGTGGAACTCAAACAGACCGTATGATGCAGTGGTCACATTGATGGAAAAGCCTGTTACTGCAAAAGAAAGGCTTGATAATAAGCAATATCTGTGTAGGAGAAGATTGGTTTTCTCCTCTACAGATACATACATGAATTAAGTACTAAGCATAGGCACTTCAAAGCCATCTTCCCTTTGGTCTAGCTTGTGTTCAGCCGCAGTAGCAGTAGGACCTATCCACTATTGTGAGGACCCCAGCTTTGATCTCCTTTCTTTCCCAGAGAGTTCTGCTTCCCTGGCAATGTGAGAGCAGTCAGGAATGTCAGATTATGGGATGCCCTATTCACTCACCTGCACGCTGTTAGTTCAGATCCATGTGGCCTCTGCAGTCTCGTTTTCCTGCTGCCTGGCTGGCTCCCTTTCTCCCCAGCAGAGGGAGATATTCGAGCGTTCTTGTGTTCCTGGATTGCTGGTTCCCTGATCAGCACTCGGGCTCGTCTGCTGGGCACTGGCAAATCCTGGTTGTAGCTGCTAAGTGGTACGTTGACCTACATCTACAGATTCAGATAGCTGTACAGCTGAGAACTGCATGCCTACAGTGCAGCTGCTGCAGGATTGTCCGAGCCTAATGTGTGCTAGACATACCTACCACATACCCAGAAATCCAGCCCTCACGTGAAACCAAACTACATCTAGTATAATTAATCTTATTAGGAAGCTGTGCTACACTTCACTAACTTGGTCATACTGCTACTGGAACTTGGGAGAGTGTGTTTGGGGCCCGCTTTGTTGTTTCTTCTTGGCTCTATGTTCTATCTCATAGGCCTGTTTCATATAAACTACCTGAGGACATCGAGCTGTTGGAAAAATCAGTGTGCGCTGACGGAAACAAATCGCTTTGTTTAGCAATGATTCACTCTTGTGTTTCAGGGGAAAATTTTTGTTCTGCTTTTTCCCTATAGCTGCTGAGCACAGGCCGCTTGGACGTGGAGAGAGTGACTTTGATATATCAGCAAGCACTGACACAATTCTTGAGTAAACGAAACAGTGCCCTCACAAGTTCCATGTTTCTCGATCTCTTCACTCGCTTCCCGGTAAGTGTTGCTGCCTGTATGGGGCACTTCCTTCTGGTGGCTCCAAAATACAGCTGTAAGCGTGGGGAAAGGAGAGAAGCTTTTCCAGTTTACTGTGGGCTGTTAAAACTGCTGCAGGGCTTCCTTGGATTTTCACCTTCTTAAACTCTTGAGTACTGCATGTTTTGATAGCAGCGCTGCAGAATGCCACTTGGTGGTGATTTGAATTGGGATACAGCATGGAGAATGAAGCTGAATAAAAGGCTGCCTATTAAAGGATGCTCTGGGAAGCTCTAATTTTCTACCAGTATTCATGACCGCATGGATAAGCAGTGCTTGCACAAAGGCAGAAGGGGCCAGCTTGTTTAAACAGCTCCTGTCCAGGTTTCTAGAGCTCATGGATTCCATACAACTGTTCCTTGCAGAGAGGCCTATTTAATTCTTTAAGCTCATTCATTTTATAGAACAAAAGCAATGATTTATGTAGATACTGGCTCTTTTAAAGCTGGGTTTTACCCACTTGCTAGAGCTATCTGTTCTCTTAGTAGTCTTCTTGCCCCCTGAAAGAACCTGTTTTAGGTGGTTTGGTTGAAATAACCATCTGCACAAGATGTTAGTGAGCTTCCCAGCAAACTGCTGTCTGTGTTGATCTTCCAGTGCCTGATAGATGGCATTGGAAATCTGCCAGTAAGGTATTTGCAATCCACATGCTTTCTCATTCCTTGTGTCTGGATTCTTTCTCCCCGTGGAGTTGGAAGGATTTTGTATAGAAACCTAGAAATTGTTGGATTAGGCCCGAGAAGAGATTCAGCAAGCTTTGCTGACATAAAACCCTGCCCTGGAAATGTTGTTTTGATCACGAATTGTTGCAGGGTGCCATTTTAAGATAACGTATCTCTAGAGATGCTGTCCTCCTGACAGCTGTTTCTGGCCCTGTAGTGCACGGATTCAGACCTTTTCCCAGCTCTGACTTTCTCTTGTCTAACTCAGCATGTTTTCCTTTGCCTGTGGAACTGTTCCTCTGCAAGAAGCAAACTGCCTACATAAAGTATCAGGGGGATGCAGACTTAAATCAAGAAGCAGGCATTTTCCCGATCTTTTCCAAGTAAAAAGTTTTGCCGCTGATTTTGTTGTGATCAAGATTTCACTCAGGGCTGCTGTGAGCAAAGCTGTTAATTTTCAAAGGAGGTGCTGCTGATCTCTGGACACCTTGCTTGTGGCATTTTCTTCTTGCTCAAGATAATAAGATAAAGAATGACCCGATCTCTTATTGTTGCAGATCATGTGTAAGCCATTGGTAGACATCCTCGTCAAGTCTGTCACAGCGGGAGCCAGGCAGCATCAGCAGGTAAGAAGGAAAGCAAACAAACAAAGCTGTATTAAACAGTCAATCAGAGAAGTCACTTAATCACGGCAACTCAGATGGTGCTGGATGTGCTTATTGCTGCCTTTAGGGCTGCCATGTTTTGAGAACTGGCAGAGGTTTTACAAATACTGCCTTGCTGCTTCAGGTGTGCGTCTGAAGTTGTGGAAGTGGCTAATGTATCCACAGTCACAGAGTTTCTTTGGTAGCTTCTCCTTTAAGAACTGCACCTTCCAGGTGTGTGGCCTGTTTGCCATAGATCTTGGCTTCAGACACTTATTCCTTGATTACTTTCTTACTTACTGATAAGATGTTCCTCTGTAATGCAGCGTGTTATAATCCTTGCCTCCTAATGTTAACTCAAGGTTACCTTCTTGAGTCTTGTCCTGTGCCTTGCCAACAGTCCTGTGTTTCTTGAAGGTCCCTTCCAACCCAAACCATTCCATGATTCTCTGATTTTCTAGGCCATATGTTTCCATGTCTGGTTTGAAACCACCTGTACTATAGATCTGATTTTGGTGGTCAATGGCATGTGTGTAACTAACACAAAATTAGTGGAGCCTTATCAATAAAACATTGCAGGATGACTGCACAGCTTACTGTCACATGAGTGGGGACGAGGTGTGTCTGCATTCTCCCTGCAGCATGCACGGCAGTGGGGGTATCTTCCACACAGATAATAACCATCAGCCCTTTAGGCCAGCAGCACTGTGTCTCAAACATTCCCACCCTCTGGCTGTAACGTGCATCTGTCCCCTGCAGAAGTGCATCCTACACTGACCTTTCTGATTCATAAATAGCTGTTTTGTTGTTTCTGATCATTGGAAGGAATGTGAAAGGCTGGGTATGTGTTTACTTTAAGGCTGCTTTACCCAACAGGAATGGCTGTGATTTAAAAACAACAACAACAAAAGAGAATTAAGCTATTAGTAATCTTTCCATGTGTAGGAGTAAGGATGTGTTACACAAGTGACAACTAAATTAATTATGAAGTACCTACTTGATCCTATCCTCAAGAGACCAGAACAACATCCCAAGCAGACAGCCTGATTTACGTGGGTATCTTTGCTTCCCAGAGGTAATAGCATTGTCCTTTTATCGGGGCCTCCGCAGTTATCTGAACATGTTCTGTTTGCAGAGCCAGTTTATCTGGGGGTGGGAGAAGGAGAGGACATGCAGTGTGCTGTGTGTGGGAGAGCAGATAGAGAACATGCATATACTACTGTTAAAACGAAGGCAACATGGAGAATAAGCTATGCAAATACATACCTTGGCATTTGGAGTTGCAGCTTCACCTTTTCGCAGATTGCTTCATTTTCAGGAGCTCTGTCTTCCCCTCATCCGATGTTGAATTTGCCAGGTTTTCAGTGAAAATTTTCCCATTGATTCTCAGTGCAGATTCTTAATTCTCAGTGCTTTGGTGATGGCTGATGGGATAACAAAGGGGAACAAGCTAGATGGGTGTACGTGGCAAAATGATGTCATCAGTAGAGCAGGGACACAACTTCCCTGCAGCTCCTGGCAGCCTTTGGGGAAGTGAGGTGGGGGGGCTCAGCTACCAGAAGGGCTGTGCTATCTCAGAGTCTTAGAGACAACAGAGGTCTGCTGATGCTCTGACTTTGGCCAGCTCCGATGCTCCAGAGTTAAGTGGAGTAGTGAATACGGCCTCTAGTCATTAAACTGACATAGTGCCAGAGGCATGAGGCGTAATTCCCTTTCTAACACCCCTGTTACAGTAGTGCTGATCATCGTGGCTGTGCCTGCAGTGTCTGTATGAACAGCTAATCCCACTGTGAGATTGACTTCTTAGCTCGGCAGATCCCTTTGGCAAGGAGTCCTCAGGGCCGTGCTGCTAATGAACCCTGTGGCTCTGGGCCTGGAGGACTACTGCCCACTCTCACCCGGCATGGGAGAGGCCCTTCCCAAGGGGGTAGAAGAAGTCTTCAGGTTGATTTTTTGGGTAGTTTTGAGCAAAAGTTAAAGTGGTAAATGGCGAGGCTTAAGGGAGGAGCATTCTTTCTCCTTCACCCTGAAAAGCTGAGAGCTTGGGAGAGCAGCATTTACGCAGTCATATCACGAAGTCGTGCTGAAGGTGATTTGAGTGAACACTTACCTTTCCCGTGATGAGGACTGCTGGCTGCAGCTGATGTCTTGGGCAAGTGGCTCTTGCTTTGATGGAGCCTTTCTGAGCATGCTGTCTCCCTCTAAAACCCAGAGAGCAGGCAGCCCCCTGCAGCAGTGCAGTGTCTGTAAAGGCTGAGTGCTGGTCGTTAGCAGCCAGGAGGTAAGTGCTGTTCTGGGAGCTGCATGGCTCAGCTCCGTGCAAAGATGAGCAGGAAAAAAATGACGCTTTAAAATAAATATTTTAGGTATCATGACTGACAGTGTCATCCTTCTATCAGCACTGTTCCTACGTGCCTAAAGCAGCTGTAAGGTTTTTCACCTCCATAGTGAAGTAATTTGTAAGATGAAACAAACAGCACTCTGGGGGATGAGAGCTCTTAAGGCACTTGTAAGGCTGGCCCGCAATGGCTGGGTAGGTAGGTTGGCTTTTCCAGCAGTAAGCTCAACCTGTATAACAAGTTCTAAACTGGAATAGTACATTTGCAGTGGTCCAACTGAGACTGAACTTGAAACTGAAGCTTGTGCATGTAGCCAAGTTCTGTTCTGGGATGTTATCCCTGAAGTGGGGATGCCTGCAGGAGACGGCAGTGCAGCAGCTTCCCTGGAAAAGAGCTGGAGACACCGGTGTCATTTGTGGGTGGGAGAAGGAAGAGCAGGGCTTGCTTGATCTGGGGAGTTTCATCACACCCTGAATTCACTTGGCTCCTGTTTAAACCCATACATCAGAGAGATACAAGATGGATATCTGTGTGACCGTAGATGTGCAGAATGATTTTGTTTCAGGCAGCGCTTGCATCTGCGCTGGGCCCCTCGCCTCCACGCTGGCTGCAGGGCACCATGGAGCAGTTCTGCAGTCGGGTGCCCTGTGGCTCTGGCCGCTGGTGCTTTGGCTGCTCGGTGTTACCTGTTGGCTTGTCTAGTTTTTCAAAATTCTGCATTTCTTTAAGTGTGGAGCTGAAGAAGGACTGCTGTCCCAGCGGTGCCTGTGTGCGAGTTAAAATGCTTCGGGCTTTTCAGAGATGAATGTGCAAGTATTTGGATGTCATTCCTTTATTTAACGGGGAAATCTTGTGGGTTTTGCTGTGTTTATTTTAACCGTACGGCAGCAGTCGAGTCCTTTTCCTAAACCTGTGTTGATGTTTGTTTTCCCATGTTGAGGTGAAACCACCATATAACTTCAGTCTGCATCATCATCTCGGAGTAAGGCCTGCTGCACATCTGGGATATGTTGTTTCACTGTTGTCCACTGTAGAAAAGAAGTGAATAGAAATTGTATGAAATAACTAGATTTTAAGCAGTGGCCGTGAAGCTTTTCAAGGAGACCTTTAGAGTGCCAAAAGAATGCTTTTAAAGGAATGGAGAAAGAAGGTGTTAAAGAGCAATGCTGTGGGATAGTCCAATGCAGCTTGTTGGATGCAGTTCTGAGGACTGAGCTCCTGAAGATTAGTCTCACTAATGAGGATCGTGTACTTGAGCAGCAGCAGTGTCCCCACTGGTAGGGTGATGATAGCAGTGTACACCTCATAATCTTTCTGTACTTGTAGGCAGGTTTGGTAGCTCTCTCTTAGGTATAAGCATCATCTGATTAAATGCAGCTGACGTTTCTAGAATCCCTAACCTGCATGTATGTCTGCATACACACATGCCCTCTATGTAGCTCAGATTCAAATGGCATCTCAGGATATATTCTTCAGTGATCAGACTGGTATGGGAAAATGACAAGTCATCAGAAACAGTTTGTGTTTCACCTTTGAGCTGACCTCGTGCTGATAAATGTCACTGAGCTTCTGGCACAGCCGAGCTGCTGGCAGTGCAGTGCGTTGCAGCGAGCCAGGCAGCGCTAACAGGTGGGAGAGGCTCGTGCTGCTTTGTTGACTAAGGATGTTGCTGTCGATCTCATGTCTTCCACAAGCACTAAACACATTCTCTCCAGTTCTTTGTGGAAAATAAAAAGAGTGTTACTTCCTCCTTTCTTAATGCGTTTCTTTCTTATTTCTGCGATTGTTTCCAGAAGACCTTGACCTCCAAATTACTTCCTTGTTCCAGTGGGTGCAGTGTTGCTTTTTTGATACGTACAAAGGCATATTTTTTTGGCTTGTGCTGATAGAGTGCAAACCAGAGATGAAGTTGTGTTGATTTTAATGACTATTGCATGACTCAGCTGCATACCAGAACCCTCCTGGGCCTTAGGTGAGGAATGTCTTCCTGGTTTATTTTTAGTAGCGTCAGTATATAGAGCACAGCTACAGTAACATCTAGTGCTGTCGCTGAGGGGCTCCTTGAGCTGTGCCTCTGATGCTGTTAGAGCACAGACCCCTTGGCAGTGCATTTTAATTATGGTGGGTTCTTCAGTAGTGCCTCCTCCATGCTGGTACTGCCAGGGAAGTGAATGAGTTGGTGAACTCATGCTTCTTGACTATTACTGTACTGTGTGAGTGTGAAGGTCGGGTGAAGAAGGAAGATGTGCAGTGGGTTGTGCTGCAGTACCCAGGCTGACTGCTGCTGCGGGTGAGCACAAACTGCAGGTGCCAGCTCCGAGCTGGCGCAGCACAGCGTGTCTGGAAGCCTGGAGCAAGCACACTTTGCCCTGGAAAAGCACTTGTTCACCACCAGGACACTGCTGTGGAAAGCACTGCTCCCAGCAGAGCATTTACTGCCCACTGAGGTAGGAAGGCCTATTCCTTCTCTCCTCCGGGGATGGTCATTGTTGAGCGCTGAAATGTGGTGTGATTTTGAGTCTTAAGGCAGTGCATTCACCGTGAGGCAGTCCTGCTCACAGCACAGTGCCATCATTATGGCTCTGTTTTATGGAGTTGTTCTAGGCTCCTTGACAGCATCTCTGTGGAGCCTCCTATGTCGGATAGCTGCTGTTCTCTCATTGCAGTCCATTGAAATACCATGCACACCTCCCTGCTGCTCCCCAGGCAAGTTGAAATAGAGCACTGGTCTGGGGCACACAGTGGAGGGTGTCTTACTGGTGTTTAAACTGGTGGTAACCTCTGTAGGGAAACCTTCCTTTAAGGGTTGGCTCTTCCACTGCTGTGTTTAATTAACTTTAGTGGCTTTGTGTATCAGCTGCTGTGCAAAGGCCTCTTAAGGGCAAGCAGCTCAGCACAGGCTCCACATCACTTAGCTTCAATGGCCGATGAAAACTGATATGATCACAACCAGTTTGGGAATTAAGAGTGTGGGAATTAAGAATGATGAGTGAAACATCCACTGCTACCAGGAGTAAGAGGTCGTCCCTGTCTTCATTTAGACCTGTCTGTGTCCATTGCATTTTTCCAGGGTTTAGGCAGATGAACTGATACCTGTCCCTTGTTCTCTTCCCTTGGGAAAGGGAGTGTACATTTCAAACCAATTACTAAAAGCCTTTGTAATTAGTTTTGTACTGTGGTCATGCATCAGTTTGAATGCATCCCTGTCATCTTACTTACTTTTAAAGCTATATTGATTGAGGATGTTGCAGTAGCTGGGAACATAATGATGCAGTATTTGTCCATCAGGAGAGTTTCTCTTCTGTGATTTGGCCAGAGCTCTGCAAAGCTGATGTAAGCGCAGAGCTGTCACAAAACTAATAACTGTCATTTTACATAGCGTGGAGATGGGAATGGGCACTGAGATAGAGTTCAGAATGTCATCTTTTGTGATATGGATTCATTAATATTTCAAAATGTGTTTTTATAAAGCAGGCTTTGACAAGGAACCCTTTAAGATCTATCTAATGGGGAGTGTATTTTGGGTAAGTTGCTAATTAATCTTGGTGCTTTGGCAGTCTCCCCAGAGGGATCAAACATACACACAGATATAATCCTCAGAACTGAAGCAATTCTGTGCCAGAGCTGCCATCACCAGAAGAGTAAAATACGATCTCAAAGTCCTGCCAAGGAGGTCTTGGCTGGTTGACAGTTATCCTTCTGAACAGTTTATGTTCTGTGTAAATATCTAAGTTAAAAAGTAATTAAACTTTAATACAGCAAGAACAGTAAAAGCACTGTAAAGCATCAGAAGCCAGCACCCCTGTGTGTGTGTGTGGAAGTATTCCTTGTGCTGTGATGAAAGAATGGATCGCTGCATTCATGCACCGCGCCTTGCCTGCGTCCTGCAGGTAGAGCCCGGCAGGTGGTATAGGAAAGATTTGTTATGGAATATTTTGCATAAGCTGTTACTAACAATGAAGCAAAATAAACCTCCCCAGATATCAGTACCAGCATGCTCTACGTCTGTTTCAACAGAAGTGAGAACCACTGCTGATTGTAGCTAAGGAAAGGCCATAACTGGGAGGTAGCAGCCCACTCCCATCCCCTGCGCAGAGGCAGGACGCACTGTGCTTTGCAGGCTCATCTCAGGGTCCCACTGAGGTGAAATTCAGGGAGGTAAACTACCCATAGGCAGTGGTAACTTCTTCATGCCCAGTGTACACCGCTTCTTTAGTGATCTTTTTGTAAAAGAAGTCATTTGCAGCTAGAAAATGTGTGTCAAACTGACATGTTCTGGCTCCAGTCAGTGTCTTGCTCCTGTTCCTGTTTTTGTTTGATGTAAGGAGATGATCAAGGAGATCCTGTGTTTTGCAAGGTAAAGCTGAAGCAGGGGTGGTCTCTTGCACGTTTCTGAGCTGTCTGATGGTGGGCCAGCAAAGCTCCATGACATGTACTAGCTAGGTATGTAAACTGTCCCTCTGAAGTCAAAGGAAGAACAGCTGAATGCTTAAGTGCTTTGCTGGGTCAGGGCCAGAGTGCTCTGCATTTTCCTACCAAGATTTTTAGTCCTTAGACCTTAAGGATGGTGTGGATGTGGATTATTGTATACCAGCTTTTCATTTTTGAGAGAATCTCCTGCTTTGGGAGACCCCAAAGAAACTGTTTTACTTTGGTGGATGCTGACGGCATGTATAAATGGTCTCTGACATTCTTTGGAAAGGTGTCTGATGCCATAGTAAAATGTAGCAATTAACTGCTTTAAAAGCTGTGTTTCTCTCTCCCTTTCCTCTAACTTGTGTGAGATGGTCGAACATTTTAAAAGAGCAGTTTAAATTTTTCAGGTCCTCCTGACTGCACTGAAGCTGAGTGCTTGAAATCCCACGGTGTGAGCTTTTACTGAGAGCTCTGTGTGCTCATGTTGTGTTGCATTTGGACAGGACCTTGTCACCGAGTTGCAGGGTCTCTTTGGGACATGGTGTGTGCTGTCAGCTGTGGATATTTGTCCGTTTTTTTCTGCCTTCTTAACAGTCCAAGTCTGTATCTTCCATCATTACTGAGTGCAGCACAAACAGCGTGAAGAAGCTCCTCTTTATTCTGGTTCTGAGGATGTAGCCTGTGTATTTTACTCACCGCTGTTCAGCTGATGGTGTGGATGATCATGGAGCGAATCCTAAGTAACAGAGGGAATGTGCTTCCAGTAAGTTGCAAGGAAGAGATCAGAAAATGAACAGGCTGCACGTGCTTTAGTTGGTGCTGCAGACATGGCTGCTGTGAGAGCTGTCCAAGGTTGGCAGTGATGGGCAGCAGTAACAGCCCTCTGCCTTGGATGGACTTGCTGAGTTAGATCTGAACATACTGCAGTGATTTTCCAAGACAGAGAGATTTCCTAGCCTGCTGATTAAACTTGCCATCGGACACGTGGGGAGCTGATAGTTTCTTAAAAAGGTGTGCATTTGAGAATAAACCACAGAGAAGGGCATTGTGCTCAGCCTGGCAAACATAGCCCCTCCAACGAGGTGATGAATAGACACTTGTGCAGAGCAAATGGGAAGAGTTTGCTTGGAGGCAAGGTCATTGCCAGGTATTTAATAACTATTTAGTAATAAAAACAGGAGAAGAAACATCTTTGGTTCTGATGCAGCTGGTGGCTATGTCCATCGTATGGGCTGGAGTTGTATTCACACCACAAGATGCTTTATAAAGGTCAAGCTGGAGTCTTGTTTTGTTGAAGTTTTGGGACGTCTTCACTGCTGTGTTCGCAGGGGGCTATTGGACAATGGTTTGGAAAGATACTGTAGGGTTGGGTGTTTTGTTGGCAGGTGGAGAAAGATTAGGGCTCTGCAGTGCAAAATCAAGAGCCAACCTGGGCAGTCTTCACTGACAATGATGTTCTTCTGAGCTTCTGTAGAAAGCGGTGGGTGTCTTCTTGTTTGGAGACAGGGGAGCAGAGGGGTTTCTCCTTTCCCCTATTCTGTATTATGAGGCCACTCTGCAGAAGTGAAAGCTCTAGGAAGGAATTCCCTGCAGGATTTCTCAGTGATCCCCTGGCAGAGCAGGGACTCCAACCACATTCCTTTTCCCTGGGCGATGTGCAGTCCTTCACATCATGCTGCTCATCTTGGTAGGTTCTGCAAACTGAAAAGATAACACTAGCAAGAATCAGTGCATCCACGCAGGTCAACCCAGTACCATTTCCAACTGTTATTTTTGCTTAGCACTGCTGTTTATTTCAGTGTTCCAAGCAAACAGTTTTACTGAAATGTGTGTACTATTTTTTCCCTTTCCTGCTTGAAAGCTAAACTGCAGTAGTTGATGTTTGAGTGAATCGGAGTTGTAGTTTTTCGTTATCTGCTGATAAATGTTCTCAAAAGATGAAAACGTTCATCCTCGCAGTGTTAGGCAATGTGAGCGGGGTTTTTCTGAGTGTGTACTGTTCTTAAATCTCCTAAATTATTAAATTTGCCTTTAACAAAGCCTCCTTAAATAGGCCGCATTATGCAGTAGCTACCTTCTGAATAGCCTGAAGAAAATCCTATTGCGTGTCTCTCCCAAATTGAGGAAAATTGGCTTTGTTGTGCAGAGGAGACATCTGGCACAGAACTTGATGGGATGAAAGCGCTGGGGAGGACAGCCAGGGTCAAGGAAAAGGACAGCACCCACAACAGGGATTTTGCAAGAGGTATCATGAGCCTTGGCACTGGTTTTTATTGAGCCTAGTAGTGGGCTTGTTCTGTGAGAGTCTTTGCTTTCATTTCTTTACAAAGAGGGATGTGTTGCTGTGTAGTTTAGAGCCAGGAGCTTGTGGAAGCAAGATGGAAATGCCCCAGAATGAACAGGGGCCATGCTAGGAAACCAAATTATTATTGTTTTTAATTGTGACTTTGTACTTAATTTGGGAGAAAAGTGTATTTGGGAGAGGAGAGGGGAACGCGCTTATTTCCTGATTTTTAAATTATTTATATTTTTTACTTTTTATTTGTGAATTGTGGGAAGGCAGAGGCTTAGATGCATTGCACAGGATCCATTGCTGTTCTTTTCTCTTGGCACATCCTATGACACCAGTATTCCTCACCGAAGTCGTAGGTCCTGTTATTGAGCATTACAGAAAGAGCAAGAAAACCTCGGTGCTCGCGGATGCTAATCAGCATTCTGCTACTCATTTATCTTGTGTTCTCATTCAGCTCACTTAATTATGGCATCTTTTCACTTTTCATGAATTTAGGATAATAAGATATTGACTTTTTTTTTTTTGGAGGGCAGCATTAAGAGTGATTGGCCCTTCTGATACGGTAAGTAGCTCCCCCAGGGAGACATGAATCTGTGTTCCCCAAAGCAGCAGGCCGATATATGGATTGCTCTGTATGGATCGCTCTGTTCTGTTGGCCTCTGGTGAGAGAAGAGCACGGGTAAATAGTGTCTTGCCCAACCCTGGATATCCACTAGCTGTATCTTTGTTGTGTGTGACACATTCCAAGCTAGTAACTAATGCCTTCAGCCAGGCCTGGCTCAAGAGCTCGGTGTTACGGTGGATGTTGTTTTTTTGACCACCTCAGCATGCTGCAGGCCCTTCATCTCCAGCAGAAATCCTGCTGTGGAGCCCGGTATTTAGAGAGCAGAGAGCCTCTGAGAAACTGCAGCGTCAGATTTTCTCCCCACGTGTACTGACTCATCTGTGCTGCCTTTAAAATGCAGTAACGTTTTTCTTCTGTCACTAGCTCATGCTGCATCGTGATGAATGTAGGAAGGAGCTTTGATTTTGTTTTTCTCCTGTCCCGGCTGCCAGCAATACGGTGACAAAGTTGTGCTGGGGTGCAGGGCACAAGGGTGTTCCTACCCTTGTCCCGAGCAGGCTCTCAGAAATGGGTTCCTCTGGTTGGGAAATACAAGGTGAGGGTTTTACACTGACGAGAACATCCTGCAGAGCACTGATTGCAGAGGGACCAAGCGTGGAAAAAAAGCACTTCTCAGCAACAGCAGAGAAAATGTTTTCTGTTCATTTGCAGGGTCCTTAGCTAAGTTAAACAGTGATATTTTAGGGCATAAGGAAACCTGTATGTCTGTGGGTGCTGTGTGTATGGCCAGCTCTGCAGGAAGGCTGCTCCAGTGCTGTGAATGCTAGTCCATGGTTTTCTGCTGGCTTTAAGCACACTTGAACAAAGTAACCCAGTGTGTGAGTGTCAGTGGGAGCAGTGGCTGCTTTTAGCTGTAGGGCTGAGGCTGACATAACTGCAGTGGAGGTGCAGCTGTATTATATAAAGGCGGTTTACATGGGGTGAAGCTCATTCCGTGTTTTCAGCCAGATTGAGTGGTGGTGGTGATTTAAAGTGCTTGTGCCTGGGAATAGCTGTTTTCATGTTGTGAAGGAGGAGGATATACCAGCATAGCTAATGTGAGAAAACTTTCTGTAGTGCAGACAAGTGCTCAGCAGCGGTGGAATGAAGTTAGCAGCTCATCCAATGGATGCGACAGCCGCTGCTCAGAGCCCCGGGAGTAGGCAGGGAATTGGAGAGATTTCTTAGCTTCTCATTTCTGCTGCTGAGAGCAGGACGTCTGAGCCATGGGTGAAGCAGTGCGTGAAGGATAATAAAAATGGAGAAGGTTTGTGTCCGTTGCTCTCTTCCAATGGAGCTTTTGTTCTTTTTTGGCAAACAACGTAGTGGTGTCTCAAATGCAAAAGCAAAACTTGTAAAGCAGGGACAAAGATGCAAAGATCCATCATGCTGTGCGTTTGGTTTTCCACTGAAGGCCTTTTAGCAAGAGATTTCCAGCATCCCAGAGCTACTGGTGCTGAGCTGCTCTCATGGAGATGAGAGACCCAGTTCACCTTCTCAGGAAGGGGCTTCGTGTTCTGCCTGGCAGGTGATAAGCAGCTGCTTGATTCCTCTGCCATTTTCTGTTTCTCCTTGAGCTCAGGTTGTTGAGAGAGTGACTGGAATGTTGTCCTGCAACAGAGAGTGAGGGGGGCCATGTACTCCAGCAGTTTCAGAGGGCACAAAAACCTCGTGTTTGCAAACCAGCATTTAGCTTCTCTAGAAACTAGCTGGGGAGAAGGATGTCGGCTATTTCAAGGGTTGAGAAATAAAAGTTAACGTAAAAAATAACCAAACCAAAGCTCATCGATAACTTCTTACACTCAAGAAGCCCTAAACGGATAACCTTCATCTGGTAAGTGAGCAGAATGTGTCTCATACGTGACAGTTATTTTTAAATGTGCTAATATGCAAGCCGTTGTGAGGCATTTAAAGGTTCCTGGATGGAAAGCAGCCTGCCATTTCCTGGAAGATGAATTTTGCACTACGTGGGAGGAACAGGTACCGTGTACTCGGCATGGAGCTGGTTTGCAGTGCAGAATGGCTTGTTCTAAAATGCTGCAATCCGGAATCTAGCTTGATGAGCTAGGATGTTTGGTGGGAGTATGCTAAGTAAGATTGCCTTTCTCATCCAAGGTTGTAAAATATGATTTAGCTGCCACCTAAAATGCTTTACGTATCATAATTAACTAGCCTTGCAGAGTTTTTCTCATCTATTTGCCGCAGGAACTTAATTTAAACTGTAGTAAAGCATTTGTTATGTTCACTTTCTGGCGAGGGGAATTTAGTTCTGAAGGCTGTAACGCTCCCATTGGCTGATACTGGGGGAGGGCAAGGTGCACTCCGAGGGTTTGGGGCCGGGGGTTCTGGTCACGTTTGCTTCTGTTGCGTGGTTCTGCCGTGGCCGTTCTGGAAGCAGGAGGGCAGCTCTGCAGGCTGGGAAGGGCTGCCTGCCTGCTGGGGTGGTTCTCTGCCTGCCGGGCTGGATCTTGCTCACGTTCCCGCTGTCTCAGACAGTATTGGACCTTGGCAAGGCTGGCTGAATGTCTTGAGAGAGCTGATCGATCATTCTGAAGACACTGGATGGTAGCAGGGAATATTGAATTCAGCTCCCGAGCCGGGTGATTGTGCAGGATAGATTTTCATGGTCTTTCTGGGCCAGCCTGAACTGTGTCCCTTTTATCCCAGGAGAGGCTCCATGTTCCACTCTGAAACCTTTACGCAGCTGCTAAATGGGAATCTTGACTGCACTGCTTTTATGTGCATTGTTTCAGCACTGCTGGGACAGTTAAAAATTAATGTTTGTTCTCAAAATCAGTCCTCTTACACCACAGTCAGGGCTTTTCCTTATCTTCACCTCCCTTTGAAACTGAGACACCCATGGAACGTGTCTGTGTGTGCTGTACGTGGAGTGCTGTGGAAATAGAGGAAAACCAACTGAGCAGAAGTTCTTCAGATGTCTCTAGTTTTCACTTTTTAATGCCTAAAGCCTTTGTATGTTTTAAGTAAACGAGATGCTTCTTCAGTGAGAACATTGCTTCGTGCTCATGAGGGATAATTATTTTGCTTGCCCTTAACTTAGGAAAAGAGCCCTTTCATTTTTTTCCTCCTCTTTTTGCCTCCCCCTGAGAGTTTGCAGTTTGATCCTTGCGAGGTCAGCAGGCTGTGTGAAACTCCAGGCTTTCTGTTTAGGCCTGCTGTTAAATACAGTCATGACAGCTCCTGGCCAGGGCTCCCTTACTCACAGTGTTGAAGGGCTCAGTGGGTTATCTGAATCTTTGATAATTCTGATTATAGCGTGTCGTGGTACGACAGGAAGCTTGTAGCATACATTGAGCCTCTGTTGCTTCTGTACTGCCTGCTGTGAGCTTGCTGTACAGAGCAAGGAGCACCGTGGTTGCCAGCCTTCTTCTTCTTTCACTCTCATAATTTGCCCTTTTGAGTGAGCTTCCAGGGGGTCCCTCACTTGGACTCTGCCTACCAAAGTGTTAACAAACAGAACTGTAGCTTACAGGCTCAGAAATAGTCAAATCAAAGAACAAATGGCAGAGCAATGGAAAGCAAGCACTTTCAAAGCTGAAGACCACGAGAGCCATTCTCTCCATCCCACACCCAGTGTAAGCATAAAAATAGAGTGGTGGGACTGTGGGAGTAGAAGTGGGGATAGATTAGCACTTGCTTCATGGCTTTACATGCTGTTAGTTTTCTTTTACAAAAGCTTTGACAGTAATTGGAAGAGACATCCACCATGGTGCTGTGGATGCGCTGCCCTGTGGTAATAAATGACGAGTTACTCTCTCAGAGCCGATAGACCTGTTAGCTGGAGCTCGCTGTGCTTTATTATTGCTGTTGGTTTTTAACGTGTAACAAATTGCAGGTAGCTGAGGAATTGATTTCATGGTTGGGCTATTTCTTAGAATTCAAAGAAAGCTTGTTTAGAATTTCCCATCTTCTTGGTGCGCGTTCTTTTACCCTGGTAGGATTTGCCCGGAACGCAGCGTATCCATGTGACTGCAGTGAAATGATGCTAGCACCAAAGCTCATGGTGCTCCTTCAGTCCTAAGAACAGGTTTTGAGTGGCACCAAATTGTCATTTTCTAGGGTTCTTTGTGTGTGCATTTATGTTCTCTTTATACAAAGGGAAAAGGAAGCACTTGCTGAGCTGGCGGCGTGCTTCGTACCGATCAAATGGATGTTTGCTTTCAGGACGAAGGCAGTGGCTGAGTTGGCAGGGGTTAATCCTCCGCTTGCCATTTAAATAGTCAGGCTGTGTGCCTTGGCTTTACTGGAAAGGGTAAAGGCAGTTGTTACAAGGCAGCCAGATTGCTCTCCTTCCTCGAGGTGGGTGAGCACATCGGGGAGTTACCGCACATCTCGGTGACTACAGTTTCCCACCTCCGAAAGAAATGCTGGCTGCTTATAATGAATGGCATTCTGTGTGATCATTTCAGATAAGAGAGGAATAAACAAAGCCGACAGAGAATCTCAGGGTCAGCGCCGCTGTTAGTTATTGTTTGTTCTCTTCTCCCACGTGGGCTGATAAGAAGCGTTTCTACCTCGTTTAGTCATACAGTCAGTGGATGTATTGGGGAGTGTATGTACGTATCTTTGCTTGAATAGACTTCACTTTTACTTATTTTTTATACCATTTTATGGCATTTCTTTTCTTCTTCTTCTTCTCTTTTTTTTTCTTTTTTAACTGAAATTAAGGAGAAAAGGCTTTGAGCAGGCAACTGAGTGGCTCCCAGGGCATGGATGGGCTGCAGCATCCTCCCCCATCAGTAAAACCCTCTCACTGCTTGTGATATTCTCACATATTTCCGAGGTTGTGTGTGGTGCAGGGGGCATTCTGTTCTGAACTGGAGCAGAGCTTGGGAGCTGGTGCTCTTGGGTCTTCTGCTATTCCTGTCTGCTCGTGTAGCATCGATAATACTTGGCTCTTCTGCAGGACTCTCATGAACACAACAACTGAGAAAATGCCTCTGGAGAATCCTTGATGAGATTCTGGCAGCTTCCAAAATTGCCAAATGTTTGTAGACAGTGCAAACAATCAGTGATGCTGGAACGGGAGAGGGAAACAGCTAGACTGTTGTCGAGCTCCAGGTCTGTGCTGAACCAAATTTCAAGTTATTAGTGGTAATAAAAGAAGGAAAATGAACTGCAAAGAGAGAGCCGTTTCTTTGTGATTTCGAGGAGATGGTTCCTGGGGATCTGTGCCACTTTGGGTCTTTCCAAACTTTTGCATAGTGTTTGTATTCTTAGCCCTGCTTATATCCCGTGATACAGCATGTGTTACTGGGAGAAGCTCCTGGAGGTTGCAAAACCAATTCTTTTTTGAGCATTTAAAATTCTTTTAGTGGATTCTAGCAGGGACTGCTCTGCCAGGAGCTGTGGCCTTTCAGCTGATGGTTTGGCGTTGCTCAGGAGGGAGCTGTGGCTGCAGGCTGATGCTGTGCAAGGTGTGATGGCAGCGCTGCGGTCCTGCTCTCCTGGTGGTTTTCTCTGAGCACCTTTGCTGGCTGAGCAATCTTCTGGTGACTTCTGGGAACCTTGTTGACCTGCTGATAAATGCAGAGGTTGTGCCTCGCTCTGAAGAGGAGTGCTGGTGGCTCTCTGCTTCGGTTTGAACTTGCTGAAATGGGATGACATCAGTGGGACAGTGGGCAGTGCTGTTCCTGAGTGGATTTACCGTGGGACTGAGGTTGAAGAATTGGGTTTAAGTTTCCTTTCTGCCAGTGGTTTTCTGGCTTTCTCCACTCACGTCAGCTCCTCTCTGTGGTTTAACTTTCTCTGTTTAACTGTGTGGTTTGCTGAGGAGAAGCAGGCTATGCGAGAGCTACATGTTCCTGGCTAGATCTAGGATATCTGCGTGATAAACATGATAACCACAAACTACAGCGTGGCATGGTGCTGGGCACACAGCACGTTGGCATTGTTGGTGTTGTGTTTGCTCTCCGGCCGAGATATTCCTTAGCTAAATTTGATTTCAGCCCACAAACAAATCTTTTATTTTCCTTTCATTCTTTCAAAGGAGACAAGTTGGCGCTTGGTACTAAATTATCACTGGGTTAAAAAACAATCAGGAAACACAGGAGTGTGTTGAGTACGGCAGTAGCAATGTTTTAATGACATGAAAATCAAATGTATTTTCTCTTTGACTCTCAAATATGAGTTGAAGGTACGAAAGCCATGAGATGAGTTTGACAGAAGTGACACGGAGTGATAGCACCAGCCAGGATTCCAGGATGACTGGGTATTTTGGCTTCCCAATCTGCTCACTGGGTTTTTTGCCTTCCTTTTAAAATTGTTTTCAAGCTTAGTGCTTCCTGAGGGCCGGATCTTGCTTAGGATCTCTCTCTCAGTCCAGCATTTGGGTCTCAGGTCTCTGGGGATGGAGAAGAGATGTTGCCTTGAGGTTTACGACCCTGCCTGGGCCTTTTGGAGTGAGTGATGGCCTCTCATTTACTCTGGGGGTCACGTTCTCTTTGTAATTGCACTGAAGTGACGTTCTGCTACATTTGGTACATGCATGCAGACATGCCATAATTTGTTCTGTTAGATGCAGCCTCCCCATAATTACAAGGAATACGTAGGCCTGCCTGCCTCAAACATGGCATTAGGGCCCTCGCTGACTCTCTCTCATTAAACCAACATAAATCTTTGGGCAGTCTCATTGGTTTCCTCCCCCCTTTTCTCCTCCAAGTAATGAACAAAACCTACTGTTTGCCAGTGAAAGCTTGCTCTATTTGGGTAATTCTCTCCATTGGCCACACTGGTGCAAACTGAGGGTAAGCTTACAGATGGATAACCCTCCGTCATAGGAGCCTGAAGTGTACGGGGAACGCGGGCCTTCCTGAGCTCTTCAGGCATTGTGTTCCACTGCCTACAGCTTCGGGTGCTCTCACTGCTCTCAGGAACTCTAGGGATGTCTTCTCTTCCCTCCCTTTCAATTCTTCAATAAATAGTTCCCCAGAAAGGCTCCAGTGTGAGCACAATGGCAGCTAGGGGCACTAATTTGTCTTTATATGTGGATAGTACTTGCTCACTAACTCTGTGCTGTTAGGAAAATGTTCCCTTTAAATCCTCTAAGCTATTTGTACTAATCCTCATTAGCGTATTATCTGTATTTCCATCATTTGCTTTTGCACAGTACTGTGTTTTTCTTGTACATAAGAAAGCCCTAAAATAGGAATTCCAGAACAGGAAAGGATGTAGGAGATGACTGCAGATTGCTGTTGTTTTTCTAGTGGCTACCTTTTTCAGTGCTGTGTTAATGTGTAGGCTTAATGAGCAAGTTTGACTCCGGGGCAAGGTTGAGTGCTGCTCTGAACAGCAGTTTCCATCTAGGATTTCTTTAAAAAGAAGTATTTGCTAACCTGCCAGCTTTGATTTTTGTTTATTTGTGTCTGTCAGGGCACATTAAAGGGTGGAGTCATGCAAAGGGCTGCCTGAAGACTTTGGAGACTGTAAATTGATGTGCTCAGACCAGATACGAAAGCATATTTTGGGTGGTAGAGCCTAAATCTAGAAGCAGCACAATCCCTTCCGTCCCCTTTGAGTTACTCTTTTAAATCTGTGTGTTCAGCCAGAAACTACAACCCTCTCCTGAGGAGCGACTTTGTCAGGGTCTAGAGAGTGTTTTCTAACTGGGTGATGTACAGGTTGGTGAGGATGCGCAGTGTCTGTTACACAGCATTCCCCAGATGCTGTGCTTAGCTGCTTGCTTCAGTGGGGTATTGGCATTGCTCACACCTTCCTTCGAGAACATGCAGTTTCACATCTCCTCACGTCTTCTCTCCCCTTTCTCTTTCAGGCCCAGGCCTGTTTGCTTCTCCAGAAGGTTCTGCCACTTCGTGAGCTGAAGCTCTCCACGACCAAGGAGGAGTGGGAGGAACTGATCAGAGAAAGCATCAGCCAAGTGACAGAGGTAACAAGCTTCAACGTGTTAGATGTGTGGAGAGCTCCTGATGGGTGCTGTGTTCACTGGTGTGCTGGTCTCACGGAGCTGCAGTCTGAGGCTGTGCTCTGATTAACTCATCTCTGTGGGGCTGTGCCTGCTTGCACCAGGTCTGGGTCGTGTCCACTGGGCTAACAGCATTCCTGTAACACTGCTGTTCAGATGTGTTTTTAGAGTGTGGAAGAAGTGTTCCTGGTACACTCGGCAGTGTTTGTGCGTGGAACCAACACAGGGATACAGTTTTAGGGAATGCGCTCATACAGGTCAGTTTTAGGCTGCTTCAAGTTTTGAAATGAAAGATATTGTGAACATTGACTTAATTTCACAAAGTGTTATGGGAGTTCTGCATTTGAATGTACTTTTGGGCCATAGAGACAGAGTGATGAATTGCTGCCCTTCTGGACCAGACTCCTTCGGTAATGTTGTTTTCCAAGGAAACCTTAAAAATACATTGGCCAACAATTTATACAGGAAAGACAGCGATACAGAAATCATAGGGCTTCTGATGCAGTGACAAGTGTGGATCGTTCCTGAAGACAGCATTTTTGGTGCAGCTGTTCTGTAGAGGACGATCTCTGAGACAGGAGATGGAAGGAGCAAGTGCTTTCCAGTTATCTTGTAGATTGACACAGGGGGAACCAAACAGACAAATGAATGTTGTGATGTGCTGACTAAACTTAATGACATGGGAGATTCCAGTCTTGGTGCTCCTACGTAACTGCAGGAGTGACCTCTTTCATTCTTTACTTACTTCTTTAAATGCTAGTTACATGGTAATTTAGGCCATTCTGTAATTTGCCACATTGGAGCAGAACAATTAGCTCTGTTTTCTTTTGTTGAGGAGGGACAAAATGTAAGCAAGTTTAAATCAAGGAATTCAGAGGTGGTGTTTATAATTCTTGAGGAAGCAGGTAATCCTAGGTTTCATTAAATACCTTTATTTAAAGATGACATCAGGAATCCAATGGGTGGAGTTGGGTATGGTTTTGTTTTCCAGCTGCACAAACATGCCACTCCTCCCAGCATGGTCATCTCCATGTTCTCCAGCAGCTCAGCCCTACAGGACTCAGACTGATTCACTGGGAAACCACAATGCCTTTATGTTGTCCTTGTCAGGGAAAGTTTAGCATCTTGCCACCCACCCAGTACTTTAATGAGCTTTGCTGCCGAAGCTTCCCTGGTGTCTTTCGTTTCTGTGATCATCTGTGTTTAAAGACAAATTCCTGGGAGATGGCATCAGTTTGTTCGGGCTGTCCGAGGTGTCCCCTGTGGGCAGCAGGCCTCCTGCACTATTACCTGCTAGTGGCACATGGGTGCTCTTTTGGGCCATCCTAAAAAACCTCTGACATAACATTCTGTCAGAGCGCTCTGTAGGTATTTTTTCCCCCTTCTTCCTTTTTCCCCTTCCGCTCTTGCAGTAGCACAGTGCTGGTGGGACTCTGGCTGCTCCTCTGAATGCTGCCGAAGTGTGGAGGGATCAGAGGTCTTGTATTCAATGGAACAGTTCTAACTGAGGGCCAAAGGCTGGCACTTGTGCTGTAGAACTTCCTAAAGCTGCAGAAACTGTTCATTGTCTTTTTGGTGACACGGAGATGCACGCTTCACTGAGCAGTTGTTGTAAAAACACACAGTGACGTTGCTGCGTAGTAGAACAATAATCCTATCATGACTGATCTCTTCTGGAGATGCTAAAAATCCCTTTTAGCAGGAGGCTGGAGACAGAGCACATTTAGGATCTGTGCAAAGTATACATTTGTCAAAGGGAGTAACCCACCATTAAAGTGACCTGCTGTTAACTCTGAATCTCCAGGTGGAAACTGTGTGCTTGTCTGAGGGAGGAGCTGCAGGACAGGTGGAGGTTCCAGCTCAGTGCTGAAATTACAGGGCCCGTTAGTTAAGAGCTTGGCCAAACAATACCCATTCCCATCCCTGAGGTCTGTGCACGCTCTGCTTATCTAGGCAGGGAGGGCTTGTGCAGAACTGCCGCTGTCTCCTGAAGCTCGGCCTCATTCCCTTTCATCCGAGACTTGTTTTGGTCTGGGGTGGGTGTGCGTGTAGGTAACTGCTGGCATATGAGTCCCGTGAGAACCTGGACTGAGAGCAGCAGTTCATGCTGCTGTGAAAAATGATAGATGATGAGGTTTTATCGTCCTCCCTCTTGGTGAAAGCTCTGCATTTGCTGCCACTGGCTGTTCCTGCCACTGCGCTTCACAAATAGCTTTTTTTAAGAGGAAAAAAGGATGATACAGAATTTTATACCATTCTTTGACCCAGTGAGAAGTCTGAAGTATCCCGGGGGGCCACTCGTACTGCTGCTGCAGGAGTAATGCTGTGAGAAAGGACAGGATGCTATCTCCAGATTTCTGCTCTCTCCTCCTGCGTTGCCTCAGGGATGCGCTGCGTCCCTGCAGATCGCTTGGTGAGGAGCTGGGATGGTTTGGGGCAGCGATGTGTGGTGGAACTGGGAAAAAAGCAGCGTGAGAAAATGGCAGTCCTGGATATCGTCAAATTATCTGTGCAAAACTAAGAGGCAGATGAGGGAGAGTCAGCCACCAGGAACCTTAAATGAAGAGACAGCTTCCTGAAATAGCAGCTCCAGCTGCTGCGGGGCAGTGGCTCTTGTGCTTACATAAGCTAAGGCGACCTTGTTTGTTCTCAAGACATTAAAGCATGCTTATAAAACATATATCACAGTCATGAGGGATCCGTGTCTGCTTCTCCTTTCTGTCTAAGCAAGTCTTGGTATCTCTGGGGTTACTTTGGAGCTGTGTTTTTCTAGTGAGAGTGCTACTTGCTGTTGGTGCTCCTGGGCAGAAAACCCCCAGGCCTGGGTCTGCCCTGGGAGCTGTTTGTGTTGGGCAGCAGCTGCAGTGAGGGAGCAGAGAGACAGCTCTGGCGTGGGTTTGGCTGCCCGGGTTCTCAGCAGGCTCCTTCATTTGAAGCAGAACCTTGCTACAGATGTTCAAGTAGACTCTGGTGTTGGGAGTCCAGACAAGCCAGTTGTGTTTGCAGTGTAAAGAAATAGCATGGCTTCGTGTTGTAAATGTCAGAGCTCACCTGGGATGGTATAACATCTCACAAAGTCTTCTTCCTCTTCCAGACAGCTTTGTTCTTTTATCAGTAGGCTCCAAAGCGTTTTACAAAGGAAATTCCAACCAGTGAGTTGTTGATGTAACGAAGAAAGTATTTTGCAGAAATCCAAGCGCTGATGTATTTAGTTTACTGCAGTTGTTCTCCCTGTGTTACAGATGACACGCTTGGCTGGGAAGTGAGCCAGGAACCAAACTTTGGTCTCCTGGGCCATCCCAGAGGCTCTTTTTCTGCTTGGACAATCTGACTGCTTCTTCACTTGGCTTCAGAGCAGCTCAGTGTGTCGAGCAGCAATGTCTGTCCTCGTGTTATCCAAGGAGGAACCTGGTTTTTGTTGGTTCATTCTGCCCAGAGCTGTGCAGTGAGGCCCATGGCAGGACCTGGGAGGCCCAAATTCCCTCTTTCATGTTGGGAACCATTGCACAGTTTTGGTGAGGGATCTTTTTGGGGCTGTTGCTGAAGTTCATAGAATCACAGAATATCCCACGTTGGAAGGGATCCATAAGGATCATTGAGTCCAGCTTCTGGATTTTCACACAGTGTCTTTTTGGTTCCTTCAAGCTACTCTCAATTTGTTCTTCCATCTCTCCTTGTTGTCATTGTGGGCACGTTTTGGTGTTTGTCCTTGTTAGATATATTTGTTTCCTTTCTGATACGTTATAAAATTGCTGTCTTGGCTTTAGAGTGATCTTGAAGCTATGCCAATCTTTTAGTAACTCGCTGACAGATTTGGGGCAGGAAGCTTCAGGATGGGAATACACAGTTCCATTACCTTTTTTGTCTTCCCTTTCCCAGGGACTGGCTTGCTATCCTGAACTGAGGTCCTTACGTAACTCCCAACTTAAGCCTGAATTCCCTATTATGATGTAGAAATCAGGGGAAGTGGGAAAGGATTTTGAGGAATATGCCACAAAAAGCAAGTTTTGATGGCTGAGCAACTTCAAAACCAAACAACTGTCAGAAAAACTGTTGGAAAAGCTTCTTTCTCTGGCTTGTACACAGCTGTTTCCTGAGGGTTTCCTTTGTCTGCCTTATGTATTTAGTACCTCACAGGAAGGGCCCAACTTTACTGCTGTCCTTGTTTCTTCTCTTCTTTTGTCAGCGTTGTATCCTGCATAAGAGCTAACAAAAGCAAATAGCGCTCAGGTTGGTTGTTTGATCTCCAAATAGGATCAAGGCATTGTGAAATGTCAAAATGCTCACGGAATCCAGAAGCCAACTCAGGGCCAGACTGAAGTGCTTCCCATTGCCAGTACCGGAGATGTTCGGATGTATATGCACATAGCCCTATGGAGATGCATGCAGTGCCTCCTTCCCTTTAGGTGGTGACTTAGACTTGAGCCAGAGGGGCAGCTGGTTGTCTGTAGAAAGGCATGAATAGACAGGTAGGGTCTGAGTATGAGGAGACAGGTGGGGTTACACGGCCAGAGCAGAGGGCAGCGTGGATAACCCAAGGCCTCTTTTCCAAGACTCATGGCTGGAAAGTTGCTCTGCTCCCTCTGCAGACTCTCACTGTGCGGCACTGGAGCGTTTTTTTGTGTGTGGTTCAGCAAGGAGGGGATTTACATGAAGTAGCTGGAGCCACTCAGAGGGTGAGGAGGGAGAGAGGGTTATGCTGCGCGGCCTTCCAGTGTAGACATGCCCTTCGTTTCTGAAGGGCATCACATTTGATTATCGATGTCTTAATTTGTACGGAGATAAATTTTTAACAGTGACTTCATCAAATCTCTAAAAAGCCATTTTTCATTTTTCTTTTTTCTTGAAGATTGCCTGAGCTTTTATCTGTCCATCCTTATAAATTCTTAATTCGTTGCCCTTTCTCAGCCTCTTAGCTTGTAAAATGAGGCCAGGAGTGATTTAACTGATATCTTTGACGTGCTTGATGAGTACTGGATGTCTCTGTGGAGAGTTCATTCTCCTCTGTTCCTTCAGCTGTCCCGTATGGCTTTTCCCTGCTGCATTTGCATATGGTCTGTGGAAAAAAATTATCGGATCTTTAAACTTGGGAAAGCAGTGGTGAGAATTTTCTGTGAACAGCATCCTCTTCCCTCCTCACCTCATGGCCTTCTATTATTTAGCCCTCAGCTGGAGCTTGGGGCTCCAGCGCTGTCACGAAGGAAGTGTTTGGAGGTGGCCTCTCTGGGTTTGCAGGAGTTCAGTGTTGGTTCCTGGCTCTGTCGTGGTCTGTGTGACTCAGTCACCTAAAATGGTGGGAATAATGCTGGTTTGCCTCTCAGGAGAAATGTGAAGAGTAATTACAGGTGAGACAAAGGTGCTTACATCAGATAATAACAGGAGCTATGAGCATGCAGAGCACTAAAGTACTTCATGTGGTTTTCAGTTCATTATTTGCCTCCAAATAGCAAAAGGAGACCGTGCCCCTCCCGGACCTCTTGGCTTACCCGGGAAATGTTGTGCTTTGGCTCAGGCAATGGGCACATGCTTGTAGGGCCCCAACCCCACTTACTGGGACCCTTCCATTTGAGACTGCACCGCGGGGAGCTGAGCCACAACAGCAGCAAATGTCTGCACCCTGGGACCTTGCACGCACAGTCGGTGTGCAAGGGTCAGTGCATTGAGTTTGCACCTCTCCAGCACCATCGCTGCGTGACCACGGGTGTTCAGAGGGGTGGAAACATAGTGGAGCTGTTTGCTGCTGGAGCAGGGTTTGCCTTAGCAACCCTGAGCTGTGCCAGGGGGTGTAAGGCCGTGCAGGGCGGGGGGAGGTACGTGTTTTGCAGAAGGCGCTTGGCACTGCGTTCAGCCACATTTATCCATCAGCATCAGGCGTGGTACGGGGGAGGAGGGGGAAGGATGGAGACAGTGCAGCGTGTGGAAAGAATGCAGGTTGGCCAGGCTCCTCCGGCTCACGGAGCGGTGACGGATCTGTCAGGCTGAGCCCACGGAGGGGAAGGGCTGTTTGTTTTGAGCAATGAGATGGGCTGAAGGACGTGCTGGGAATGCAGAAGTGGCGGTGTTCGAACTTTCGGCTGGGGAACGTGCTCTTCTCTTGGTAGCATAATGCTGGTGTGGAACCTGAGATATTTTTGAGCCCTGTCAGTCTGTGCGACACGTGCACGGTGACTGAATTACTGCAGGCACTTGGCTCTAGCAAACTTGTTGTATACAAACTTTGTGAAGAAGGAATGCGGTGAAATGCAATGAGAGATGGAATGAAGGTCAGATGCTGCAGTAGCTGGGGATAGCTCTGTGTGTGATACAGGAGTTAGAAAGGTAAGGAAAGACACTGACTGATAGGATGCAGAGGATGCAATGTTCTTGTAAAAGTCCTGGAAGCAGAGGCCGTGGATCCAGGACTGCCATCCAACAGGAACAGCCAGAGGCCTTTGCAAGCAGCTTGACAAAAGAAGCCAAAACCTCTCTGCCAGCTGAGCCCATGGAGGGTGAGGCAGGAGCTGTAGAACTGTATTGGCTTGAGATGAGATGGGAGTTCCAGCTGTGAAAACTGCCTCCATGTGCTTTTTGCTTTGGAAAGCGACCTGCCCAGATACACTGACAGCTCAGATGTGCAGGCGTGATTAACACAGATACTGCTGAGCTGGACCTGGAGCTGAGGTTCCCTGTCAAGTGGGCCTGGCTGCAAGTGAAGGGGCAGAGTAACAAATGCAGAAAATGGCAGAAGCATAGCGTAATTCAGCAAGTGGTGTGAGCGTGGCTGTTGAGTAGGAGCCGTGTGCTCCCTGCTTTCAGTGTTAAGCAATTGGGTATGTGACTCCTAGGTTGGTGAGGGGAGAGCTGGATGCCTTTGCAAACAGCACGTGGCAGAGGATTACAGGCCAGGCTGTCGGGCAAGTTCTGCTGGGTTTTCCCTGGACCCTCACCACTGGCCTACAGTATAGCTGGGAGCAAAACCACTGCTTTCACCTCCAGTTTTGCTGTGTAAAATGGCAATACTTCGCACAAGTCCTTTGCAATCTAATTGATGTTTGAAGCTCTCTGAAGGGTGCTGCAGATGAGTGAAATCCGACTTCTCTTTTTATGGCATATTGGCCATGTATTGCAGCTTGCCATCTGCTACATAATGATTTTCGCTTTACTTTTATGATTCCATTTTGTGTGTTCCCCAGATGAGATCACGGTAGGCCTATAAAACGATTGACCCACGCAATTGGGGCGGCCGTGCTGATTTCATCTTTCAGATAGCAGAGTGAGGGAGTGAACCAAGGCAGTCTGCTCTGCAGGCCCACAACGCACAGACAATGGTTGGCACCATATGTAGCAAGAATTTAGGACAAATAGTTGGGACAGCTGCTTTTGAGGTTTGGATTCAGTTCCCATTGGAGAGACTTGGGATTTCGTTCCTTGGGAGCAGTCAGTACTCCAAGTCAGCTTCCTCTGTGCAATCAGAGCAGCGTGTTTATTGATGCTGCATTCTAACACAAATCCCAGGAGCTCTGCTGGGTGCTCTCGCTGCGGTGGGAGCATGAGAGTGGAGCAGTGTGCAGCAGAAGATACCACCTCATGTAACAAGGCATGGGGAAGGACTCGGGAGAGTGCTGATGAGATCAGGGTGATAAGGGACATGTGCTGAGCAGGAACTGGACTCCGGACTTGAAGGAGGCATGACTGTCCCCACCACAATGCATACAGAGGGGCTGGCATTTCAGGGATCATTGGAGTAAATTGCTTCTGTGTGCTTTGTAGCAGAAGGAAAGGGTGTACACTGAGAAACAGTAACATGATTCTGGATCCAGCTTCTCAAATCCATCCTGATTGTGGACCAGAGCAAGCTGTGCATTCTGTAGTATTTAATTATCTGCTGGTTTTGTTGTTGTTTTGTCCACCCAGCCACACTGTTTTCCTCCTCCTTTCTTGGTCTTTGAGAGCTGTTTAAAAGCAATCCATGTTAGTGGGGAGCTATTTGTTTGTGGAGCACCTGAATGGCACTGGATTGCCTCTGGCTGTTTGTGCTGGTGGAACTATGCTTATGTTTCCAGACTCATGCAAAACACCTCCTTTAACTTAGATCTTCAGTCTTACTGCACTGATGTCACTAGTCCAGTGGTATCTTCCATCTCCATCTCCTATTTGTTCTACAGTTCTGCATGAAATTGGATGGCACCCCAAACTAGAGGCACATCCCAAATTGCCAAGCACCTGACAGCTGCTTGAGGACTTCTAGAATCAATCCCTCAATCTGCTTCACCTATCGACAATGAAAAGAAAATGCAATTTGTTTGAAACGCCTTCTTAATTCTTCAACATTTGAGTACAAAACAGATGAAATGATAGCTGATTTCACTGTGGCTCCTTCTCACAGAGCTGCCCTGTACACCCTAATCTTTGTTTCTGGTTCTACATAAAAGACTTCAGAGCTGCTGAATTGTGTGGCCTTGTAGGTTAATGACATCTCTGGAGTGGAGCTGAAGCTCTTCTAGCATATCAGGAGGGGGTAACTGATATTGTAGCATGGGGGTAATTGATATTCTAGCATATCAGTAGGGAATTATTGATAGTCAGATGTCGTTGCAGCATGAGTTCCAGCTGGCAGAACATGGTGACTTTCTAATAGAGGGAACTCTGTCCATTGGGTTCCCATCTCTAGAGGTTTTCAAGGCCAGATTGGATGGGATCCTGGGCACGCTGATCTGGTGGCTGGCAACCCTGCCTGTGGCATGGGGGTTGGAACAAGATGATCTTTAAGGTCCTTTCCAACCTAAGCCATTCTAGGATTGCCTGCTTGGCACGTTCACGCTCCAGACAACAGCAGCCTTGGCCATGAGCACAGCTGCCTCTGGAGAAATGGGCTGTGATGGCAGAGCGCTGACTCCAGTGAGTTTCTCCCTGCAAATCCTATCTCACACTGCTGTAACCACGCAAGCTGCAGGGCTTGCTGTGCTGTGTGCACTCATGGACACATAGCAGGGAAGAAAGCTACATGTAAGCAGGGCTGCGAGGACCAGCTGCAGGCAGAGGATCAGTGCTCAGAGCCCCGGGGTTGCCTTTTTGATCCCACTGCCTTTGTATGGCTATGTTCTGTGCTTCTCCACTTGTCAATAACTCTGGCTGCTATTTGACCTGTCTCTGGAGTGATTTCCTCTAAGCCAGACCTTTCAGTGTCTCAGAAACCCTACAGCACGTAAAGGTAACACAAAGAGATGAGATTTTCTCCGTTCTTTTCAGTGGATTTAAGCTTGATTGACAAGCCCTGTTCTAGTGCTGGCACCTGGGATTTCCTCAGCGTGCTAATGGATTTTTGCATTAGCTCTTTGCGTGCAAATCCCAGCTTCTGCAGCTGAGTTGGGTTGTCCCTCAGGTGAGTGGTGCCTCGCAGTCTTTGGGCCTTTCTGTGGGGGGCTCATTGTCTTCCTTCTTTTTCTCCAAGAGGCAGCAACATGTTGCCAGCTTTAGCTTGAAACTGGGGAGAGGGTTGTGCCTTTGTGATATACTTGTGCTTATTTTGTTCAGCTGCTCTGTAATTAACCTGGGCACAGCAGCTTCCACCGCGTTCCCTCCCGAGCATTGCCAGAGTTTGGTGGGCTTTGCTATTGGCAGAGTTGTTTTGGTGACAGGTTAATTCTGCTAATCCCTGCCTGTTTTTTGCTTTCTCTTGAGAAGGGAGATTTGTTTCCCTTTTAATGCATGCTTCTCCCTTTAATTTGCAGAGTTTGAAAGTGGCTGACAAGTTAAGGGTGAAAGCTGAGAAGGAGAAAGTCGCCAGGAGCTTGGAGCTGCTGAACTTCCTCCTCAAAACCGTGACCCAACAGGTGAGAGTGGGCCCTGATCCTGTGTGTGCGCTGTGCTCCGTGACGCCCTGAGCGTGTGGCCGGTGGTGGGGGTTCTCTTCTGAACACCACCGAGGTCTCTGTCCGATGCCATGCTTGGATTCTGCGACTGCTCTGCCACTACATCCCACTTCTCACCAGAGGTGCCCCTGCAGGGATTGCCTGGCTGGATTTGAGTACAGACAATTCAGAAGGAGCGATCCACAGCTCTCGAGAGCTGATCTCCAAGAACTTGTTGAAAAATTTGTGCAGCGTTCTGCAAGCATATGTGGCATCTCCTTTCTTATCAGGAGAAATACGGCCTAGGGAACAGTGAGGGCGAGCTGGCTTTCGCCTCAGATGATTGCTCTTTCCTCTTCACTGAACCCCAGAGACTGATTACCTGAAACTGCAACTTATCCAGCAGCTTTGTGAGTGGGAGCGATGCATTGTTCAGCCCTAAAGCAAAAGGGCTTTTTTGAGCATGAGGTTTTCTGTAGGTGACAGAATAAGTTGCCAACATGGTCTTATTTACTAGAGCAAAATAACACAAGCAGCATAGTTGCTGAAGCCCAGTTTCCTACTGATAAGCACTGAGCCCACAGCACAGCCTGTTTCTTTGTGAAGACCTAATAGGAAAGTAGGTGGGGAGAGAGATTGTTTCCAGGGCTCTTGTAGCACTGAATAGCCTTGGAGACACCCCTTTCTGTCTGGTTTCACTGCAATTGGCCCGTGGGTCACAGAAGCTGTAAGAGGCAGTGTGATTGCTTTCTTTAAAATACCAGACTGAAAATGCTGCCGCTTTGCTTTTAGATAGGTACACAGTACATAATCTTCATCCCTGCTCCCCCAGTCATGGTCTGTAAAGGAAAAAAGACTAAAGGCTCTTTCAGTCCCTTTCATGCTGGTACAACTCCAGCTTAGGCTCACAGCTGCCATGCTAGAGACCGGTTTTCAGCCAAACCTTGTACCTGGTGGCAGGGCGTGAATCGCCTGTTTTTGGCCCCACATTGAAGTGTTGCAGTGAATGGGCTCAGGGCAGTGGCTTGGAGAAACCAGGCGGCTTGGTTGTTCCTGGCACAGTTTTAACCTGAGGATGCCTGTGCCCTGCGGCTCAGTGCCCTTCTGTGCTCCCCGCTGACCGTTGTTTTGCACTCACCTCTTGCAGAAGCTGCACGTGGAGTTGATGGAGTTGGACAAAGTGCTGGTAGCTCTGAACCAGCAGGAAAGCATCGGGAAGTCGGCACGGCTCGACTCTCTCTACTGGAACGTCATGCGGTGGCTGAATTACACGTATGTACGCCTGCCACTCTGGCTTCTTGGCTCGCCCAGGGCGCTGACCGCCTGTCCTGCTTCTCCTCTTTGATGTGGGGAAGGGTGGAAAAGAAACCAAGGCACCTCTCTACCAGGGAGACCGTGCCAGGATCTTCAGCCCCCTCCAGTGATTTTTGGGCTCCTTGGTGCCTGGATCCCCAGCCAGATTTGCCTTGCAGCTTTGAAAGCTGGAAAGCATTCAGTCTTTATGCTTCAATACTCCTGTGCTACATGGCATCTGGATTTGAGTTTTGCTCCAGGGGAAAATGAAGGGCAAGATCTTTTTCTCCTTTCTATCAATAGCTTGCAATTGGAATTCTTGCTTCCCCTTCCTTCTGGCAGTATTGGTGATGTGCACAGTGTTCAGGAAGTGCTGGGGAGCTCTCCTAATGACTGGGATTTGCAGTCTCAGTGTGTGGGTAGCCTGGTCTGTGGGATCTCAGCACAGTGAGGTTCTGGGGGAAGTGCTTGCATGTGGCACGCTGTGAGAGGCTCACAGGCAGGGAGGGATTGCAGAGGGCACAGTCTCACACAGGTCATTTGGCACCATATGCAAGATCTGTCCCGAGGTGAGGGTCAGTTTTAGCAGCAAGTAGAGACTGTGAATGGGGATTGCTCAGGGTGTGGTAGGTAGGAAATGCTGACTTTGTGCAGGCTGCCTGGGGAAGGGATTGGGGTTCATGGGTGCAGCCTGCTGTCACTGTTGGTGCCATTGTGCTGTGGCACCCAGAGGTCTTTGTGCAGGTAAGTGGGAACAACACAGCAGCTGTGATTTGCACCCAGGGCTCCTGGAAGTACTGAGAGGCAAGTACTAATGTCATCTTGACAGGACAGTTTTTTTCCACTCTGAACTGACGCAGCTTGAAAAACTTTCCAGAAGGCTTTGCACTGAAAGCCAGGCCATGCAATGGGGGCCTGATTCCTTTTCAGGATTCCTTTCTGGGGACTGAGCTGGTGCAGAGCAGCACAGAGAGGCTTTGCTCAGAACAGACAGACAGCATCTCCATAGCCTCGCTTGGGGCCGTGGGTGGTTTTGCTTGAGGAGTGGGGATTCTTTCTCCAGCCTTTGCATGCCTGTGTGGACCCCGCGGTTCGGTTTGCAGGCTGGGGAGCACCCCCAGGGATGGCACTCATCCTCACAGCATGCCCGTGCTTCCTGTGTCGTGCCTGTGCTCCTGCCTGTTCGTGGCTGCCTGCAACGTGGATCGCTCTGCTTCTGGCTGTAAAATGAGTTGCTCTTGATTTTTGGTGTTCTCTCTGCAGGAAGCCCAAGAAAGAGAAGGCAGCCAATAAACCTGTGCAGGAAGCAGAGCCACTGAAGCGTAAGAAGAAAGGGTTCCTACCAGAGACCAAAAAACGTAAGAATCGCAAAAAAGCTGTCCGGGAGAATGGAGCAGCACCAGCAGCCAGTGAAGATGGAGACTCAGCAGGCCCAGAGGAGCAGCCGCTGGGAACAGAAACCCCTGAGCAAAAAAACAGCCACCTGCCTGGGAGCAGGAAGCGCAGGAAGCAGAACAGAGGGGTCAGAGAGAATGGGGTGGCAGTGGAAGGCAGCGGGGACGGAGCTGTTAATGGTGAAGATGCTGTGGCTGGCAAGAAGAGGAAGAAGAAGAGGAATAGAAAAAGAAAAGGTGATGCAGGCAATGAAGCCGAGCAGGTTCCAGCTGGAAAGAAAGCCAAGGGAGATGTCAGCCAGGAGACCCAGCAGAAGCAGGGCAAAGCCAAGAAGAAAAGGAAAGAGAAAAAATCTGCCGCGCTACAGGAGTAAACTTCATGGACTCACCCTGGTCTGGCATGGCTAATGTGACTCAGAGGACTGTTTTAATATCTTTTATAACTATATTTTTATGCCCTCCTTGAATTTAAATAAACCTTCCATGATGCCAAGCTCTGAAGCTGCAGGTCTGACTTGTGTAGAAGGCTCAGTTACAGCACGGGGAGCCACGTCCCCTCTGGCTCTGGCAGTGCCAAACATCCTGAGCTCAGGAGCACAGACTCATTTTTCTATGCTGTCCCCAAGGCAGAAGTGAGAGGCTTGCCTGGATTCCTTGGGGATGTGGTAGGTGTGCTGACACTGCTGAGTTGTGTGGCTGAGCCCTGCGGGAGGCTCAGAAGTAACCCCTGAAGGGCCATTTCTGTCTTGCCCGGGCCCTGCAGTACTTGCAGCTTTTCCAGCCTGGAAGATGCTGTCTGCTGTAAATGCCTGAGGGTTAAATGGGCTTGTACATGCATATTCTGGGGTTAAATATTCAATTTGGGCCACTCAGATGTCATCAGTAACTAGCACGGTCTTAGTTTTTTGCTTTCCCCTGCACAGCCCTTTGCTGCTGGGTGCAAGAGGGGTGATGTCCCCTGTGATAGCACAGGGATGTCAACAAAGCAGTGAAAACAATTGCAATAGCTAATTGATTTGTTAGTCTGACAGGCCAGCAGACTGTGTGCAGCCTCATCCTTCCTTTCCTCTCTCCCACCTGCTGCACACCACGCTCCTGGAGGCTGGGACTGCAGAGCTGTTCGTGCAGGCTCCATCAGAAGCAGGTTGCTCCAGGGGCAGGGGCAGAGCAGAGGGCCCAGGAGTGAGGCTGTTTCTGCGATGCCTTTGGCTCTCCTCCTGCAGGTGGGTCTGTTCTACACCACATGGGTAAGGGCAAAGGAAATATCACGTTGCTTTTGGAGGGAGCAAAGGGCTGTGTTTGCCCATGGCTGTTTATCTGCCTTTGCAATGTCTTTTCTCAAATGGCATAAGACTCCCTGGGAGGCGGCTGCTGGCAGCAGTGTGATCCTGTTCAATTGCAGACCCCTGGGAAGGCACAGCTCTCTTCTCATTTCCATGTCCCAGCAGCGATCGTGCGAGGTCTGCTGCGCATCCCAAGGAGTGAGCTGGCTTCTGGCAGCAGCAGGTAAGGGCTGGAGCCCCGCTGGCAGGGCTCAGCAATGTCCTTTCTTTCCCTGCATTTTGCTGTCTGCCCTCACAGCTCTTCCTCTGGCACCCCGTGGAGGCAGCAATGAGGAGCACTTTGTCTCTGGAAGACACAGCCTGTGTCTGCCCTGGATGCAGGCAGGGAGGAGGACTGGAGCCGGGCTCTTCAAGTCAAAAACTTCCAGCCAGAGGCACAGACTGGAGGCTCAGGCCACAGGTCGGTGGCTGTGATGATGCAGGACTTCAGTGCTGATGTTTGCATCTCTGTGCAGTGCTCCCACATCTGCAGTTTCCCCACCTCAAAGATTAACCAGTTCTGAGCAAATTAGTGTTGGGCTCATCTTGTCAGAGCTTCTCTCCCAAGCAACTGATTAATCTGAAGGTTACTGTGGGCTCTTGCTGCTGCTGCTGCTGCAGCCTGCAGAACTGCTGCCAGTCATTGTCACCAGCCAGAAGGTGGCAAGCTGCTGGATTGCCTTGTTAGAGCCTCAGTCCCAGCTTAGTGCTGGGATGTCGATGTGCCTCCTGATGTCCCCTGAGTGATGGCTTTTCAAATATTATGCAAATGCATCATGTAAGAGGCCAGCAGGTCATCCACCTTTAATGATTTGGAAACGCTTTGAAGGGGAGCAGGAGTTTGAAAACTCAAGTGTCTTCACTAATGATTTCTTTCCTTATTTCTCTAAGTAGGACATCCTGGGTCTTTGCAGCTCTGCAGAACTAGAGGAGAAGCAGTGTGCAGGTGCAGTGAGTGGGAAGCAGGGCAAGCAAACGGGTACCTGGGTGTGCTGGGAGGACAGCGCTGGAGCCCACGGGGCTGACTCATAGGATGTGCAGCAGCTTGATGGTGTAGTAGAAGCTGAGCCTGGTGCTGTACATCAGCAGGGCCACGAGCACCTGGAGTAGTGCCAGGCTGTGCTGCACCGGGCTCCAGTTTGGGAAGAATTGGGAAGGATGGCACGAGGTGGAAGCTGTGCTGGCCCTTGTTTCTGACAGAGGGATGGCAGCTGGGTGGGGACTGCTGCCAGCTGCAGAAGTTGACTTTGACTTCGTCCTTGCTAGCTCTGTTCATGTGTGTTTAGTCTCCAGCCTTTGCACAGCACTCAAGGGGAAAAGGGACAGGAAAGCTGTGAGGCACCGTGTGAGCTGTGCTTCGGTAACAACTACACCATCAATTAAGTTACCTGATTTCAGTCTGGCTTTGATGCACAGTTTACAGAATGCAGTCACTAATCCACCAAGGCAAATCGTGTTTCACCGGTACTTATTTGTGTCTTTTAACAGTCGCAAATGCTTCACTGTGCTCGATTTCATGTCCTGTCTGCTGCTGGACCTATAGGGCTGTCAGGGAATAGGCCACGCTTTGATTCTAATGAAGCCTTTCTTTCCAGCCATACTGGGCTCAGAAGCTCTTTGGCAGCGAGGAGAGCTGAAGGGTTCTTCCAAATGCAAGAAGATAGCTGCAGGCCTTGAGGCACTGAGCCCCAGGAGCTCTCCTGCCTGTTGTCCCAGGCAGGTGGAGGCAGGAGGAGCAGGGCTGTGTAAGGCTGTTCTAGCCAAAAAGTCCTCATTGTTCAGTCCCTACTATCCACAGCCACTGGTGGACGTGCACGTGTATGTCCACACTCCAAGAAGCAGCGATCGCTACGGGGACATCACTCATTGCTGGCTGATGGACGCTAAAGCTGCTGAGCTTCTGATCTTAGCTGTTGGAACATCAACATTTATAAAATCTTGCTTAAGTCATTTATGCAGTACAATTAAGCTGAAAGCCTTGAGATACTCTGCCAAAAGGCAATCCGTTGATTTTTTAGGCAGACAAATCCTTTGCTTGCAGGGGGGCCTCCTAGCCCAGACATGTGTGCTGTGCTGAATGGAGATGCTGCAGAGGACTGCAGGAGAGAGAGGGCTCTTCCGCAGCAGACACTTGGGTGCAGACATGCCTTGTTTGTGCTGCCAGTGCTGACCAGGGCAGGAGGGCAGGTGTTCTGCAGCAGAGCGCATCTAAAGCAGCAGAACCGAGCCACCGCCAACCCACAGAGCTGGCAGGTGTGGCTGATGCAGGATCCCTGGAGAATGGTGGCCGTGGTGCCTTCCTGCCCTGCTTCCTATGTGTCTTCCCAAATCCGCAGCTCGTAGCTCCCAGCACATTAGCTCTGTCAGTCGGAGCAGCCGTGGGCTTTCAGCTCTCACACACGTTGCTGTGCAATGAGGGCCTGGAAGGGGATGGAGCAGAGTCCTGTCTCTGCCCACCACTCACTCCCCCTCAGCTCTGCCCCTGGGGTGGATCTAGGCAGCCAGCTTAGGGGGGGCTGTCACCCACCACCCCCTGGCTCTCTCTGTTCCCCGCTTGTGGTGTTGCTTTTAAACCAGCTCCAGGCAGGTGCCCAGGGAGGTTCAGTGCAACCCATGTCAGAGCACTTCTGGCAGGAGCTGAGGGCAGCTTCATCCTAGGGATCAACCCTACAGGCAGCAACCACAGGAGTGCACAACCAGAGCAAGTGGTGACACAGGAAAGGCAGCCAGGAGGTATGTTTTAAATACTTTTATTTCTTAATTTACATAAAGGTATAGATTTGGCTTATTTCTCTTCTTTATACTCTGAGATTCACAATCAATTGCTCTTAAAAAATAAAATAGTCATTTGCTTCTGAAAGAAATCAGAAAACTATTTTATACTCCTCCCTTGTATAACAAGAAAATAAACTGTATACTCCCATACATCACGTAGTAAAAGTGATAGTAAGCGCTGGTTTACCAAACAGTAAAGCAAACATAGAAGACAACAATTAGGGCAGAAGGTGCAGAGAGGAACTCTGCTTTCCAGAGTACATCCATTCATTTCATAGGGTTTTGTCACCCTGAGGTTCTCTCTTAGCTAGCTCTGTAAAAGGTGAGAGGCTGTTGGGTTCCCCCACTCAGATTCTAGCTGAGTGACAGCAGCAGGAGGCAGTGTGGTTACTTGGCTTGGCAGCTTGCTGCTTTTTGGGTAATTTTCTTGCCTCTCTGTGTGGTTCCCATTACCTCTGTTCCTCTTGCTGTGTGCAAGCAGTCTAGTTGCTTCATAGCGAGTACATTGCTGCAAATGCAGTACTGGTTGCGGAGGGAGTTAATGCTTGCTTAAAAACAAAAGCACACACCGTTCATGAAGTGAAGCAGAAGGCAGAAGAAAGCTGTCATGATTCAAAAAGGCATCCTGGACCATCCCCTCTGGACACCCCACGCCTGCGGGGTCAGGCACAGACCCTGACGCATGCAGCAAGGCTGCACCTCCAGGTCCCAGAGAGCACAGGGAGGTCAGAAGGAGCCTTACTGCAAACCAGCAGAGATGGGTGAAGAGGGGCAACACCCAGGAAGGACCAAACAGAGCCCTGAGGAGCGGGGTGAGGTGCAGCAGCACCAGCTGAACACCTGACTGCCTTTCCCCTCACTTGCTTCTTCTTCCTAGGAGATGTATGCGTGCTGGGATGGGAGGACACGAGTAGTAGTGCTTGCTCCCTTTTGGTGGTGTTTTCCCATGTTTTCAAATGCATTCAAGAGCTGCTTTTTATGCACCCTAATTTTCAGACATTTACACTTGGTCGTTTTGTGTGCAGGAGATCAGGGGCTTTGGAAGTATTTGTGTTCTAACTGGAACTATTTAATCTTATGTTGAAGTTTTGTGTCTGAAACATAACATTGGTGGTCTGAACAACTATTTATTTAGGTGATAGACTGGAATCTTGCTTCATTGGTTGTGGTGGATACTAAAAAATGTATATTAAAAATCAATTATCTTTTCCAATTAGCAACCTTTCTTTAAAAAACAGAAATACTAATTATAATCACAGAATTGCTATTCAGCTTTGATGTAAGCAGTACGCATTCAGTCTAAACTTTCCTCAAGTTGCATACTGGCAGAAATGGGCCTACATGTTGGGATGGGGAATACTGTGTTACAACCTAAGGAGGGGACTTGCATGGCAACATAGGTCCAGTTTCTGTTTGTCACTATGGATGTTTAATGCCCGATTTGATGTACCTCTTCTTGTTGACTTAATCCTGTAGACCCTTGATCTAAGTGAGCTGGTTTCACTCTAATAGACCACGTACTTTTATAGGAGCTCTAACTGAACAATTCTTCCAGTGATGAATACAAATACACAGCTAAAACAAGACACACTCAACAAGAAATCCAACCTTTCAGCTTCCAGCCATCTACATATTGATCACAACATGTAAAAGGGGCAGCAGCCAGGTTTCCTGTCCCTTCCCCTGTTCATCTTCACTCAGCTATCCTGGTTGCTGCTTGGGCTTCCCTTGCTTAGCGTGGAACACGTGGGAGGAGGGATTCAGGGATCCCTTGGCATGGAACTGCTGCAAGTAGGACTTGCTTCTTACTCCCTTGCTTGCTCACGTCCCTTTTTCCTTGTTAAAAAAGCATCCACAGCAATTTCCTTCATGTACACAGAAGATAAAGCTGGCCTCCTGTAACAGTGCTGTGCTTCTCCGGCAAGGATTGGGTTTGGCACAAACAAGGAGAGATGGCAAAACTATAAAACACTTTGTTCCCTTTTCATTGTTGCCTTCAGAGAATTAAGTTTAAGGACAATTCCTGACCTCTGAACTTGAGCAGGAATGCTTTATTTTGTTGACAGTAAATGCTAAAACAGAGGGAGCCTATCGGAAAAGCATCTCAGGAAATACGGCTAATCTTCTTTGG
Source organism: Numida meleagris (assembly GCF_002078875.1). Taxonomy (NCBI): domain Eukaryota; kingdom Metazoa; phylum Chordata; class Aves; order Galliformes; family Numididae; genus Numida; species Numida meleagris. Next base: position 2,958,311 of record NC_034426.1, read on the forward strand.
TCTCTGAAATGAAATGACTAATTGTTGGGTTGCCTTTTGTTTCTTTTTAACCAGCTTAACAAGGAATTTCTTAATGGGAATCAGAAATTCACGTGCCTTTAAAGCCAAGTATTTGGCTTCTACAGTGTCGGTATTTCCCCTGCAAATGTAAACAGGGGCATGAGGTGGGAAACAAAACATTGTTTTGGATTTGCTTTGCTTTATTTTTTCTAACACCCACTTGCTGTTTTCCAGAGGGTGCCCAAGCACTCAAGGAAAATTTCTGGCTCTAGTTGTTTAGCCAAATCTTAGAGCCATTGTTTAAGCGTTATAGGTGACAGAACAGCCTTTCCAGAAGACTCCTGTGGAGACTGATGAAGAGGAAATGCTCATATTGTTATAGGAGTCACCCTCAGAACACTGGCTGTGCAGGAGTAGTGACCAGTTTGGTGGAATTACCAACCATCTCTACCACAATGCTGTACTGCAGATCACAGCACATCCTGGAAGTGAATCGGAGATAAAACCCAGATTTACTACCACCACCTTCTTATGTCTGAACAAAGCTACAGCACAAACAGAACAGCCAGCTCAGAGATGTGTCCTGGTTTTGGATTTCCTTTGCTGATTTAGTCCTACTTGCAGCTCAACCACGGTTGCTTATGAGTGAGGTGCACCCAGGGTGTGCGCTGAACTGGGGAAAGCCTGACCTATGGGAGACAACAGAAAGAAGGGAGTGGGGAGTTCACTGAACCAACGCCCTTTCTCTGGAAGCCTGACTTTCTCTCCAGGGCCTGTGCTCTCCTTCCTTCCCATCGCTCTTTCAGCATCAACCTGGCATAGCATAAATTTGGCTTGTGGAGGCCAAGTGCAGGAAACAAGACTCTTGTGAAATGATGCTCTGACTGCTTTACAGCCACACTCTTCTGCATTTGAAATTCTGTAACACATTTCAGACACTGGCCTTGTGTATTAAAGATCTCCAACGCACCTTCTTAAAGATAAATGATTAAGTGGCACCCCACTAAGAGTAATCTGGGACTCTGCGAGGAGGTGGACGTGCATGAACCTAGCTATTGTTCCAAAGGGAAAAGCACTGTAGAGTATTGGCCACCTGCTTGGAAAATACTGATGAGGGAGAATTAGCATTGACAATACACGTAACATGATATGCATGTAAACAAAGCATGATGTCACTGGCACAGCAGTATTGCACTACCAGGCCCTTGGTAAAGCAATTCAGCCAGATGGATTTTGGTATTTTAGAAACCTGTGAACCTCCTAGGCAAGGCTGAATTTAGTATATAGAGCAAAATCTGGAGCCCCTAGGTATTTCTGTTCAAAGTTTGGGGCCTTTCTGTAGCAACTGCCAGCACACCCAGTGCAGTGCAACTCTCTCCTCTGTCCCATCGCTCAGCCTCAGGTGACAGGTTCCATCCATCCACAGGAAGAGTTCCTGTGCCCTTCTAGGGCCTGATAGCAGGGCACTGAGATGAGGAGAGTTGTGGACGTATTCATGTCTGGTATGGTTGCACAGGCAGCTCCAGATTTCAAATGTTTAAATAAAAACTGTTTATCTAAATATATATATATATATATCTGTCATCTAACATCTTTAGCAGATAAAGCATCTTATGACATATTTAAATAAAAAATAATAATCTAAATTGAGCCTTCAGTGTTAAAGAAAAAGTGATGTACAGAATAGGTCCCCAACTAGTGCAGTCTCTGGGTGTGAGAGTGCTGGCAGAACAGCAGCATTCAGTAGGACAGAAGTTGTCCTGTAACAATGTGGACTTCATTGGCTACAACTAAAACCATATACACAATCTACAGTCACTCACTTGGGTCCAGTGGAGAGTTGCTTTAGATGCTCAGAGGAACCTGTAATGTCCTTATGCTCAAGAAGCACTGCGTTCCAGGCTGCCCTGCTCATCTCCTGGTGCCTGACCCTGCAGGCTGGAGTGGCATGGTGGATTTGGTGCTGCTACGTAGCCCTTCCGGGGTGGCATGGAGCTGAGGGAGCCACCGTTTTCCAGTGTGGAAGGGCTTCAAGCTTGAGACTGTTGTTGGAAGCAGGAGTCCACACGTGGTTTCCTTCACCTTCAACTACAAGCGAGGAAGAAGGTGGTTAATGAGCTAGTAATGAGAGCTGATTGGTAATAGTGAATGCATGCGCCCCAACTTCAGGGTGGAATGAGGCCTGAGAATCTCACCTCCATGCAACCTCAAGTCTAGCACTGCTTGACTAGTGTGAAGACAGGGATGAGCATAGTTCTGTGGGTTTTGTGAATGTGCTGTGATACAGGCAAAATCTGCCCCAGGTTTGGACTCCTACCTGTAGTATTTAAGGCAGCAGCCAAGTCTTGTTTATGTCAGTTGTATAGGTGCAGCTTTATGGTGTGGATTGAAACAGTTCAGAGGATAGCAGGGCTGACTTTTGCTAGGCTGTTTTTAACCCCATCAGTTCATCAAAGAACTGAGTGACTCCCTCTCACCTTTTCTTTTTCAGAACTGCTGTTCTTTGGAGAGCCCAGTTCAGGGCTGGGAGGTCAGTCCAGCACACACGTACGTGATATCTCCACTATTGGTCTTGCTGCTAAGAGAGTAGAGCAGACAAAGGCTTCCTCCCAGTGTGCTGCTGGTATATGCTTGCTTTAAAGAGCAACATCAGCACGTCTGTTGGCTGATGAGATAGCACTTGTGCATGCTGTGGACTACTTAAGCAGCCAGCAGCTTTCCTAGATTATACGGAAAGGATAACCAGTTCTCTCACTGCAGGATTTCCTGTGAGAGGTCCTTTGCTCCATGTTAGGCAGGAAATTGTCCCTGACCTTAAAAATTAGTGCCTGCTGGGTTATGGAAAAATTCCCTATAAGGATGGCCTGGTTTCTCTCAAATGGTATAAAATTGGACCAAAAGAGGGAAAAAAAGTACAGTGAAAAACTTCAGTGTGCACAAGAAGCAGGTGTTCAGTTTTATAAGGCGAGTCTCAGCAGCACCATGTACTGTTTACTCTCCAATTTTTTTTAGGCTTTAGCATTTTTTAAAACTTTGTATAAAAGCTGCTGAAAAATGATAATGTGTGAGTGCACATCCAGCCAAGAGACTGCAAGGTACAGGCAAGTCTATTATATCCTTAGCCAGAACATACTCCCCTATGTGGAAGTAGTGCATCTGCAATGCTAGAGATTGTAATGAATCATTTTTCCCAGAATGACTTGTTAAGTGTATTACCGAGCTCTGATTTTATGATTAGTCTTTCAATGCATTTAATTTATAGAAATCTCTTCAAAAACTTGCTTCAATTAATTTTGGCTACAGTAAATTGCTGGGAAGTGTTTATCAGTTGTTGCAGCTCTGAGCTGCAATGCTGTGACTGTTGGAGAGTGATAAGAATAGCAAGAACAAAGGGGAGAAGAAAGGGCAGTGGAAGCAGGACTCCTCTGGCTTACTGCCATGGCCTCAGGGTTGCAGTGGGGACAGTCCTTGCAACAACACACAAGTTCTTGTGCCCCAGAAAGCATTTTTCAACAGAGAATTTTGGATTTGGAATGTGCTAGGAATGGTCATGTGCTAGTAAGCCAATTTTAGACCAAGAGCAAAGCAGCAGGAGGTTTTATGAGTGCAAGACACTTTCAGTCAAAGCCTAAATTCTGGCTTTGGACAACCACATCTGGTGCTCCTCAGAGTGATAGGGGCTGCACGTCCTTATCTGCTTAAAAAGGAGAGCACAGGGTTTCTGGAAATCACTCAGTGGAACAAAGGGCACTTGAGTTGACCCCTGGTTTTCCTGTTCTTGATTTGCTCTGATTTGGTATCAAAGGTTCAGACCATGGCTGTGTAAGATTAACCTCTTTCCAACTGATATGAAAAGAAATGAGTTGATGGGGGTTTGGGAGTGGATGGGTAGCTTGAGACCAGTTGCTGGTTTGGGTCACTCACCATCTCAGACTTTCACAGAGGCTGGTGGCATCACAAGTTGGTTCACCCTATAGGAGAGAAAATGAAGAGTGACATGAGAGAGCTGCAGTTAGCTAAAAAATAGACTTCTTAACAACATACCAGCCTATTAAATCCAGGTGCCTGTGTTTCTTAATGGTTTCTAAAGAGATAGGATGTTAATAACTGTCCTGCATTATAGCACAAAGCTGAAACCCTTTCACAGTGGTGTCTGATAGCAATTCTGACAACTGCTGGAACACGCCAAGTAATATTGCCACATTAATTGACAAGGATTTGGGAAGGCCCCAAAGGCATTCAAACATAGCAACTGCTTCCCTAAGCCAGTAACAAGACTGTGTATACAATGGCTTTTGAATGGTGTCCTTCAGACTTGACAGCATAAATGTAAACAGTCACCTCTGATAAAAAATTAAAAAGAAAGCTGTCTTTCAATCTTCAGCTCCTGATGACCTGCTGCTGTTCCAGACAACTGCTCCCAAGTGATTGCTGGGGTCCAGTGGGGACTGCAGTGTCACCAGGGAGAAGCTGTTCTCTGCAACGTGCTGTTCTGCACTTCCTGCTGCTGAGGGCAACGAGGGGAATGGATCCTGTTTTCTCTGTGGAGACCCAGGAAGAAAGCAGCAATAGGTTCACAAACTTTATCCCTTAGACCTGGTCCTTGTTGTTGCATTACATGCCCTGTGCAGTTCAGCCTTCCTCATCAACAGCTCTGAGCTGGAGCTGCCACCAGCTCTCCTGCTGCAGCAGATGACCTCTCCTCTTTCTTTCCCACTCTGTTCATGCCTTCTCAGACTGTTCCTGTCCCTAAGCAAGCACAATCTCCTTTCATAGTGTTAAGCACAGCAGGGCTCTTGTGTGGACTGTGATCAGGTCAGTCACCCTTGAACTGTAATAAATCTGGGACTTGCTTTCTGTCTTGGTTGGACATTGACATCAGTGGAAACTGTGCTGGAAAACCCCCACCACACTTAAGGTTCTGGCTTGAAGTAACCATGTTTGTAACTCAGATGCACTCTATACTTGGCCAGTGGGAGAACAAATGAGCACAGAATTGGAGTCTTCTCATACCACTTGACTGTGTTAACTTAAAATAACAAACTGAAACCATGGTATTGTACACCTTAAAAGACTGCAGCAGGATTTTGCCACCACATGCAAAAGCACAACTGCTTTCCAAATCAGTGAAAAACATGGGCAGGCTGCCAGGCAGATGACAGAATCTCTGCCAGAGGTCCAACCAGGTAAGAACATCACAGTGAAACATCACTTTCCTTTGGAAGATGCTGAATCATTAAAACTCATCTTTGCCTCCTCACCAGACTTCGTACCTGACCCAAGGTAATTCTGAAAAGGGATGATGCTGGGTTAAGACGTGCTCCAAGATGAAAATTAACCAGTGGTTAAGGGCCACCTTCCAAGAAATCTCTGCAGCGAAGATGCAAGATCCAGGATTCTATGCATGGAAGGTGCACGGAAGCCTCTGTCTTCTTGCATTTCAAAGCTGTAAACTGAAATACTTCTGGTGCAGGAGCTGGCCCACATTTCTTTGTAGGATTATTCCTGGTAACTCTACTGCACTGGACATTTTAACCACGCTTTAATTTTCAGAATATATCAGAGAGATAAAACATGACCTTGTAATGCAACAGTACTTTAGAAGTAGGATGTAAACTATGATATTTTTGAAGGCATCAGAAAACACTAAAACAGATGTTTGAATGCTGGACAGTGTTTGAAAGTAACGTCCAAGATTCAGAATACACACAGCAAACATTCATTTTGACATAACCTCAGCATAGAGAACCCACCTGCTTTGCTGAGGGGTGAACTGTACACACGCACAAGACTTTGCTTCTTGTGTTACTTATGGTTCAGCCTCCGAGGGAGGAAAACCCTCCTCCCACATAAACACTTCTGTTATCCCCAAGCCTTGAGAATTACTAGTCGTCTGCATTTTAACAAGTATTTCTCAGTTTTACTTTATCTCCCCGTTACAGATGGCAGTGGAGGCCTAGAGGGGCTAATCCTGAAATGCATTTGGAAGATTTCACAGGAAATTAGACCCCACAAGACTTTTGAGAACCTGCTGGGGACAGAATTGACTTTCAGGAATCGCATAGGAAGTGGGCAGAAGAGAGAGCTGAAATAGTCTCCCAAAATTTCAGACAGGGCAGTTTTCATTCTTTCTGAACCACTGTAGTGCAGACAGTGGTCACTGACTTCCACACAGCCGGATTTCATCGAAGCTTGGCTCCTCAGCTTGCAATTGCAGCTGGTCAGCTCTGCATTTATTTATTTTTTCTAAGCAAAAATGCTAATAATAAATTTCAGATTCTCTTAGGTGGTAAAATGCCTGCATGGACTTAAGATAACAAGACCAAAGAGGATATAAATCCTCATTTATGTCCCACTTGTCCTTCTAATGCTGATAACCCCACACTGACTAGGTTTTTGCTTCCGATCTGGGGATCTCTCCTGACTAAACGTTAGTTCCTAAATTGTTCTATTTTCTCTGCATTGTTTTCTCAAGATTGTGAATGTTTTCATTCCTTGAAGAAAGTGGGGTGGGAACCACTCTGTTATTTCCTGAGGGGAGGAAACTTACCCAAATTGCCTTTCAAGAACAGAAGCTGCACAACTTTTTTTTTCTTTTTCTTTTTGTGTGCTTCTCCAGTAGTTAAAATGACACTGACTCCTTCTAACCCCATCATTTCCTCCCCTGTCAAACCCAAATAGTTCTCCTAGATCCTATCAAACTATTTCCATGTAATGTGACAGCATCTATAATTCTCAAGCATTTATGTGGCTGTCTGTTTAATATTAAACGACACGCTCTGGAGCTGTTAAATATTTATGCTGCGTAAAATGCATCTGATTTCACAGCACCTCAGCCAGTGATAGAATTGCATAAGAAAAAGACAACAAATTTAAGAGAACAGATGAGTGGCCGAGTCCTTTACAGGTCAGCTGTACTCTAGTTTCAGTTTCAGGAACTGCAGATGATTTTCCAAATTCTCTGTTCCTTTCCCTGTAGCTGCTCACCTTCCCACGGATGCTGATGGTAATTACAGGCTGTAGGAACAGCGTACACCTCTCCTGTGCTGTCACAGTTCCCAGCTCAACTCTTAGAATGAGGCTTTTGCCCACATCACATCCACACGTGCTCCACCCCGTGTCAGCAAGAATTAAAACGTTTCCCTTTCCACCTTCATTACTATCTGTTCCAACAATTTAGGCTGAAGTTGCAAGCAGTGGTGGGCAATGTATTTCCTGCTGACTTGCTGTAAGATACAGCCCACTGAGCATTGAAGGTCCATGACTTCAGCATTTCTGCCCATGAGCTTAAACTCAAGCAGGTAAGAGGATGTTGAGAAGAACGCACAGGCTGTATGTGGGCACTGCAGAGAAAGGCTGTGCTTATGTAGGTAAAGCTTTTGTGACTGCCACCAACACCCCCTCATGTTTAGTTTCATACATATCCTAAACAACACACACATATTCTGGTATCCTATGGATTTCCATACAATTCATTTTCTTGCTATCCAAACAAGTCAGGCTCTGGCTTCTGTAACAGAGAAGCATATTAGGAAATAATGTCCTAATTTTTACAGCCCGCTGTACTTAACATCACTTAATTTTTACAAGCAACAATAAAATGCTTCAGTGAGGTCCTTCTAGCCTGCAAATAGCTCATTATTTGACTAACAAGAGCTCATTCAGTAGACAAGAGCGTTGGGGCTACAGGGCAGCTCGATGGACAGCGGCCTTAGCAGAAGGGAGGGTAAGTAAATCCCTGCTGAAGCCAATTGCCAAAACACATTAATATTTTAGTAAACAAAGAAGGGAAATGGACACAAATTTACAGACCATCCCACTCATACTTTCCACTGCTGTCTGCATGCTGTCAGCACCCTCACTAACCCCGCTCGCAGTTGTCCTGCCAGCAAACAAACAGGTAAGTAACAAGACCAGGAAACACCTTGTTAAAAACACACACAACCACTGGTCATGTGTTATCACATGTAAATCACATTATCCATACTCTACACAGACACTGCTGCCTTGCCTCACCAATATTTCACCACACAGGGATTTATAGCTGCATTTCCCTGGGATTTTGTCACATCTCCCTTGAGGACTTTGAGTCAGTCAGATTCCATTGGAAGCGCCAAGTAGTGCACAAAGCCAACAGAGCTGCACATCTGGGCACTGTCTTCATGCAAAGATTTCTGACCCTGAAAACAAATCAAAGAAGACCACGGATAATCTGCTTTGTCTTATTTTGCTCACTGCAGAAACCAAACCTAGTTGCCCTGCGCTGCAGAGTGCTCGTTCTGCTTGGCTCTGTACCACATTTGCTGGGTAACCTACTGGTCCCAGCAGCGCATTGCCTTTTTGCCAGATGCATTACCAAGTGCAAAATCAGCAGTGCTGGGGACTCTACTTCAAGTATGTACCCTTTAAACCCTTCATTGCACATGTTTTAATCAAGCAGTGCAGGATATAAATGTGCAAAAATGTCCTCCAGTAACAAAGGATGGTTGCAGTTCTCACCAGCAGTTGGAAGGAGCTAGACTTCCCTGCTCTACAACAGAGAGTGTAAGAACAGCTAAATCAAGGATTGCTTCCAATCAGGATGTCCTATTTTAACTGATCTCAAGCTATTTTGATACTTAAGTTGGTAATTTTGGGTCAAGAGACACAAGATTAAGAACGTACATTATTGCTGAAACTCAGTGCTTTGATTTAAAAGGCTCCTAGGACATTGCGTCTGGAAACAATGACAGAGTACAGATGCATGAAAGGTGAGCAAGAATAATATGTCAAGCTAGAAAGATCCCAGTGAGTGGAACAGGGACAGGACTGGCACAGCTAAAAATAGTCTATGCACTGAGCTTCCTGATGCATCCTGACAGGTTCGTGCAGCCTTCCAGGGAAAGGGTCTGTTGGATGAAGCTGAGGTCAGTTTGTTAAAATTTTGTGGTGCTATGCTTAGTGTTCTTTAGCAAAGAAGCAGATGTGGGAGTAGCTTGCATTGGAGTAGAAAACCATTGTTTAATGGAGCTCTGCTGGCTGCTTCACTCATTTACAGCCAGAGAAGAAGCTTGGGGCTTGTGTAAATCTGAAGCCCTCCAAACCAGGCTCCAAGCTGAAGACTTGGCTGTGTGCAGCCCCCCCAGCAGCTGCTGGCACAGAGCTGCCCTTCCCTCTGGAGCCAGGAGAGGTGGCTCAGTGTGCGCTGAGCAGCAGCTCTGGTGGGGACAGCCTGGCAGTTGCTCCGTGCTGCTGGTGACAGGTGCCCTGCCAGCTGCACTAAAGAAATGAGTTGGCTTAAGTCCCCTTTTTTCCTGCACATCAGTGGGTTTACTGAACAGAATACAATAATTGTGTACAGCAAATACATTTTTTCTCTCTATTCGGTACTGCCTCTCAAAGCTGCCCCAGACTCAGTTACTATTTTCCATCTGTTCACTTAATCCAGGTGCTGACTATATGTTTGCCCCCAGAGGACGAAACATAGGTCAGCTTCTATTTACCCTCCTTCACAGATCTTAACAGAGGAGAACACTGGCCTAAAGAAAGAAATTCATAATCTTTCCTTCTATTTTCCAGGCAGCTGCAACAGAACAGATCTGAGTACGAGCAGTTTAGCACTCAGTAGGTACCGAGGACTTGGATGGAAAATGAAGTGTGCCTTGCTGCTCTGCAGTGGAACGCTAATGTGGACTCCCAAAGCTACTGAGGATGCAGGTCTCTGAGGCCCTCAGAACACTGGGCTCGAATCTGTCCCTGTGCATGTAATTCTGCTGCATAATGATAGGCTCAGAGTTAAGATGATCAGTTTTCTAGAACCATGGAAGATGTGGATAACATCATACTCTCATGTGCACTGAAATAATGGAGGAAAGAGAAAGTGGAGGGTCTTGCTCTTTTCTTGGCATGATCAAACAGGAAAGAGTATAACATGACAAACAAAAGCAGGCATGATGTAATTCAATCTTTAAAAAAAAATCCTGTACAACTTCCTGATGCCAACCAATTAGAAACATATTCCTTACCCTCCAGAATAACTACCTCATCACACAGCTCTTTTCAGCAATCTCTAAGCTGCCAGGTATGGGGAACTCTCCTGTTTTGCTCTGCAGTAACAGTCTGGGCAAGCCCATTCTGGCACATGATAGTGATCTGGCAGCAACAATGACTAAGCCAGAATACTTAAGATGCTCTTTCTGGAAGTACTGGAATTAAGAAGCCAAGAGTTTTGTCCCTGTTTCACTAAAAGATGTCATTCAGGTCAAGGCCCCAGCCACAATTAAATTACTCTAACACACATACAGTCACAGCTTGCTGAAAATCTGCCTTGCCAAATACCTCCAGTCCAGATTCAGAGTGCACGAGTCCACTGATTTCCTTCATGTTAAGTTGCCTATTATTAACTCTGTTGCCTCGAATATGAGCATGCAGTTCTCCACATGAAGAGGTCATCTACTGTTGATAGAAGTCAATACCTTTATAATATGTTTTGTGACTGTGACAGTCTGCAAGAAACAGAGTGGCAAGGCTGTGGTTTTTATTACTTGTTCCATTTCCCTGCATCAGAAAGGGTTTCTGGCTTGGAAGACTGCCTTCTGTTCAGTTGCTCCAGTCACCTGCATGAGATCTCATCAGATTTCATACCTGTGCCAGGGAAGCCTGAGCAAAGAAATTGTCTTAGCAGGAGTTTAAAATACTTTCCTGTGTGATGAAATCCTTGCATGCCAAGAACTGCCCTCTGCAATGACAACGCGTCATATTGCATCTATTGTGAGCATATGGTTTAAGTCCCCTTACACTTTGTGGGCGAGTGCTTTTAACCTTGTTTTACAGCTGATGAGCATTTTAGGGATAGCATTTACTTCCTGAAGGTCACAGCAGAGATTCAGTAGCCAAGACAGTGGCAGGATTCAAAGAAGTTGTTGATGTGTTAGTCTTAGAAAAGAAATTCCCTTTTTGCTGCAGAGCAGTGCATAAGTAGCTAACAATAGTCTAGGAATGCTGTTTTCCTTTCTCAATGGCAAAGGAGCTTAACCTTGAAAGGACAATGTATGTGGGGAACTGATGGGCTTGGAGAACCACAAAGTTCTGCCTCCAGCCTCTGCCACAGCTCACACTTAGCAAGAGCTATGCCAACACCAGCTGGCTCCATCCTTCCACCTCTTCTTAAGCAAAGCTCCTGCTGCCAGCAATTAACTTGAACAGCATATTTCAAATGCTGTGAGCGTTTTGCATAAGGACCACGGTTCAGCTCAACGTGTCTGTGAACAACCAAACTGACCCTTGACATCTTCCTGCATAACCTGCAGGAAATCTGCAGGTTGACTAAAGCAAGCAAACAAAATAGTTATTTTTTTTATATGAGACCATATTTTCCATCTGCATGGAACCAGCATTTCTCAGCTGAAGAAAGCAAATCAGCATTTAAAATTCAGCCAGTCCCAAGCCGTCACATTCCTGTATCTGCTAGCTGCATCTATGGATTTACAAAACGACCAGTAAGCAGGGGAGAAAAAAACACAGTTTTACAAGCACATTTGTTCCACCAGTATAAAAACTACTTATATTTGCACCACCTCTTCATATTCCTAACCCCGTATTTCCATATAAACCATCTAATTGACTAATCCTACTCCATCTGCAGCCTATGAATTTTTCTGTGTCTCTCTGTGATCTGCAGAACGCTCTCCTTGCCTCTCTTCCTTCATCAGCACAGATCCCCTGCAACCTAATCTAGTTGGCTGGTTTTTTTACTACAAATTGGTACACCTTCAGAAGGCGAAGGGCACCTCACCTGGGCTAAAAAAGCATTCTGTCCAGCTTCTTTAAACGAGATAACCTTGCAAAGAATCCTAAAATATTTCATGGAGGCAGTGCATTCATCTCAGTAATGCAGATGACCGGAATGGAACGCGCTGTGCACCAGTCTAGCGCACCAGCTGTACCTGTTACACTATTAATGCAGGGGTCTCTCTGCTGTGCTGGCAACAACTTGAGGTTATTTCACAGGTTCCTTTCTGTCTCTAACTGCTGCCACACAAAAATCAGAGAAAAGAAGGTTGACAATGCTGTGAGTCCTTCCTCTGCCCCACATAATAGAATCCGCAAAGCAAAAATAAGGTCAGACACTTTCAAATTGCTGCAATAGGAGAACTGGGAGATCCTTTTATATCTAGTTCTAGAAAAGGCTAAAAATAAGCCTGATGTGAGGCAGAAGACAGACTGAAAATGGATTATTCTCATTTTTCCTGTAATGTAATTTTCAGATTTGCTGTGTTTAAGACAGCAGAAAAGATGCATGGACTAGGAATTGTTCTTTTTTTGCACTATCTGGTCTGCAGTTAGTTTGTTCTTTGCAGTGGTTAACCCAGCACTTTTAAAATGAAATGTTAGTTACCACTACTACTCAGCTAGAGTTTCCACATCTGATCAAAGGTGTTAATTTTTTTTAATGAAATATTTAGTTTTATGAAAGAAGAAAAACTTAGTAGAGCCATACAAGTAGCCTGGATCTTTACTAGCCATGTAAACAACAAACAGGCAAACCATTTGTGCTTGCAGATCTCTCTGAAGTGATGGGTGGCAGCTACTTAAATACCTAAACTCTTTTGTTCTGACCAGCTGCATCAATGCAGCTATTTATTCCTGTTTGTATCTGCGCCAGGGATATACACTGCAGTTGCATCCTGCTGCCTGATCTGCATTGCTGTATCTTTGGTAAAAATACCCAGCATGTATCATGCAGGGTGCAGAGAGGGACAGAACAGTTATAAACCTTGCATATCCAGCTGTACCTCTGGGTGGGCACAGGAAAGAATAGCAAATCTCACACCTCCAGGTACAGAATCAATGATTAAATAAAAATTAATATAGAAAAGAAATCATTTCGGGGGCAGATTATTCTACACCTGAACAGAGTGCTGCTTCTCAGGAAAAATGGAGGTGAAATTGGGTTTTCCCCCAGAAACAACTGGATGTGGACATCACAGGACCCTGGATTGTAGAGTCACTTTGTCCTGCTGCAGAGCATCAGGGGTCCCACAAGTCTGTGCCTGTGCAGAAACAGAGAATCAATGCACAGCAAAACTCCAGAGGCTCAAGACTCACGTTGGCTGCCCAGAGAAGAATCCTGCTACATGATAATTACATTACAGTGATTTATATGCCCTGGCACCTGAAAGCTGTTGGAGCTTGGGGAAAGGACTTTTTCACTTTTCTAATGAAAAGAGCAAGTTCTTCCTAATTAATAGTGAAGCCACTGCTTCTAATGAGTACTATTGTAGGCATTTCTTCTGCAACTCTAGGGTGAAACTCTTTTTTCAAGTTATCTGCATTATGAGCAAGAGGAAGGACAGACAGACTACAGATGCGATTCGAAGCAGTGCTGAGCTCTTACTTCCAACACATGCATTGCCCCAAGTGCTCCTGTGGAAGCTGCCTGCTGACTGATAACCTGCCAAAGTTGCACAGATACCAGAGATGGAGCTGGGGAATAACAGAGAGGTCGTCAGATTGCTGATGGGTTTATGCAGGGCTCTGCCATGGCAAGATACTCTATTTGTATGTGTTGTCTTCCAGGGCATCTCCAACTATAACTTGGATGTCACAAATACTACAAATGTAGTCATGTTGGGTGAGAAAACATGACAGCTTGAACCCTCCACCACAGTACTCCAGAACTGGAAAGGACAAACTGTAGGCAAGTGACTGCAGTTGAGTGGTTTCAAAAAGAACTTCTATATTTATCATTACTAGTGCATAGGAGTTATTACAGAGACACCATTTTGTCTCTCTTATCACTTTAGAAGGGTGAGGGTAAATTTCTGTTTTTAAAAATGCACCAAAAACGATTGGATTGTATTATGGAGAGAAGTACTACATTGTGTTCTCCGCTAGTCCTAAACTGACTAAAAGCCTCTTTAAGCTGTCAGGCTCCTAAGACAGCATGAAAGTCATTGTAAAAGAATCCGGATTTTTTAAGAAAAGAATTGCTGTACAAAGAATTTTTTTTTCTGAGTGTTTTTGTGAGAGGGGCATCCTTGTTGACTGGAATTCCTGTGCTAAAAAAGTAATGCCCAAAATATGCCAAGAATTGTGGCAATGATAAAAGTAGTGTAAAAACACCATTAGGCACTGAAAGCCTGGAAATTCTGTTTTTGAAAGGAAGTGTGGTGGAAACTGGAAAAAGCCTTACAGGAAAGCGGGGCTGCTATGCTGGTATGCTGCCCTGCCCGGAGGAAGAAATTATCTCAAAGCAAACACCCAGAGACCATTACACAAGGGAAGAAACAAACAAACAAAAAAAATCTAAACTACTTTTCACAGAAGCACTGAATTAAGGCAGAGAAAGCTTCATTTCCATAGGCAGAGCAAGGCTGCGGAGAGCTGCGTTACACTTCTTTGCTTCCATATTAGTTCATTAGACAGGTCTGTGACATCTGGCCTGTGTGCCCTGACCCTTCTGGTGATGAATGAGTTTAATCTCTGGCGTGTGACACCAGTGTTTGCGATTCCTGCAGGTTAATTGATTTCTTTTGGCAAAGCACATTTCCAAGTCCTGTCGTCTGAGCAGCACGACTGACTGCAGAGAGAAAATAAGGCACCTCGAAGAAGAAATTCCCCCATGTTCAGAGAGTAATAGGTAGGATATGAGAGAGGATTGGCCAGGCAGAGAGCCGTCCTTGCCAAAGGTGTGCGGCGCCAAGCACAGATGGGCTGTCAGATAGGTGGGAGCTGGGCACTGGGTTTAAGTCCAGCATGGAGCTGTAAGCTGCTAATAGCAAACCACCCAGTTGTCTTTTCTCTCCCAGGCAAGCATGCAGCTAACAACAAATCCTCCCCCATAAATTCTTCCAGGGAGACCATTGAACCTGTCAGCAATGGCAGACGGGACCCAGTGGACAGCACAGATCCCACTGCACATGGCATGGACAGGAGCCTTACTCAGCAGTTGCCAACCCTTTTAAAGACACCTCCTTACTGCTCAGCAATGTGTCAAACCTCAGTTAAGCTGCGCTCTCCAGGAATCTGATGGTAACATGACAGAGTATTTTTAACATGGGAGTGGGCATATCTAGAAAGTGCAGCAGAGAGAAATCATTTTGTTAGCCGTTATTTATGACAACTGTTCTCCCTCTGTATCTGAGACAGTTTGCTGTAGCACATGTAGGATCAGTAAATGAGTAATACAAAATTCGTAAATGAGCACGAATCAGATTAGGTAACTGAAAGATGCAGAGAGTGGAGCAAAAACAAGTCTGAAGCCTGAACAGATAGATTTCTTCACTCAGTGGACCAGTGACTGGTGGGAAAGCTGGTACTATTTTGACATAAGCAGGCTCAGGCTGTCCACAGCAATAGGCAAAAGTGAACGCATCTGTGTAGGAAAAAGGAGAACTGTGGGACATGATCTCTGCTACTGACTGCTCTATCAACAAATCGAACTTTTGGCTCCCTGCTGCAAAAAAAAAAAAGTCACCTTGAGCACCTAGAAACTTCTGTTCATCTTGCCACGTCCCCAAGGGATCGTTACATAAACTTGCACGTACAGCTCATCTGTGCCATTCCAGGAGCGGGGCTGGAAGGCAGCCAGAGAGCTGCCATCCTCCTGGCTCCGCAGGCATGGGAGGCCGTCAGGAACCCACACAGGTTTCATGTTTTCTCCAGACAATCTGCTGTACCATTTACCTCTTCTTTCTTATAAGCAGTTCTTCCTAACCTCTAACATCTAACTTCAATTACTGCAGCTTAAAGCCTTTATATGCAGATGACAGCAAACCAGGCACACATCAGTCATGTCATCCACAAAGCCACGCTGAAGTTCAGCTGTGCAAGACTTAACCTCCTTACCAGATACATGGATGAGGTCTTGTTTTCTGCAGCATGTTTAAACACTTCACTACAGGTGGAATATGGATACCTATGGTCACCAGGAAGTGGAAAAACTTTCCTTTCTCTTGTATTTGTAAGCATTAGTAAAAGGAAGGTGGGACTGCTCTTAGAAGGACGCAAGCACCATCTGTGACACTGCTTCCAAATCTCCTGCATCCAATGGATATGACAGTGTGAGCTAGAGAATATCACCCCAACTGTTTATACACTGATGTCAACTCCAGACATCTTATTTTCCTTGTAGCTGTATCATACCCAGTGACAACGACACGCCAGGGCCACTCTCTTCAATGAACAGCAAGGCATACCCGGCTCTCCTTGTCTGTAGAACTACCATAGGCTGCTAACATATCCACGTTATGGTTTTCTGCCCCACATATCTACATCTGTGTCATCAATCCAACACAACACCCATGTGGTGAGATTTACACAGGCAAAGCTCAGTCACACAAAGTTCACCTTGATGTGGATGTCTGATGCAGCACTGAAATCACAAGAGCACATCTACGCTGTTGAATCAATGCAAACGCCTCTCAGAGCCATGTCACAAGAACAATACCTCCTCCTCCTCCCAGTGGGTGCAAGGCGAAGGCAACTTCCAGTCAACACCAAACTAGTCAGCTGCCCACATATTCAGCATGACATTATACATAGATACTCTATTGTTCAACAATTATGAGAAAGAGACTAACCCCAGGAGTGTGTATGTCATGTGGAAGCGTCTTCTGAATTACTGTAGTTGCCAACCGTGAGGTGGTCCGAATCGGTTTCATTACTGAAAAACAGTAGCTTTTTTTAAAAAGCTGCAATGAGGGACTGGGAAATACTATCAATACAGCGAGCCTTGAGCACTTATGTCCCCACATACACAGCTTTCTTCCTTCTCTGCTGTTCCAGTATATTGGAGGTAGTGAGCAGGGTACAAGGGTCTGAGATGGGACTGTGGGTTCAAAGTTGACCACCAAGCTCTGTGAGGTATCTCTTGCTCTTCACCTAGCAATCTACAGGTGCCAGCACACAGCAACCCCTCACCACAGATGGCCTGGCCTGTGCATGCTCACGCAAGGGTAAAAGGGATCAGTGATCTCAAGTACGGTGCTCCCCTCCAGGCCATCAGGCCAGTAACTGAGATCCACCAGAGCAGAAGCATGTAAAGGATGCCCAGCCAGCATGACACAAGCCCCTGTGCTTCGTGCAGCCTCATGCACTTTGCTGAGCTGAGGTTCTTCGCATACAACCCAACATCCTTTACCTGGAAGGACCAAGGCCCAAGGAAAGAGTACAAGCATAATGTTCAAGAAAGAATACAGGCTTTGGTACTTCCCCATTTGCAATTGCCAGGTTACTCACTGTTGTTCAGCTTTGGCTCGGTCACTTAGGAAGAAGAGGGCTGTGGCCAGGAAAAACATCCCTCCTAGGACAACGACAAATGGGCAGAGCATGAGTGCATACCCCAGGCTGAGGAACTCCCAGAGCGGGGACTCCTTTGTGCTTTGTCGTATCAGATCTGAGATCTACAAGAGAAGGGCAAAAAAAAAATTAGTCATTTAGATGGAAAAATACACATTATAATGTTGAGGGAACAGAGCTCCCTAACCAACCACCTACTGAACATATGCACACAGTTTAAAATGGAAGATTTTGTTCAGTAGAGGCTGAATGTCCTTTACATATGCTTTAGCCTTCCACATGCCATTATTCTGCACTCTGGAGCCTGGGCAACTCACACTGTGAGCAGCACAGCAGGGGTTCTCCTCACCCTGTCACTCTTCTGCCTGAGCTGTTAGTCTTCCCACACCCCTCTCCATCTTCTCCCTGCCTACCTCAGTGACTGAATCAGTGGGTGTCCAACCTTGCTGTACTGAGCAGGCCTCCTGGTGTGCTGACACTGCCTCACTAGCATTGCTTGCTCAGTGAGGCAGTGATCAGTCTTCTGCAATTTCTTTGAAGTCCTGCTTACTCCTACATCTTTACCTACCTTGCAGCAAAAGGAGGTATTCAACTCCTTTCCTCTGTGTTGAGTGGGAAGGTGGAAAAGTCTTTCATGGAACAAAAACCAGGGGTCCCATTTGATTTTCAGAAGCAGACCTTGGTTATGGTTTTATCTGAGGCACAGGCCTCATTCCCTCATCTAATCTCCCAAGCTTCCTGCCCTCTGCCCCCCAGGCTAAGACCACGTCTGATGCATGAGGGCCAAAGAGCCACGCACCACTGAGTTCATGGGCTAAGGCAACCTGCACCTTCTGACAGTAAAAAAGTATAATTATCTGAAAGTGAACACAAGTGTGCGCTTACACAAAGGAGAAGTGACGCGCAGTGGCAGTAGTTAACTCATTATGAAAAGCTTTTGCTAAAACTCAGTAATATTTGAGTATCTGTAGTTAAGACAATCACATCTTAACATTTCCTTTCCAGCAAGCATCCAGTGAGGATGATTCTCAAGGCATTGTGTATTTAAATGTCCAGTTCTGTTTTTGTCTGTGACCTTTTGCTGAGACAGAAATACTACTTTATATCAGAAGGCTGCAGGGAATTTGCACCATAAAATCCTACTGCTGTGCACACACGCAAATCAGTTCCAGAAATAGTCCAGGCTTGACCAGCATCTCCTAAACTGCCACACTATGGCTAATGAAAAGGGTGGTGTCAGACACAAGCTACAAGCAAAATCCAACATTCAGAGCTCAAATCTAGAGAAACAACTAAATGAAATCAGAAAATGTCACGCCCAGGAGAAATCACCAGTTCACAGCCCTGCACTGCAGCCAATTGTATTGACCTGGCAGGTAAATGTGTGCTCAGAGATGCCAAGATCAAGAGAAGGTCACAGAAGGATGACATGGAGACTGCACTGAGCAGGTCACAGTGTGTGCTGGAAGGGCTCTGTAGCAGGGACGCACTTTGGAGCATTGATGGCCTCAGAATTTTAATAACCTTCTCAGTGCTCAACCTGGCTCCTGATAGAGCAAAGGAAAGGAGGAACAGCCAGCCTGATGCAGGAGGCAAGCCGCTCTGCACACAAAAGAGCAGAGGACTGTTACGGGGCAATGCCAAGCAGCAGTGAATGAATAAGCACTGGAAGAACATTTCTACAGAAATGACTGTAGGTTTTTAGCCAGACTTCATTATCTCATTCCCTGCTCTAGAAAGTTGGAGGAGAAAATTTTAGTGCATGGGATAGAGGGTAAGGAATTGTTCCTGGCCTCTCAAAGAGAACTTCATTCACAGTATATAACACACACGAGGAAAAACAAGAGCGTTATCACCAAGTCTCATGTGAGAACTGCTGGCTAAGAAAGTCCTTAGGCTGAAAGGCAAACAACAGTGGCTGTAAGTCTGAGAGACTTATTAAACATAGCAAAAAGTCTTGAACGTGAAAGGAACACACCCACAGGAAATCAACAGAGCATGCACTGCACTCAGAAGACAGGGACCTCAGTTGGTAATGTATTCCCTCTTCTATTCAGAGACCTTAGTTGCCAATGTTTCCCTTCTGCTTCATTATAAGCCAAAATTCCACACTGAATCAGCCCCTCTGTGTACAATAGCTGAAATTGAGGCTATTCTACAACAGAAATTGAGAAATTTCATTATTGGAAATGGATACAATTATCCTCCAAAAGGACCAGACAATACATCTCTCAACAAATTGACATGATAAATCACCAGCAGATGATGACTGGGCATGGATGATGTGACATCCTGGGCTAAAAAACAGCTTGGAAAATGTAAAGACTCCAATAAATAAAACTCCCAACACACCTTGCTCCACTCTGCTCTTTCTAAGGCACTGTACTGACCTTTCATACCAACAAACCTTGTTCACGTTGAATCTGCTACCTGCCATTTTTGATCCTACGTACTCTGAAAGTGTGCCCTGTAGGATCAGCAGTGTTTCCTCCCATCCGAGGTACAATTCCAGCCATCAAGCCAGATAGCTTTCTCATCTAGGTTCTATACAACCCCCACAGCCATGTCTGCATCTCTTAATTTTATCAGGGCTCAGATATTGTTTTTGCTGTTAACTTACAGTCACTTTTGTATGCTGCTTTTCTCTACTCAACTACAAGCCACCTGCTCAGACTGGAACTTTGGCATCTCTTCTCTGAAGGACACAGGACATAATTACAGACTTGTGCTCCAAGAATGACATACTGTTTGCCAAATGATCTACTCTGTCTTGCCAATTTTTGTCTTTCAGATTCCTTGAAATGATAGCACTGAGTTGTCTGACTGATTTGGCAAGACCCAATCTCTCATCGTATTCAGCTTCTTCTCTCTATCACAAGTAACAAAAAGCGGGTGCTGCATGCACAGTCAGAGCCAGTTCTTCAGCACAGAGTCATGTATGGGATTCTCTTCTTGTTTTGCCACTCATTAACTGGCAAAAAAAAACTTAAAAAACCTTTACCCGAAACTTGGGGGTAGAAAATCAGTGAGTCCTTCTGCTGCTTCGCAAGTTTTGCAAGTACTTGATAACATCCTAAGCACGAAACTTCACATCTTTTTCCTCACTAACGTGGATCTCATATCAAGAGGAATGACTTTGCTAAATTAACTTTAGCTCATGGCATTTTATCACCGAATACAAACGACATGTGTTCAGTGGGTGGCAGTCCACTGGCTGGAGTCCAGCGAGAGAAAATGCCCGCTATCCGGAGAACAAGTGGTACAGCTCCAGCAGGCTGATCCAAGAAAACCCAGACCTCTGATTGTGTCTCAGTCTGAGTGCAGAAGACAGTGAAGGAAAAGGTGAAACTTCATTACGTTTCTCTTGAAGCCTATAGAAATACAATTTGCTCCTATGGTACTCTA
This sequence comes from Numida meleagris, assembly GCF_002078875.1. Lineage (NCBI taxonomy): Eukaryota > Metazoa > Chordata > Aves > Galliformes > Numididae > Numida > Numida meleagris. The sequence continues at coordinate 2,978,996 of NC_034426.1, forward strand.
CCACCTGAACAGCACGAGCAGTTAAATTACAGAGAGTCCCTTACTGTACAATGTGATGGGAGCATCTTTGAATTCATTTCATCTGCCTTGTCTTATTTGCTGAAAGGTATGTCTCAATTTCTCTGCAATTGCTTGCTTTTTCTACATTTCTGATTTTGCTTCTTGGGCACCAATCTTGCTACATGAGAGGATATTTCCACTGCAGTATCTGATTTTTACTATCACCAGGTTGATACAGGCCAGGTTCTCTCTGGTTCACCTCTTCAGTACGTTTGCTTAACACAGCACTCCTGGTCACCCCACAAATGTCTGGGGCTCACCCACACGGAATTCCGAGATGCATGTGAGAGGTTTCTCTGATCATTTCTTTTTAAATTAAAATATAATAGGAAAATGAAGACTAGAAACTAAAAAGAAGGGATTTTATAAAGAAAAAATAAATAATTTTCTGGGCCTGTGGGGGAAAAAAAGCACTTATATACTGTGCTAAATGGAGTGAGAGATGCACCGTAAAAGAGGAAGTAAACCTGACTATTTTATTATACTAGCTCTGAAAACTGTAGAAAGATAAAAGCAATTACATTCCAAAAGTAATTTCAATTTTAACATTGGCATGTCTGGATGATGGAGATTAAAAAAGTTGGACATCCTGTTGATCTTAATTGTGCCCTTCTGGGATCATAACCAGATTTGCCATGTGGCTGGTGACAAAATCAACACCAGCATTTGCGCATGGTACCTGGGACTGCCCCTGCATGAGCATAACAAGAATTCCTGAACTGCTCTTCTGTTTGTATACGTGCACCCCTCCTAGGATTACCAGAGTGCTTCCTTGAATGGGCCACAGAAAGTTAAAATAATCAAAGGTTCCACTTCTAAGCTAACAAATGGACTTGGTATGTCTGTCGGTGCTAGAGCAGTTTTTGCCTCTGGACTTCTGCCCCAGACAACAGGAGAGGTTCAGAAGCCTATTTTCTTCATGTCGTTTTCTTCACGTCATTTTCTTCATGTCATTAACTGTCCTTTCTCTTCAGGTCTGGTCTGCCTAGGGATTTTGTCAGGGAACACTGGACTTTGTTCTCTCCCAGCAGATGCCTCGTACCATGGGCAACGTGGAATCAAGAAACATGGCTCACACAATAAGGGAAAGAACCGAGATGTGTAGGGTTGGGTGATGCCCACTTAGGTGTAGACATCAGGTCTGAGGCAGAGGACAGCAGTGTGGGAGCACAGCTTTTAGCAGCTAGGAGAGGCACAGGCCCCTCATGTGGCTGCATGTCCCAGGAGGGGAAGTCAAGAGACAGATGAGCTTCTTCTAACTAATGGGTCACAGCGTGGGGTTGTGGGGCTGCTCTGTCCACACATGAGCTCTGCACCCAACAGCAAGTGGGCACAGCCAGTGTGGCTGCCCAGATCTGAACATGATGCTGTTACTGCCTCAGCAGAGTGAATGCTAATCCAAAAGTGTTTTATAAGCACAGTCCCAACCCCGGTGGTACTTAGCTAGGATTGGGATGATTTACACTGCTATTGCTCATTCCTTGTGCAGATAGGGCACAAGGCACCTCTTAGTGCTTTCCTGTGAGGATCTGCTGCTCTCTGTGCACTAATTTCCTTGCAGAACGGATATCCATCACCATCTTCCCTGCTGCTCACTGCAACAACATAATGCTTGTGGCTCAGCAGCAAGAAGCACTTGCAGAAAGCAGACATCTCATTCTGAAACATGCTCGGCACCATGAAAACTGTGTGCCATGTTGGGAGTTTACAGGGTCCTTGGCAACTTGAGAAAGAACCAGGTGGGAAAGATTTTTAGCACATTGAAAAAGAGCAGATGGGACAGAGCTTGAAATACTTGAACGGAACAGATCAGCTCTGGACTTCTGGGCTTCATATAATGAGATACTTTTACATAATTCTACTGTCCATTTATCAGTAATAACGAGAACCTGCACTTCTAAACAAAGTTGCAGGAAATGACAGGTACACAGCAAATGTGGAAAAAAACCAACAAAAACAAACAAACAAAAAACCCTTCAGAAACAGGCTGGGAACCCTTGGCAAAGACTGCTTTATAAACGGGAAGTCACTTGGTTTTTTAGGGCAGATTTAAATCTTGTCTGTTGCTGAGTCAGAAAGAGTAGAAAGCTTGTTAGCTCACTGCAACAAGATAAATCCTGTGTGGATTGATTTCCAGGTGCTTAATTCTCCCTTTTTTGTTTTTGCATCTGACATCCCTGCCAAAGATTTGGCCTTTCCATACGCTATGGAGGAGGCTTTAAATTACTCAGCTCAGCCAGGACCATAGAAATCCTCAATGTAGAGGTACTGCTTGAAGAAACAGTTAATAAGGATGAGGGGCTGGGGGCTCTTTTCCTTGCAGTATTTCCTTTCCAACATCAGATGTTGGACTGCATGAGCAAGTCCCATTTTACGCATGACTGTGTGAGTCACATGCATTAACGTGGGGGAAGACTGCAGGAGGAGGATCCTCTTTGTGCTACAGAACCCCAGCCAAGCAGCTGGCACTTGCTACAGAAACAAGAATGATCAAAAACATGGATGTGTATCACATGCCATCTTCTATCTCCATCAGGTGAAGTACTGTGATCTCCATCATGGCGAAGCACCCTGTTCTGTTCGTGCCGTTCATGATCACAAGAAGGGAAAGAAATCTGGATAAATCAAAGTTCCCTCAAATGCAGTGCCTGGAGGATTTGATTCACTGTTACAAGGAATGTTCACTGAAAACTTTATTCTGCCTCATAGAAAGCAAGCCCTGAAAAATGAACAAGCACTTGTGCAGACACTCACTGAAAAGTGTCCTTGGCAAAAATGAGGTGGCTTTCCTGTAATGTGACGTGCTGCAGGCAACAGCACTGAGACCTCTCCTCATTCTTTATCACTGCACAACAGCAGTGGAATAGCTCCTGATAGTCCATAAAACAGAGTGATGCTGGGAGAACAATTTGCACATTTTTCTTGCAGGATATTCTTTGCCTTTTTGAACTAGAGTTCATCCCACACCCTGCTTTGGCAGAAGAGACAGCACTGTGTAATCACCAGCAAGCACAGAACGGGCCGTATTTGAGGAATGGCTGTACAGGTCAAACAGGGACTAAAAGCCCAGGCTGCAGCATCACATCACAACAACCCACTGCATTCCACTGCCCTCTCTTTAAGTCATACAAGAGTGGATTTGAGCCCCAACAGACCAGTGGCCTGTTTTAACATAGCAGGCTAAAAGGAAGGAATGTTACTGCAGGGTAACCATGTCCACCGATCTACTCTGGAGCAGCCATAGTATTTTAAACCATGAAATACTGATTTTAAACCATAATGCAGAAGTTCAGCTTCCTCAAACAGGCAAGTCTTTTCATGCAGAACTATTTTCTATACATACACAATATTTACCAGGATGGATAAACATCTTTGTAAGCAAATCCACAATAAGACTGTCTCAAACTGGCACAAGAAGGCTGTTCTATCTGCACCTTCAATTACAACTTTTATGAAATTAGTATCTCAACTATTGCATTTACTACAGTTTTTCTTGAGTTGTCCCTAATCAAATGCTGATGTGCCTCCTTGATACTCTGCCCCAATGATAATTAACACTGTTCTACTAACTACTTGCTAAAGGAAGGTCATTAGCATTCCTGCTATTTAAGTAGCTCATTAGACCTAGTTTACTGACCTACTCACATAAGAAAGATGGGGAGGGGAGAAAAGTGAAGGGTGACAACTGATTGGCTTGTTCATAAAAATGGAGATGGAGCGATGGGGAGAGCCTCTGCATGGCCTACAGCATGCAGCATACACTGAGCCCCATCTCAGAGCACATTTGCAGAGCAATGCTGTCCGCACACTAGCTGCAGTGACTGCAGGTTGTGCTCCTCAGGAAATCTGCAGAAGTGGCAAGCGGGGAGGCCAGGACAGGTGGGTACCACCACCAAGTGGGTTTGGGGAGAAGCCTTCAACCCACCAAAAGGTGCTGGTGGAAGGATACTGGCCACTGGCACTTTAAAACACCATGCCTCGCATGTTGATGCTGCCAAGTGACAGAAGCAGGCAGCTTTCAATCCCTAGACCTGCAACCTGGATGGTTGCAGAGGGAAGATGTGGAAGAATTCAATAAAGCAGCAAGCTAACAGAATAGACAAAGCAGCAGAACAGCCAGGACAGCGTGTGCCCACAACAGCAGTTTCTCTGGCACATTTACGGAGAGCAAAGCCTGCAGTAGGTGCCTGCTTCTCGTCACAGCCAAGACTAGAAGCAAGGCAAGCCTGGAAGAGGAGAGCACTGCTGGACAGCGCTTGACACACATTGAGGAAGGAAAGCAAAAGTACTAAGACATGGAAGTCTAATGCACAGAACAGCTGAAATTACCTCAAGAACAAAGCACAGAGTTATACCCCAAGCTGTTAAATGGAAATTATTTAAATTCTGCAGATTATCACAAAGGTCCTGAAAAAGTTACAGATATCTAGGAATGGAAACTATTACATCTAATGAAATACTGCAGCAGTGCCTATTCTTATTTGAATGGATAGGCAGCACTGATTTACATTAATTGATCTCAGTGCTTAACAGGTAGGAAAACCTTTGTAAATTACAGCTGCCACCCTTAAACTGTATTTGCGTAGCTTCTTTGTAAGAAAACCTTAATACTTTTTACCATAATAAAGCTTATCTATATTTAAAAAGACATGAAAAATGGCTACACATATACACTTCCTTGCACCTAGCTTTTAAACACTAACATATGTCTGGTACTTTTGGTGATTATAAGAAACTGCCAAAAGGCAAAGCAGTGATCAGATGTAGTTGTATGGCAAGATTCGGAAGTGTGGGAGATTATAGAAAAACCTGAGTCTGACCTTCAACTTTTATGGCATGACACAGAGCAAGGGAGCAATCACAGATGTAGGGCTGCAGCTGTTAAGTACCTCCTATGCTCTACATGAGGATTACAAGATCAATACGACATTTATTGGTACCCAGCAAACAGAGACAGCTGGCTGACACAGCTTAGTCCTTCAAGGACGTGAGTATCCAGCTCTTTACTAAGAGCACTGCTGGAAGGAGTCTCACTGTGGACTCCCCAGTACTGTGTAAGATTTCAGCCATATTTGGATTAAAACACTGCTTGCTGGGTGAGGGAGTCACAAGTGAAGTTTGTAAGCAGTCAGAAGAAATGGCAGAGCTTGAGGATCTCAGATTCACTCTGAGTGATGAGGAGGCCGAATTTTCCATGGTATTGGAAAGCTCTAGCTGACCTTTCAGCACAGGGAGCATGAGTCAGCCAAGCCTTCTCGAGCCACAGAAATGGATGCTGGTGCCTTCTGTGACACGAGTGCTTCCCTCCTGCTCCCTGCCAAGAAGGCTTGCACCTGGAAATCCTCCTCCCAGGCAAGAACTGCCCAATAACTACAGCTTTAGAAAAGAGTAATTCAAAATCATAATTAATATTTTCCCAGTCTAAAGAAAGCCCAAGGCAGCCATTAAATTGGTTTTAAGCATATTTCAGGCAGGCATCCTTAAGTAACTCGCAACTTGCTTGCTCTCTGAATACCAGAAGGGCAAGACGCATTATTTCTACAGCCAAAGTCCTTTTCTATCTGTGACACCAAAGAGCCCTAGGCAACTTTCAAGATTAATTGCAATCATTCCGGGTCCTCGCCACTCCTCCTGGATGTGTCTCTTATGCAACAAAGAGAAAGAAGGTGCAGCAGTCAGCTGGGAACCTTGCCTGCATCTCAGAGCCTGCCTCTCTCCACCGCCGGTCCCCAGGTGTGCAGGACTGCTGGCTTCGTTTTCTCTCTTGACGTTCTCCCGTGCTCCCTGCCTGCACAAAGCTGGCTCTCCCAGTGATTTGTTTGTTCTTGTGACTTTCAAATACTTTCTAAAATAAGATCATTTCTCCCGGGGTGCCCAGAATATTGAAGTAAATAAAGACTAAGCCAAATTGTATTTATCTGTTCTCTTGAGATATTTCTCATTTCTTTGATCCATTCAGCCTTATATATATTTGTATGTTCATGTAAGCTTCAGAGGACTGTAGAGCAACCATGTTGTTTTTGAGAACTGGCATTCAAAAGTAAATATTATGAATATATAAAATACAACTAAATATGATTATATACACTCACCAGCATCCAGGGGATTAGTAGAGAAGAAATGGTGGTTAAAAAAAAAAGTTCCCCAGCAGCAAGCAGCTGTGTCACACAGCAGTACTGAGCTGGAAGAGCACAGCCGAGCCCTCTCTCCAGTGATGAAACTAATTAAGATCCCAGTGACATCACTGCAAAACTGTAGCACCTTCAACACAATGTGAGCAGTGCCACTTCAGACTTTACAAGGAAGTTGCTATATTTTATAAATGATGATCTGTATTCTCTGCAACTCATTGCATTAAACACGACAGAAGGGTGCAAGGGAAAGGAATTACTTCAGTAGATCTAGATTTCTTTTCCTCATTAGATTTTCCAAGCCCTCTGTTTTCAGCTAGGAATGTTCTCTGATTGTCACCTTTTGGAGCAGGGTCGTTTGTTTCTCTCTGCACTAGGGTAATGGTGGCATAAGAGAGGTCTTGAGTAAAACCAAGGCCAACAACAGCAGCAGTAACAGAAAAGAATGCAAGTATTTAAAAACAAAAAAGCACACAAGAAAGGAATACTAAGAATCCTCCCAAACATATACATCCACCCTGCCATGGATTCTGCATCATCATTTATTATCATACAAAACGGGTTTAAAATATCAGGGGGGCAAAACAGCTCCAGGTTGCTACCCATAAGTAGATGCTTGCCTTAAAGGACAGTTAAAACACAACTCTCTTCCAATCTGATTACTAACAGACCTTTGTCCGTACCACAGAAGCAACCAACCTCCATTTAAATGTGCTCCATTGGCACCCTAGGCTGAACAGATTTGGAAGCTCGCTCCCTGTGCACGAGTGGTCCTCCCCGGTTTGAACTGTGGCCCACAGATAACAAAAGCAGATTAAAAAGCATCACTGCACTGCTCCACTTCCCTTTCTGCTGATAAATACAGGCCTTCCTTCCCTAACACATTTAACCTCACATGTCAGAGAAATGGTTAGTAAAAAAAACTAAACATGGACACACAGTACTGCCAAAAACCACTGCGAGCACTTACAAATCCAATCAGATAAGGACTGCCAGCATCTCCCAGAAGGTGCGAAGTGAAACTCTGCAAGGCCACTGCGGTTGCACGGCGTGTTGGGATGACCACATACTGCAAAGAAGGAAATAGAAAAAAAATACATAAGGAAATGCAACTAAAGAAACTGTTCAGCTCTCTTGTACTGCTTAAATAACACCTAGGACAGAGCAGGCAAACTCCAGTAGAGTTCAATTGCTCTGCTACCCCTCTTGGCTTTCTAGCCATCCTGACAGCAGCTGTCCAGGAAAGGCAGTTCTGTCTGGTCTTTACTCCTTGCTTTCAACTGCACTGAATGCACTGATTTGACTAACAACTTGGGCTCCAAAGGATTTCGATACATTATCCATGAGGCACTTTGCTATTGCTGCTCTGCATGCATTTTTGCTTGGCTGATGGGGAGGATGAACCCCGACAATGCCTGCAGCAAATAACCTGCTCAGCACCACCAGCTTCCAAACAAGGGCTTTGCTGTAACCTTGGATACTGTGTTGTTTCCATAATCAACATATCATTTTGTTTCCTATGAAAGGCCATGCATCCTCACCTCCCACTCCATCTCTAGCAGCTTTTTTTTTTTCCTCAAAAATATGGGATTACACTTTTGAAAGGTTACAAAGACACATTAGGGAAATTTTATGGAGCCAGGATATTATAGTTTGGCCTCCAGTTCTCTAACAGGACATTACACCCTCAGCCAGGTCACGCAATATCATTCTGACTACACAGGATCAGCAAAAATCATTAATTATTTCCCACTAAGGGACCAGAGCTTGCAGAAAACAGAGACCTAATCATAGAAGGGAATTAAAGATTAAAAAACAAAAGAAAACAAAAGAGAACAACAAACACTAGTCCTGTGGATCTTTGTTTTATAATATAAATTCAGGAGCTAAAAAAATTGTCTCCTGCATAAAACCTGCAAAGGAAGCTGGCTAAGAACAACTGCACCAAGTTCACGTATCCTAGTTCAGAAACTGATGTTGTCTTGATCTAAAAGCTGAAAGCAAGAAAGAATTCACAAGGTTCCTAAATCCAAGTGAGCTTTGTTTCCATTTCCAAGCACTGAATCTTGTTCAGTCTTCTCTTTTCCTCTCTTCAGAGAGCTCTCTGCCCTACCAGAAAGGACTCTTGTTTCGTTATTTGTTCACCATGATCCCTTTCACTTTTCCATTTTCTCTTGACGGACTGCCTTTAGCCTTTCTTCAGAAGTCCTGCCTTCCAAGGCTTCAGTTCATTCTTGCAATGTATTCCTGAAATCATTTATTAATTAAATTGGCCTTCCAGGACTGGCACCTGGAAGGCCAATTTAGAATGGAAGGCACTCAGCCTGGTCCATGGCTAGAGATATAGAGATGAATTTACCTTAGCTGTCTGAGTTAGGGAGCACTAATTGCTTGACAGTGATGCATCTCAGGGCACAGAATTTGAGGCACTGCTTCAGTGCTCATCACACCCTCTCAGAGAAGGTGAGTGGCCCTGCCTGCATTAGAAAGAGTTAACTGTAACAAAAGGAAAGAAACAGCATTCAGAAAATTCACAACAGAAGAGGATTCGTGCCTCTTTATAATGATCATCTTCTTCCAAGCACAGACAATTAGGAATGATGGGTAAAAATAGATTAAATGCTTCTCCTTAGGGTCTTATGCATGTGATTGACAATGACCTGCCAGTTCTTCCCTCACTGGTTTGACAAAGCTGTGAATGCATGCTGCTGATGCGCTTTGACGCCACGTTCTGAATGGGTACCCTGTTAAAATCCTGCGGTGCAACAGAAGAGCAAACGATCGGATCCACAGCAGCCACCTGGCTACGGATGTTAGATACTGTCCTCCTTTTGCATCAAAGAGCTCAAAGCAGCCTCGAAGGCTCACAGAAATCCCAAGAGGAAAATAAGGTCTAGACTTCATTAGAGGCAGCGACACAGACTGAAGGTCACACTGTGAAAGAGGAGGAGAGCCACGCAATTCATTACCGCTCCCCAGAGACGCAAGGTAATGGGTGCAGCCTGGATACATTAGACAAAAGAGGATAAAAATAGTGAGGAACTGCTCTTCCCACCTGGGCCCATGTCACACAGGTGCAGCGGAGAAGCATTCTGCAAGTTGTTTGAGAAAAAGGCATTTGAGAAAATCAAGTGACACTCTACCTAATTCAAGAGGCTAGAGTCATGTAGATCTTAGAAACAGTGACATTAATCTTGCATTGACAATATTTTTTTGTACTATAAGCCTTATTGTAACACAGCTGGAGGAGAAAGCTTGCCTGGCTCTATATTGTAACAATTTGCTTAGCAAGATGACTAAGGAGATTAGAAATGCATTCAAAACTTACCATTTTAAACAAGTGGCAGTGAATTAGTGCCAACTGGAGCAAGAAGTCTGAATGACAGCTGCATCGTGTGTGTGTATGTATATATTTATACACATGAATACACACACATACACCATTATACACAATTTTGCATGTACATCTGTAGAGTGTACAAATAATTTTGCAAGTAGCAGTACAGTTAGCAACAAGTTTTCACTTTGCCTAGTTGAAGAAGTGAATGATGGCTGAAACCATCAATACAGTTTATAAAGTGCCAAAAGGAGTAAATTTAGCCCAGAATCCAAATGCCAAAAAAAACCCCAAACAAAAACAACCAAAAAACCCACCCCAACATACAGCAAGCAAATGAACAAAAGATATTTCCTCCTCCTCTAAAAAGATTTTGGACAGAAAATAAGACTTAAACCAGCATCTCTAAAACACCAAAAAAGTACTCCACCCTATCCTTGCTTAAAAAGCGTTTTATTCAGATGGGGAGGAAGTAGTTGGTAGCAAACATAAGCTACTGTTCTAGGAAGACAGCAGTAAATTACAGTTCTAAATGGACATACTGATGCTAAAATAGACTTAAATTCAAGCCATCCACAGCCTGGTTTGAGCATCCCACAGAAACTGGAGGTGGGAGAGCCACAGCAGACTTGGCGGATGTCTGTGGGATTGCCCTGGCCCATCCCTGACTCCAGGTCCTGAGGCAGGCAGCACACAGGGTGGGCAGGAAGGCTGAGCAAGCAGCTCCAGCAAACCTCCCTTCCAGAAATAGAGGTTCAGAAAGGGCATGGTTTACTGTGGACATTCCCTTCCTGTAGTGAAACCAACAGAACTAATTGGTCTGAAGAGAGTGAAGCGGGAAAGACAGGGAGAGATCATTTTTTTGGCAGTAGAAAGCCACGTACTAAAGAGGTGAATTCTGATGTCCTTGCTCAGAGCTGGGCTCCAGTGTCTGGTGGGCTGTGTGCCTTTACTCATAAGCATTTCTCACCCTGCCCTAAAACGTAAATCGCTGCACTCACAGATTACTGATGTGTGAAGCACACTGAGAGAAACAGTGAAAACTTCTGGAAATGCTGCTTCATCAGCTGTAAAAATACACAGTATTTCACACCGTATAAATAATTGTCTTTTCTATAGGAAGGTAGGCAGAACAAAAGGCAAATTCTTCCAGCATAGCTGAGCATCTTTGCCTGTTTCAAGACTAAAGGAAGATCTACACTACAGCACCATCTGAGCATGTGGCTGGGAGGAGATTTGGAGAGCTGTGCTCAGGAGAATAAGGCTTGTTTTGTACAAAGCTGCATCTGGAACAATAATCAGCCTGTTAAAATCTGAGGTGGTGCAGTACATTCTGCAGTGCCAACAGCTGAGCACACCTAGCTCTCAGCACCTTTTACTACAGTCAGTTTGAGAAACTGTATACAGACAGCTACGCTGGCAAGAACAGAAGAGCGATGGAAGCACAGAGCTACAATTTGAAGATAATAAGCAAATATCCTGTTCTTTGCCAAGGAAATCAAACTTGCAGAACCTCTGAAGATGCTTACCAACTTGCCAGATAGGGTTTGTGAGATGTGCAAGTCTTTGGAGAACTGTGACACATCATTTGGGATGAAGTTTTCAAAAGCCTCACTTTTGGCATAAGCCTGCTGTCACTGAAATCAGTCAGAATTGAAAGCTTTTTATCCACGAAAACAGGATAATATTTTTGTATATGATAAAAGTGTTGTTAGGCTTACACTAATAATGCTTTAAAATTCCTTACCAGCCTCGGGCAAGAAGAAATACCCATCTGATTACACCAAATAAACAGAAATGAGTAGAAATGAATTTGCAAGACACTTAAAGTGCATCCACACATTTCTCTGGCTAGGGCTTCTTACAGAGCTGTCTGCCAAACGAGGCTCTAGCCCTGCCTCTCACCTATTGTCTGTCTAAACATGTTCTCAAACCCCTTGTGTGCTATAAATGTACTTCAGGCCATCTGTTTACAGGCCTGCACTGATCTAAGTGGATGTTTACACTTATTTGTATAGCAGTTTTACCATTCTACTCATGCTGATAATATATTAAGCTGGGCATTATATATGACACTCAGTTCATTAATCTGAACAGGCAAGAGAATAGCTAGCTTATGAGTTGGCATCAGTTACCAAAATCTGAATTTTAACATGCTTTTAGCTTCCTTCCTGTGTTTGCAGAATTGGAAATAAGAATATTTTTTGCAATTATTTCCAATAATTTCTATAGTTGTTGTTGTTTGTGTGCAGTAGAGCATATATAAGTATATATATATAAGTATATAAGTATAATTATAGAGTATATATAGAGTATATATACAGAGTATATATATAAGTATGTAAGTATAAATAGAGAGTATATATTTGCAGTAGTATAGATAACTGCAAATGTATCTCTGCAAAATGCATTTGACTATTCGATGCTGCTCATACGAAACAGATGGCAAACCCTCTAACAGCTATTAAAAAGCTACAGGGTACTGAAGTCACATTGAAATCAACACGGGGAAGCTCAGTAATTGAAATGGAATAACGACAGCATCCTTAGCACATTTGATATAAAGAAGCATTTGGGACAAAAAAGTCGTCTGGGGTTAACTTGAGATAACAAGATGAAGTTTCAGTTCTCTCTCAGCTTACTGCCTGAGCTGCTCTTTTAGAGCCACTGCTGGAGGGTGGCAGATGTGCTCCCTGGCCAGGCCCTTACCTGTTTCAGCCAGCGCTACAGAGGATATAAAAGATCTGCTATTCAAGCCAGCCAGCTCGTTTTGACTAGGGAGATTTGGGAGCTCCTGTGAACTTCATCGCAGAAGACAGGATGTGATGGGAAGCTGTGGCAGGAGGCAGTGGTGAGCAACTACAAATATTGTAGTGTAACTTCCTCAACACAGCTGTCTGTAGACTGCACATCTGTCTAAATGTTAAGGTATCGCTGAATGAACGGCACTGAATGAAATCAGCACAAGCTGCAAAACTCATGTAGGCACAGAGTAAACAGCCTACAACAAGCTCTAGTATGCTAAAGCTAAATTGGCAGGAGGAACAAACCTCAGTAATTCAAAGCCACCCAACACTGAGTACACTGGTAAGCTTTGCTTTTATGTGCCTTACTCACACTTGAGAGGCATGGCATTAACCATACAGCTCTAGCTCTTAAAATGTTCTCTGAACACAGGAGTTAAAGACTGAAAGTTCATCTGGCAACACAAATTTGGCTACTACAAAGCTTAAAACATAAACACAACCCTGAACTTAAATTATCAAGCTTGAAGCTCTGCTGAATCAGTATATCAACACCAGTACCTTTTACATCTAGAAGCACTGTGCCAGATTGTTTTCTTGTTGATGTTTGCATAAGCAACAAACAGAAGTCAAGGGATTTTTCTACTGATGCCAGACAGATTGTATTTCTAGCTTTGTCAACAACCTGCCAAAAGACCTTGGGCAAGTCCTGTAATGGTTCTGTGACCTAGTTTCTTTCTTTTTCATACAATAACCAACAAGGAACTTCCCTCACAACAGGATTTCAAAGTACAACATATTTGAAAGCCTCTGTATGTCCCTGATGGAAACATCGACAAACGTGCAAGGCTCTCTAACAAACTTCCAGACCATTTCATATGAAAATCAAGTTGGTGAGATCAGCCTGCTGATTTGAAAGATTTTAAAAGCTCTATAGTGGAGTGAGAATGGAAAATGAAGGATGTGAGGTGAAAAATCCCAGTTTCCTATAGAACAAGGTGGACATCGTCCAAAAACTCTTTATACTTTCTTTTCCTCTCCTCTCCCAGAGGTGGTTTTCCATTGTGTATGTGTTGAATGGTAGGTTTGCTGGAATTGAGCCACAGAGAGAGGTAGCAGGCTGTCTTTGTGGTCAGAGAAGGGAGGGAGGGAAGGATTTCCTATTACAGAACAAAGCTGGATCATTGATAACAAAATTCACTAACATGCTGATCATTAAGAAATGCTGGCTGAATTCTGTACATGCAGGGTTTTGTGCAAATTCTTAAAATTCGGGGAAACTTGTTGCATCCAGTAATGGTGCCCACTTATGAACCATGCCTCACCTTGGTGCTCAGAACAAAGCAAAAGAAGAAATGCTTAATTTTTCTCTCAGAGCAAACAAACAAAACAAAACAGAATAGGTTGAACTAGGGACTAGGCATTTGGAAGAAGTTTTAAACTTCAGGTTGTTCTTGCAAGCTGACAAACTGCTCTGGCTCACAGAAGAGAAGGATGCTATTCCAAAGTACACTCACCATTAGTATGTCTGCTGTGATAGCCCAGTTTGAAAACAGAAGAGTTTCTCCGATAAAAATGCAAATCTGTTGTAACAAAACACACAAAAAGGAGAAGATTTATTCACTTGACATTTAAGGGAAAAATAACCTGTCACAAACTTCCCTTTGTTGCTTGTTTGTTTGAAACCTACTCAAAGGATTCTTCTGTACACAATGCACTTCTGGTTACTGTTGTGGTTTATCCTGAGTATCAGAAATCAACAGATGTTTATTTGAGCCCTAAGAGGCTTGGCCTGTAACTTCATCAGTGTAAATGTTTATGATCTATAGAACAGATAAAGAAAAGGTTGACACCTTTGGTAACAGATGAACATGACAAGCCAACTGTAAGAGACAGCCCTGGACTTCCATATTTAAATCATTCCAAAAGTTAGACAAAATTCCAGTTAGAAAAGACAAAAAATCCACAGCTGCTCAAAACAGTCATTTTCATCACAAGGAATCAAGCTATGTGTTCAACTTGGTAGCAAACTAAATGAGATTCTCTGCTCACTGTATGCAGGATTCCCACCCTCCCCTGCTAGCATATTGTTGCCCTTTTTTGGGGAACTTAAGTCTAGCCACTATAACAACTTAAGCAGGACAAAGCTTAGGTATGGGGTTTGCAACATCAGTGTCTCACAGTGAACTGCAATACTTGATGCTGTGGAGAGTCAAGCTACAGTGAAAGCCTATGGAGGTAGTGAGATGAGAGCTTCTTTTTGAGGTGGCATGGTATAAACAGTCACCACATACCCTGCCCACCTCCAGCACTCCTTCCTCACTTACTCCCATCCTCAAACAGCCTTTTCTGTTGTGCTTGCACAATGAAGCCAAGCAGGGATTGAGATCAGAAACAGATGGGGTAAAGAATCTTTTGCCATAGGGGAGGTAGAAGAGGGGCTTTGAATAATTCAGTTCCCTGATGCAGTTCACTAACTGGTCCTGCAAACAGTTACAGCAGTTGAAGAACTGGAAGTGATCATGAGGAGGAGAAACAAATTTAACCTGGCCCAATCATTAAAATATATGCTCACCAAACTGAGTTCAGTGGAACAAGGGTGACATGGCTTCAAGTGAAACAGACTCTATCAAAAAGTTTTATCCCCATATTTGAATCATGAATCTTATGCTTTTATGCTGTAAGTTAACAGTTTAACAAAGAAAAGTATGTTCAACAGACAAGGAAATACAGAGAAAATCTTCCACACAAAATGTTTCCATCCTTTATGTTTTATAAAGAGGAGAACACTTAGATGAAACACTGCTTAAACAATCAGACTCACAAGAGCCAGCCCCCTTGACCCTCTCCATGAAGAAAGCCATCAAAACCCTTTGCTACGTCTCCTCCAAAGGGTGTTTTTGCCCAGTTAACACACACAGGCACTACACCTGGAATCCCTACTGGGAATTGGAGATTAACAGCTATGGAGGTTTGGATTTGGGTTACTGAAGATTTCCGTGTTAATAACTTTATGTTCCGTTCACATCAGTGAAACAGAATTAGCAAGAAATACACCAGCATACGGCTCTGATGAAAGCATTTGGATGCATACCATTTCGTGGCTGCCCTGTGAGCTTTGCCAGGCTCTGCCACTCCCAGCCCCAGCCCCTGTTGCTTGCACAGGAGCAGTTTGGGCCGGGAAGAGGCAGACATGGTTCTGATGTGACTACAGCAATTGCTTTTCCCCACACCAGTTAAGATTACCCAAACCCCTCTATCCCTCATGCCATTGCCAGGAACAGTTTGCTTTATATAGAACGACTTACGCATTGACCTACAGAAAGCTTCCTCTATTTGTGTCTAAAATTATTTTTGTTTCCCATACATCCCCCCTTCCTATTCCCTCTTTCTGTGACTGGATCTGTTTCCTCTGTGATGATGTTGGAGCCAGTCTTTACAGTCCAGCTGGTGAGCTAGGAAATCTTCTCTTTCCATTTTCCCACTACCCACTGGTGTGCTCTGAACTTGGCTCTCACTGGAAATCACAGGTGCTGAGCTAAGAAAGACAGATCCCATGAGTCCAGATACTGACAGAAATTGAAGCTATGTGCCATGTTGGAAGGGCATACCAGTTTCCCAGGTGAGCTCTCCTGCCTGCACTGAAATCTGCCCTCCCGCAGCTCTGCAGTTCCTGTTGCTGGAATTCTGCAACTGGATAGATTAAATTGAGCTTGAGAAAGACGTTATCTCATTTCTGGCATTGATATGCTCTTCCTGTTCCAAAAATATTGGAAACAGGCAACTGCTTGCCTTAAGATTATATAAGTTATATACACACACACACTAACTGTTACGCACAGCAAGTAAAACTTCTCCCTTCTGCAGGAATTCAGCATGAGTCTTATGAATCACCGAAATGTTTTAGATTTCAGAGCACTGGACTTGAATTATTGAATGTATATTTCACCCAACATGTTCCCATGAAACACATCTCATGTGGATTAAAGAAAAAGAGGAACAAAATGAAGATCAAAAAGTAGGAGAAAAGATAGTGACATTAAAAAAAAAAGGCAGCTGCTAATGAGGATCTGTAAAAACGAGTTCATCCAATGCAAAGAGGGATATGTGGCATTTCTGCTGGAGAGAGTCTCTAGGGATGCTTAGTGCAAGTAGGACAACCTCTAGAACAGATCAATGACTCCTGAAACTGTCACAGTTTTGACTCCTCACACACTTTTAGAATTCTCTCCTAACACTGAGATTTTGGCTTGAGAAATACAATCTTTTCTGAGTCCAGCTCTGTTGTATCATCTCTCACCATCTCCATTTGGTGTCCAGTTGCTCATCTTCTATCAGTCAATATAAGTTAAGTCTCCCTGAAGTCTTCCTGTTTATGTGATCAAAGTTAGCAAATTCTGATTTCAGAAAATGGTAAGTAAAGTAGGTTTCAGAGCCATCACATCAGCAGTTCTTGCAGCAAGACTGAAGTAGGTTATAAACTCCCTCCATGGCTATTTGCAAAGCGTGCATCTGTCTCCATCTTCATTATTTGAATTTCTCTTCGAAATGGTGGGTAGGAATTCCTCATGTACTTTTGAATTTGAAGCAAGCCTGACTCCATTTCATCGTTGGGCAGTATAGATGTGTCGGAAGAAGATAAGTCACCAACACCATGTCAGCAGAAAGTTTCCTGCAGTTGGTGCTGTGAAAGCTCTACAGCAAGGGCTTAGCTTGGCAGATGTCTCTGAAAGATTGTGAAATGTCCTTGTGGAATTGAAAAAGATACTGAAATTGAGGTACAACAGAAACTTGGAACAATGTCAAAGGAAGGCAAAATGTCCCTCTCTAATCACTCGGAGATTTAAAACAGCGTCAAAAAGACTGTTGAAATGTCTGAGCAGTGTGATACGGTGATGCCACACAGCTAATGGCTTTCAAGAGAGGGGTTTGAAAATCAACATTTCAAAGAGTACATATTTCAGAAAGAGTTAGACCTAAAGATTTACAAACAGCTCTTTTAAGGAGCTGGAATACAACACGTAAATACACATGCTGCAAGGAAAACAGAGTAAGAACTGATTGGACTACATAGCAAAGGTAGTAAAAGATAGAAATATGAGCGTCTGGGCAGCTAAATGATATAGAATGCTGTTTTATTCCACCTTTCCAACTGCTCTACTACTGCCAATAGTTTACTATTGTAACAATTGTAAATAGTGACTAATATGAAAAGATTGGATGAGTTAAGAACTCTGAATACCTGCTCCATGAAGGAGGAGTTTCTACAGAACAGGAATAGAAGCTGCCCTGCGGGACCAAAGCCACCTGCAAGACAGGACTGCAGTGAAGAAAGCCTAGGCTATCACAGCATTCATCAGATCTAGGTTTTCCAAATCCAGAGTTAGAGATCAAAATTTCCTTCATTTTGGGCCACTCAGTCTTAAAGTAGATAGTTTTAACTGTAGAGACACTGCTACACCATGCAGCTCTGCAGAACAGGTCTCCAAGTGAAATAAGGTAATTAAACACTCATGAAGCCTGTAAGAGCATAACAGCATTGAAGAGCAAGGAAAAACAAGGGCTCATGTTTGAATCTTGTCTTGAAAAGTCACTTCAGTTGACATACAGCACAACCATGATAATATCTTGTGTTATAAGACATCAGTAGGTCCAAAACAGACCTGTTCTCCCAGTGGGGCGAGGAATGGAATGAAAAGGCAAAATAAAGTCAAATAACATGTCCACTGTTACATGCAGAATCTATAAAGAGTTCAGATTTCGATTCCCCATTTGGTGCTTTAATTAGACTCTCTTAACTGCTTTACAAGCATTACTTTTCCAGCAGCAGAGAAAGAACATTAAGGGCTGCAGAGAGGCAGTGTTACCTGCAACAAATGCGTGCATCAGCCTGACAGCATCAGCAAACAGGCTTATATTCTTTATAAGCCCTCCATATGCAGATATAACTTCCTTTGCACATCATTGACTCTTTATTAGATTTACTGCTCATGCATCATAAAATAAATTGTTTCTAAGACGGGCTAAATAATACCATCTACATTTATATATTTACAGGATGCAGAATATTTTCACATTGAAATATGGAAGCTGAAAAGCTGCTGTCTTGAGATAAAAAAAATAATAATAATAAAAAATGAGACCAATAACCACCTTTCATTGCATGCTTTTTGAAAACAGTATCTCCAGCTTAAAAAGGGAGGACTTTTGACATAAAGAGACTAAACACCACCAATGAACATGTCTGTCATCAGGCCTGACAAAGGAGAAAATCACAGGTCTGACTACAGAGAGGCGGAGGGGAGGGGCAGGCTGAGGGTTCTGACAGATCTCTACTTTTGGAGACAGCTGAGAATGAAAAGACAGTTGGGTAATGTTTTGCCAGCCAGTAACAGCCTCTTACAGGTTGTCTGTGCTGGTCATTTTTCTGCTAACCATTGGATCAAAGGTTAGTTCTAGACCGGGTCATGAACCAGAGGTCCAGAATCTCCTTCTGACGCTTTCTAAATAGCCAGAGTAAGCATTCTTGGTTTGTCTTAATGTTTTTAAACTTCCATTCTTTCTTCTTGTGTTCTCTTTTGTGGCAACTACCGAAATACTTGGAAAATAATTAAGGCTACACTAGTGCTAGAAATACAGAGGCAAGGAATTGCAGTAGATGGTTTGTTTGACTGTAAATGACTTCTCATTGCTTGGTGAAGTGTGCACTGCTTTGTGGAAATGAGGGGTGGACTTTCAGAAATCATCCCACTACTCAAATCATCTCAGGCTGTCCCTTCAAAAACTTAAGAAGCTTCTCTCTTCAACACTGAAAGAGAACCTGAGACAGGATCTCTACTCGTTGTATTATTACACATTATCCTCAATTCATTTCTCTGAATTAATCTAACATCTTTTTATATATTGAGATTATAAACACTCTGGGAGTGAACATTTTTTTAATCTGCATTTGTGCAGCAGCAAGTATTGTGTGCTCCTGGGCTGTGACGAGGAATTTCAGGTGCTATGCTAATACAGATAACAACAAATTGAACTAACATGGTAATTACTGTTGGTCTGTAGCAAGCTATCTAGTTATGGAAATTAATGGTGCTTTACAGGTAGCCAAAAGCATGCCCACAGACAAGTCATACCGTAATTATGATTTGATATCACTGCTGCTACAATACCCTTAATTGTAAGGGAAGCTGCCAATTTTTCTGTACCAAAATATTAGGCAAGAACAATTGAGGTATGGATAGAGCTACAGACAGAACAGCCCAAAGGCACAGAGCAGTGGGTTTCCATGCACGAGTTAAATGCCCAGTTCCGAATTCTGATGACAGTGAGTGGAGATAAGCAGTGAAATTCCATTTTCCTTCCAAGCACATCCTAGATAGCACCAATATGCCAAGGGGCAAAATGAAGAACATTAAGTCTGGGAAAAACAAGATCAACTTCTGAATACTCCTGCAGGGAACAATGCACACAACCTAAGGTGTTTGGTAGAGAGAATAAGAGTGAGACTGGCATATGCAAAGGATTATACTTACATAGGCTCCCACAATGCTGCTCTTGGCAGCAACAAAGATCAGACAGATGAAGATGGCTGATCCTAGCATGCCAACAGCACAGACAAGAGGATCAGCTCGCTGGGTTTTTAACCGACACCATTTGGTTGCCCCAGCCCCTGTGATTACACCCAGGAAGCCAGTGAAGCATGTGATTGCTCCGAAGATCAAGCTATTAAACAAAACAAAACAAAAAGTCAGTTACTTTTCTAAATACTTTTCCCCCAAAATGGGCATGATCTATGAACAAATGATTAGGGTAAACTGACTGATGGAAATCTGGACATTGTTTTTGCAAGTTTAAGATAAAATAAATGAGCTACCTCCCGAGTGCTTGTGATTTCAGCACCTTTCCCTGAAATTACAGGAAACAGCAGATGAAATTCAGGCTTATATAAAGGCATTGATTGACACACAGAGATGCAAAGGACTCATACTGCTTCTTTCTTTATAGTTCCCTATAAAGTGCATTGTACTGCTAATTATGAACAAATAAAATGGAGCAATAACTTGAACACTGATCATGAAAGGGAAATCATGGACAGAGTAGACACTAGGAAGCTTAAGGGAACGGAATCCTAACAAGAAACCAAATAACAGTGACTTTCAACATAATTCCACTTTCTAACTTCTTTCAGTCCACTTCAAAGAAGGCTGATTAGATTATTTTGCTGTTATAAAACACACACAAAATGTGTTTATTTAAATTTAAGAGCAGTAGCTGTCAAGGATTCGCTGTATTGTATGTGCATGACTCAGATAACAGAGTCTTTGGCAACTACATTAAAGTAGCTGCAGGGTAGCTCAAAATATAGGTGTCATCAAGGAGTGGAAAACTTGTCTTTGTAAACAGCAGATGGGCAGTCTGACTGGAGCTGTATTTTCTGCTCACTGCATTTCTCAGAATACAGTAAGGCTGCCCGCTGGGTGCTCTAGTCAATGGTACTTCAAACCATTCAGCAGTTTACTCGTGATGGGATTGTGTCAGCTAGAGCAAGGTTTTCCTAACGTTATTTTTCCCTCCCAGTCTTAAAAGTAAAAAAGCTGGCAAAAGGCAATTTTTCATATCTTTTATTCACCTGGATAAAGATTTTTCGGGGGTTTTATGTTTTGTGCTATCATGGTAAGGCACAAAACAATGAATTACTTTTCACAGCTTATGCACTGTAAGCTGTGTTATATAACTGGGACTGAAAAAACACACCACTGGTAACATCAAGCAATCCAGACCGAAGCGACACAGATCTTTGCATCACTACAGCAAAACTCAGCATACACAGTAGTATAAAGAGCAATGAAACACAGTGAAGTCCTCCCTCCCACTGGAATAAAAACCTTCAGGGTCCGTTCCTGCAGCTTTAGGGGAACCAGCCCAAGCCTTGAATTATAGCCACCACTCTGGCTACCCCAACCCGCAAACTGATTCTGCTGCTATCACAGAAGACAGTGTGGGTCTCCAGAAACCTCATCCTCTCTCAGCTCTCCACCCATCTTCTAAGGAAAAAACAGCTGTCTTTTCTACTTCTGTACTATAGCCTGGGAACTGAGACTGAGGTCATCACTTCTCCTTTGGTTTGACTTCATGCAATGAAGAAAAGAAGAGAAATAGAACTCAGTTTACAAACCCAGCATTTCCTATCATTGTTGCAAGGATCTACAGGAAATTACAGACATTCTAGTAACTTGACTGCATGAGACTTGCTTATTTCCTCTGGTAAATAAGCCCCCACTCCGTCTCCTCCCTCTTTAAAGCAGTGGTCTATGAATCTCACCTATCTTTGGTGCCACAGGGCTGTGAGCTACAAGTCTCTGCTGTCTTCTGCACGACTTGTGCTCTGTGAAGGTAGAGAGGGATCCACATCCCAAGTGCCCCAGTGGCAAAGGAAACAGCTGAGGTGGCCAATGATGAGAACACATAGCTGCGGCTGTGGAGACACAAGGCAAAACCAAGAGAAGATTCAGAAGGAAAGCTGAAAGAGCAAGGGCACCTGGAGAGGAACCGGTGCCACCGTGACAAAACACAGCGTTCCCCCATACTACCCACCTCCCTTTGCCAAGGGACAGAGTTAACACAAGGTATGAAGGAATGGTGAATAAGAGGCAGGGAATTCATACATCATGTCCTATTGATATAGTGTGCTTGACTCTTCAGGGGTGCTTCAAAGGGACCACTTTTCAGAGGATGCTTTCAGGAGAAGATCAGTACTTAATCACTAAGACATGATGTGTGAAATGCAGGGCTATCACCATAACATCACCCATCTACTTGAACTGGAAGTTCCATCGCTCCCTCCCCATTCATGTTATGTAAGATTACTATTTGGATAAATCACCAAAATACGTAATATAGAAATATTGGTAAATTAACCATCATCACTTTTCATAGTCCTTTCATGCTGTATGACAACACCAGGAAGACATCGCAGGCAGCAGTTCTAAGAAAAATGAAAGACACCACCAGTTTCCCACCAGAATTCCAACATAACTCTTGAATTCACGCACGCAGGGATTTGCACATTAACAACAAGCATTCTGAAAGCAAGTGCAGCTACTTAAATGCTCATAAGTGCGTTATCTTCTATGCAAATGTACAAGCACCCAACCACATTGTATCCACATGTATTCAGTCCCATTTGGTTATATAAACATATATATTTAAACTTGCCACTTAGTAAAAGCTTTTGTGCATTTTCTCCTCTTAAACTGTTTTGGAATTGAACGTTCTTTTTTTCACATGCCAGAGTAGCTCTTTCAAGGAATAAAAAGGATCTCAACATTTGAACAACGGTGGCGTGACAATTAATACAGGAACACAGCAATTTCTACACTTCAAAAGCCTTAATTAGACTGAAAGACGAGCCAAACAAAGCAGACTCGAAGATCTGAATCTCAGAAATGTTAGAGCAAAAGCTGGAATCCACCTTTGTCAGCACAGCCAATATCTAGTGAAAATGTAACTGCAGTTTTTTATTCTGGGCCAACAGACCAAATTTTCTGCAATTTCTTGCATGTTGCCACTTTCCAGATTCACAGAGTTAAGAAGTACAGCCTTCTTGATGTTCAGATTAAGGAGCTGAGGCAAAGCATGCTTTAGCAGAGTGCTCTTACTTTCTAATCAGTGCCTTCATGTCTCTTAGCCATGAGGTCCGAGCCTTCAGCTGTCCCCCAAGTTGTTCAACATTTCCTCTTTTAGCAGCAGGTACAAATATCAAGATGAGTGTGCCTGTTATCATTCCTAGGAGGGGAGATACCTGCAAGAAAGAAACAGGGAATTAGCTCAGGAAGCCAGCAGTGTTTGCTTTGACTAGTCAGTAAGAAACAGATTACATTAGTTTCATTTCAGCACCCAGTTCTTTACAGCTAGTCAGAATCTGTGAGCACACTGAGGCATCTGTTCCCTCCCTTCCTCCCTGTCACTCCCTGGACTCTCTTATCTCACTCTGCAAGCATGAAGCTCTGAGAATACTCTGATTAAGGGAGTGCATTTATTCGTTTTATTAATGTGCCAGGATCCTGGATGATCTTTAACTCTTTGGAAACTTGCTCCCAGCTAGGCTAAGAGACCAACTCATTTCTGGGAGAATGTAGAAGCCTTTTCAGGTCAATAAGGCCAAGTGAAAGCTTTCTGGGTGTGGGAAGCATGCTGGCTGTGAAAATCCTTGCTTGACATGCATCCCTTACCATGTTCCTCCACCCTGCAATGGTTTCCCATTTTCAGGCAACTTTCAGTGATTCCCTCAGTGTGCAGCAGACTAAGAATCACTGAAAATTCAGGCTGGAGGATAGGAAAATGACACACTCAGGGGTTAGCTTTCCTAGTTTCCAACCTTTCTCTCAATCACTAGACAAAAATGCAAACATTTCACAGTGTTACAATGAATGTAATTCTTGTTTTGCAACTGAAAATTTGTTGGAAAAATAGAAACATGCATTTTCAGTGCACTGTCATCTCTGCTATACATGTCATTTTCAAAATAAAATTCCTGCTCCAAAAAACACGCTTCCAATAACGACCTGAGAACGATCTTTACATATAGAGCAATATTATACATCCAAAGAAGACCAAACTAGAACTCTTCCAGGGAAGCTTATGGAAGACAAAAATTATTTCAGAACTGGAAAGTCAGGAATGTTCGTTGTCGAAAGGTAAAGCTTGATGCATTGAATATAAGACATAACACTGTTAAAAAAAAGAAGGGTGGAAAAGGAAGGAAAAGGGAAATGGTGGTATGCTGGTATTTTCATGTATCTCTGATTTTTATCTGAAGGCTCACTCCTCTGGCAGGACAATGTCCATTGATACTCAGTAATGCTCCAGTGAAACAGTGACATTACTGCTAGATCCACAGACAAAGCTGTCCCTTCCCGGAGTGCCCTTCTGTCCCCTTCAGCTCACTGGTACACAGATTATTCCTGATCTCCCTCAGACTTGGAGGTCACAGGACATCACAGAGGGAAGCATTGCTTTGAGGAACCTACCACATCGTGCAAGAGCACAATGACTGCCAAAGGGACAGAGTTTTTTTATGCTGATGTCAGGAAGCTTACTTGTGTTGTTTGACTAGAAGAACTATGCAATCCTATGCTAAGCAGCCATCATGGAAGTGCGCAGCTGGTCTCATAGATTCCCATGGTTTTGCACACTGAGGGAATCATGCATCCACGTGCCATTTATAGGGGAAATCATGACCCCATAAGGTACAACCTAGCAGACAGCCTGGATTTCTCAGGAAAACTATGGAGACTTCAACTGCAGAGAATGACGCTAGTGATGATTTCTTTGCATAAATTAAAAATTTCCATTTTACAGACAGAAACACAAGATGGTCCAACAGTTCAACTTCATTAATGCCCTCTGACCAGAATGAGGGGTTTTGGAGATTCTCTTTCCTTGTGCTGACCCTTACTCAAAAGTTTATTTTACCTTTCAAGCGTCTCTGCAATTGAATGAGGCAGGCACTCTCTTAGTCTGAAGCTTTAGGCTATTAAGCCTAATTTTTTTCAGTTCAGGCTCACAGCTGGAAACTACTCCCAGCTCTCCAAAGTGCAGATGAACTACTCATGGTGGCTTTCCTGGCTTTGCTTACCCTTGCTGGACAGCCAGTGGGCTGTGTCACAGAAAGTAACATTTGCTTGAGATGGGAACACGTGTATTTCATCACCTGCTGTTACAAATGCTGTTGGCCTGACATTCATGAGATTCATGAGACTCACCATCTTCATGAAGTGCCAAAGCCAGAGAATGCAACTCACTGGGGGATTATGCCACCCAAACTGTCAAAGGTCAGAAAACAGTTTTGCTGGGCCACTTCCTTTCAGCTCTTTCAAGACATCTTTGTGTGCAGGACCTGTTTGTGCGTATGTGATAGGAGTGTATTATCTTTTCAACACATTTATCAGGGTCCCAAGAGGTTAAAAGAGAAGGAAACTGACTGTCTCAGGGCAGAAAAACAGGCGGAAACTGGAACAAAGTGTTTTTTCCTCAAAGCAGGAAGCCATTCTCAGAGTTTCTTGACAGCAGTAGACTGAAAGACTGTGGAGTTGATTTAAGGCCAATGCTTCATCTCCACATCCCCATCAAGAAATCATGGTTGATTAATAATAGAGCGATTGGAAAATTCTTGCTCCCAGGCAGGGGGAAAAACAGCTACAATGAGCCAAAATCACATACCTTTCTCACTTGCTTAGAAAATACATCTACTATGCACTTAATATCCAAAGATGTAATCTCGCATCCTTTACCATCTATATACAATAGCAGTACAAATAATAAAAGGTTGAGGACTTGTGTGATAGAACTCTTCTCTCCCTAACACTGATCAATTGATACAACTGTTATTAAGATGTTATCAAAATTGATATGTAAGACTTAATAAATCTCCTTATGAACTGGGACAAGGGCTCCCCAAGGCCAGGCTAGTGCTTACTGAACGTTAATTCAGAGTGCTGGCAATGCATAATTTTACTGAGGAAAAAGAATAAAAGCTGCGTTTTTAAAAGCAAAAATAAAAGTTATTGCATTTTTGGGAACATCTTGAATTTCAAGCTATGTTGATCAATGAAGAGCTGAAGGATTTTGAAAAAAAAAAAAAATCCCAACTAGCAAGTTTTTCTCGTGGCTGCTCCACACCATCAGTTCAAAAAGGGATACCCACACAAGAATGTCATGCCAAGAGACTGGCTTACCCGCAACGCCCAGTGCCAGTCTCCAGCAACCTGCTTCACACTTGATCCAGTGATGTATCCCAAGCCGCTGCAAGTAACACAAAGAAAAGAGTTGGTCAGAGTTTTGAAAGAGTACCACAGTCATGGTTGTTCTTAAACAAAGATAAAAACAGTCACAATCAATTGTGTTTGCTAGTCTCTCTTCTGCTGCAGGAAGAGACATGGGGAACTAACTCTTCCCAGCGCTCTCAGTCTAAAAAAGTTGAAATCACATGGAAATGCAGACACTGATCTCAAGTTCATAGCTGACCTTTCAATCCCTTCAAAAAGGCTAAAAAAGAATTTTTTTCATAATTCAATTTGTACATCATGCCTTTCTGTGCACTAACATGAATACTTACTTGTAATTTTACATTCAGGCTTTCAGTTAAGACGTGCCCTTCAAGGACACACCATATTCCAACATTAGATTTTTTTCTTGTCATTTAATAGTGTTTGGTCCTAATTACCCATGAAGTAAGCATTTTTTATACACTTAGAAGAAAAACCAAGAGGAATATGCAAAACAGTCTGATGGGAGAAAATCAGATCAGTCTGAAGACAAAGGAGCAGGAGGACCTTGAGCTCCACGCTAAGAATTCTGCTTGGTAACAGAAGGTGACCCACAAGAGACTGGGTAGAGGTGAATGATGCCATGTTTCTCTAAAAGTCCAGAAATGAACATGGATACCATTCTTTCAAATCTAATGCATCTGTTGCTGTGACTGCCTTGGCTAAAGGTTTCTAGGACTACTGCAAGGCAGATGTCAGCAATCACATGCCTTTACTGCACAGTCTGCGAAGTTTTGGAAGCTGCCATCTCTAATGTGTCCAAATCTGTGCTATTTACGGAAATCAAACCATGGATCCAAGCCTCCATTGGATATTTGGAGCTTAATGGATGAACATTTGTCATTTCTTGCTACCCATAGTGCATTGAATTCTCAGTGTAAACATTTGGCATCCCTGGTATTTCCCTGCTTGGGAAATATTCTTTTCATCAGTTAATGACTTGGCTATCTCTTTTTCCTCAAGAACAAAAGGATGTTTGTGAGTTTTATCACAAGAGTAAGTGCTCTGTCTCGTAAAATGCACCACCCTAAATAAATTTTTCCCTGAACTGATGGGATTAATCTGTTGTCCGGGTTTTCCCTACTGGAATTGAACACATGATGCCACTTTTGCACAGGAAGCTGTTCACCTCTGGGAATCAAGTTGCAAACTGTGTGAAACCACCCTGTCTCCAACCCCATGATAGCGGGCCAGTCATCATTTAAAAAATAAATACAAATCACAGCATCCCTGCTGTCCCAACTATCAGATACTGCATTGCGCTGATAAGGGAAGTCAATTGAAAGAGAGCGACAGAGGAAATAATTACTCCAAATCTGAGCTTGTCTGTTGCTTCATCAGGCATCTATGGTCTTGGCTGTGCTCCACTGCTCTGCAGAAAAGTTGGAACAATCACTACATTTTGTCTTTCCAGCCTTGTCCATACTATATTTAAGAACTTCTCTTAATTGCTGTTTCAGTGGCAACAGCACTAAAATTGATTGGCCACTGCTACTGCAACTACCAAGACTGGCTTAGTCACACTTTACAAACATAGACTGGCCAAATTCAAGGCTGTGCAGAATTTGAGCTTAAACTAAAAATATTTTTAAAATAAAAAATTCCAAACAGCTCGTGTTAATGCAGCATACTCCTCTTGAAATCTCAGATATTTAGATCTTCACACAGAAGCAGGTATCCATTTGCTCACTTTCAAAAAACATAGTTCAGTGTCTTACAAGATCATGATTTCACAGTAACCTGAAAGACATTGACTAACGGAGGCCTAGAACTCAGATGAACTGAAGCAACAATTCAGAACAAACATAATTTTAGTCAAATTGACAGGTTAGTTTAATAATGTTCCAAGAAAGTCAGCTAAAATATTTTCTTTCCATTTCCACCTATTTGCTGTAAAAAACAGTCCCTCCCACTAATTTCTGAAAGTCACATGTGAACAAGTAACAAGGATAGAAAAGGAATCCAATTCCTGCAACTAATTAGTCATGGCTGACAATATTTTCCAGTCTAAACCAATCCAACCAAAGACAGAACTACCACCATCTCCAGCAACAGAAGATTTGTGTGAGCTAACTTTGAATCAAAAACAGATGAAAAAAAAAAAAAGCATCGTGTCACTTACCTGCCAAGAGGAATTGCAAAATAGAAAACAGACAGCATCAGGGTCCTGGTGTTTTTGGTGAAAAGGTCTCCTATGATGGTTGGAGCAATAGTTGAGTAGCTTGCTTCACCAATGCCGACCAAACCCCGTGAGAGCACAAGAAGCCAGAAATACTGGAAAAAGGAAATGAAACACCTTAGAATGTCTCTCCTTATGAATTCAGGATGGAGAGCAGTGAAAGTTGCCCAATTATGGAGATATAAGCCCACGCAACTGGAAAGTGACACACTTGTACACAATTAGTTTTTAAAACCTCATATTCTTTCCATTTGTCTCTTATTGAGGAGGAAAGGGACTATATTTTTTGTGAAGATTTATAGGCACAAAATAAAAGTAGCAATAATACATAGTCATCCCATCATACTCAGTATTCTAAG
Organism: Numida meleagris; assembly: GCF_002078875.1. Classification (NCBI taxonomy): domain Eukaryota; kingdom Metazoa; phylum Chordata; class Aves; order Galliformes; family Numididae; genus Numida; species Numida meleagris. Next base: position 3,007,632 of record NC_034426.1, read on the forward strand.
ATATTCTAAGAGGAAGATCCTCAACTTGATTTCAGGATGTTAAGCCTAAGTACCAGCAGCACTGCCTGGACAGAGGAAGATGCAGGGAGGCAGCTGAGCACAACAGATCCTGCTCCTGGGCTCCGGGACAAGCAATACCTGCAAGCACAACCACAGCCTCCTGACACGCCAAGGCACAAGTTAAGACTGGTGAGGTTCTGGAGGCTCTTCAAAGCTGTGAAGGAGTTGAACCTGCGATACCCCGAACTCTTGATTTTTTCCTCGATTAGAAGCCACTGAATAAGGAAGGATTTCCACAGGTGCTAAGCACCACTCTCTCCACTTTCCTTGTGAAAAGCATAAATCTTCCCCTCGCAGCAGGAAGACAGACTAAGCCAGCTCTGAACACTTCTGAGAAACCTCAGGTTACAATCCAAGCTGAGCTGCACACAGTCATGAAGAGAGAAGGCTGGGCTTTCCTTGAACCACCTGAGCACCGGAACAGCAGCGTGCTCAGCATTTACTGCCAGCAGGTGAAAGATTCGGTGTCACACAAGGCAGCTGAGCGGGCTCCAAAAGCATTAAGCTGCCCAAAGAATTATTTGCTCTTCCAGGTAAATGATAACCCAACAGAACAAGGGGAGGAACTTCGTGTTCAGTATAACACAACCTTTTTAAAATGGACAGAAAGGAACTGCTCATCTAATAGAACTTTCTTTGTGGCCTGTTACCCCGTTTCAGCCAACATTTCTGTAAAGTGCAAGGATCTGATTTTCAAGCCATCCTCTTCTGAGACACTTGCAGTTTTCTGGGTGCTGCTGTTTGGAGGCATAGGGCACGATATTTTGATGCCCAAATACCTGATACACGAGCACAATCAAAGTTCTTAGAGATCTAAGCAGCTTGAGCTACTCTCAGTCTAATTGCAGGCTCAGAAATTACACAGCATTCCATTGCAGAAAACTATGTGCAGGGAAACCGATTTCTACAAACGCAATCACTAGAAGTTCTACATTTACTGTTATTTTTCTATACATCATTTGCAAAGAACAGTGGGGATTATGATACGTCCTTAAACATGAAAGTACTTCAAGAATAACGAGCAATTAAAGTTGAGTTGCAGGAAAATGACTGATTTTGTGCCTTGCGGCAAAACCTAAGCCAGAACAGCGGGCTTTCATTCACAGATATGCAAAATGTCAAGCACACATCAAGACACACACCTCAGCCATCAAGCACACAAAAATTTACCACTGACATATTTTCATTGTTTTCTGCACAGTAATCCCCTGGCTGAAAAATGTTTCTTAGTGACTCCTACAGCCACATAAATCAAATGAGTTGGTGTTCTCTCCACTTCCTCTTATTCTGACGTAGATTTTGCACCGATACCTATTTTCTGAGAGTGTGCAAGTTCCTTGTTTGCTGGCAGGGCATTCTCAGCGCTGCTGCCATTCAGGTACCTCCCACAGGCAGCACAGACGTAACAGATACACGTGGGTGTATGCAGAAAAGGCAATACTGTGAGTCAAGCTTTTTAATTTGTGCCAGTTGCCCAACTCTAAACCACTGCACGTTACTGCAGAAATACGCTGACAATGACAGATGAGCAGGTACCCAACGTGTTTGGAATGAGCAGCAGTATTTATAACATGCTGAATGACTTAGTCATGCAGAATTAGAAAGCAGGGGGATCTGGTGGCTGCTTTTGTCTCCTAAGAGGTTCAGACCTGGATCACAGGTGTGTGGCAGGGAAAGCAGTCACCTGGCAGACCCAGAATGAGTGTGCAGACAGCACCAGTTACACCTGTAGAATGGTAAATTTACAAACACACTGGATGTTCCTCAATCTGACGCATCTACATAAAAACGCCCCAGCTTTGGGCTCACCAGCCAGGAACACTCCCAGGGAATGCACTGGACAGAGATCTCCCCCTAATAAGGCTGTTACAAGCTTCCTTTCATACCTGCTTAAAGTAGGAACATTGTGGGAAGATTTCCTACTGTGGTAAGGAGTGACTGGGTTCCATCAATAGCTCTGAATCAGGGCTCTAAGTCAATGCAATCATCTGCAGCAAATGATGCATTTGTCCCCCTCCCCTCGATCCTCCTCGACTCACCCTCTTTGGCTTATCCCATGAACAGATATCCAAGTTTAAGTCACGAGATTCTGACTTCAGATGGCAATGAAAGCAATCTTATAAAAGCAAAATCTACGTAAAGACATGGATGTTATCTCCATTCTGAGTTTATGTATTCCAGACTATGGATAATGCAGCTATTTAGGTGTAATGATGAGGCACAACATTAAAAATCTGAAATCATGTTAGGGAATTGTAAATCGTCAGTTCTGTGTTGTGTCTTGTTTCAGAGTGCCGTAAGATTACAAAGCCAATGCCTCTTCTTATCTTATAGGAAGATCTCTGGATTTTTGCCCAGCACACATTTGCTTGGTACTTATACAACAGAATTACGCAGTAATTCATTTCAGTAAGCTAGAGCCCTCAATATTCCATCTTCAGCAAGTCACACAAACTTATGTTTTGTCATCTCTGAACAAGGATAGCTGGGTAGCTCCTAAAGACAGAAAGTTCTCCTTTCAAAGAGAGTCCCAATCTTTCCATTTTTCACATAGGAAATGAAAATACAAACAATGAAACAACTCCTAAATTCTTACACTGCTACTCATTTGAGCCACTGACATACCACAAACCACTTAGAAACTGATCCCAAAACCACCCCATCTGCAAGATAAACAACTGCTATTTTCTGTGTGTGTATTTATAGACCCAAGCACCCATACGCACGTTTCTCTCTCTTTTTGTACGTGAATATTACAACCAGCACAAACAAATGGGAACGCCAGGTATTACTCACACAGGAAGCTCTGTTCTCCCCCCATAGCTGGAGCAGGACATTCTACCATTTTCCCTGCATTACAGTTTCCCCCACATGCTTTACCCTCTTTGCTTACTCCAGGACTCTCGGCAATTTAGTGAGACAAAAAGGGCTGACAGCAGCCAAATTCTTCTCCACATTATCTGCCCTCAAGAGCAGCACAGGCAGCTGAGACAGGGCACTGCTGACCGAATTTCACTGTTCCCCAAGCAGAAACTGGTATCTATTGAAGAACCTCATTTCTTTCTGCGTTACTTCGGGGCTCTTCTGTAATTCGTTCATCTGAGCAAACACTTCTCACTCAGGCATGATAACTGAAAAAGTCTGAGCTTTCAGCACCTGTGCTTATTCCATTTCAGTAGGTTAAGATCAGCAGCCTCAAGAATTCAGTGCCTTTTTCTCTAGGTCAGCGCTAGTAACGAAAGGTTTTTGAAATAGAATTATTACATCAAACAATTGATTTATGCTTTTCCTTTGGTTAACAGTCATATCAGAACTGTATGCTCCAGGGCGGATGACAGGCACAGCCCTGCTGCATGCGGGCTCCCAGGCACCAGCTGGGGATGGCTGGAGTGAGGTTGTCATAGGGACACCTGGTCCATGCCACACAACTGCTATGAGCTCTATCAGCAATTCTGGTTGCACAGGTGCTCTGAGACTCTTCAATCAACTTGTGTGTGCCACAGGTGGGCTGCTGAGACACAAGTCAGGTAGGTCTAAAGCTGGAGAATTTACTCTGAAAAGTATGATGTGGTTTATATTCACATTCTCATATTGACTTTACTCTGAATCTCATGCACACATCAATGCTTGATGGCCTACGACACGTGACTATCTTTAACCACATTTGGACAGAGTTCCTAATTACCCATTTATCTGAGTTGTACAGACCATTGAGTGAGTAATACGTGTCTTAATAGTCTAAGTGGAGCTTTAACTTCTCTTTCCTTTAATTAGTTAACAAAAGGAATTAAGCCACACTTCTCTAAAAGATTAGCCATGAGTGATAAACCTATAATCTGCCAAATACATGTACAACTCGGAACCACCAGATTTGCCATCTAAAGAATCACATGATCCTTAAGCTTAGCTTACTATGTATTAGCATTTGTATCTGATGTAGCTTGCAAGGACCTCACCAAACCAGCTAAGTACATGCTTCATTCAGATCAGGGACACAAGGACCAGTAAGATCACACAGACATCGCCAACCTAGTGCAGATTACTGGTATGAATGCACAGCACCAGTGCAAGCCATGTTTGGAACTGATGCTGCTGGCCTAAATGAAGGCTCCACTTTACAGCTACAGCAACTGCATTTGTAATCTTCTCCTATGCAAGGATACTGAGCTAACCTCCTACAGATTCTACATTTGGCTTCTTTAATGGCTTAGGATCATAAAATTCCATACCTGAACTGCTTAGGCTTGCAATACATTTTTTTTTTTAATTTTATTATATAAATATTATGAAACAAGCAAGGATACAGATCTGGGTTTGCATCCTTGCAAAGAAGACATGCATAAGGAAAACCTTCAATGCTGCCATGAAGCTAGGATTGTCACACAAAACCTAGAACAGTCATGTAGAAAGGCAGTAAACCAAGGAGAAAGCGTCTGGATTCATTTAATTTCTGTGAGTTTCTAGAGCAAACTCAGTTGAACTGTAGTGTAGTTACACTCTTGTATTTCTATGGCTGGGAGGATGTTGCACTGACAAACCCAGAATACCACAGCAGTCCCAAGTGATCAGTCAAATCAAATGAAGACAGATAAATCTGATACACTGCAATGGGCAGCTGACCAAAGGAAAGCCCACAGAGCTCAAACAGATATTCAGGGGCTGGACAGCAGTGATCCTTTAGGGCAGACAGCTGCAGTGATGTGCAAGTATTTGCCCTTCCCAAGCAGAGCCCTTATTTTCTGGCCCTGCAAACAGCACGTCCTCCTGCATTTCATTAAGTTTTCCGAGCCATATCAGAATTTTGCAGGGATGTAAGTGGTTAAAGATGACACACCACACCCTTTACCACAGGTATGCAAAGACGTAATCACAATGCAAAAAAAAAAATCCTACAGGAATACATTTCTGAGTATCGGTATTGTGACTAAGAGCATTGGATCCTGTAAACTCACAATTTCAACTCCAGCTCATTACCTGAGAGTTACCAGAAGAGCTGAGCAACTGAATGAAATTACAAGTGCAGGTGACATATCTGCTTAAACAAGCAAGCACTCCATTTCTTTTAGCCTTTCCAGCAATGTCAGCCACCTTTAAGAATCTGAAGGTCTCCAGTCAAACAGGAACATTGATGTGTCATGGAAGACAAGACCACGTTAAATGATGATGTTGATGTTTTAAATTCCATTCTGCATCTTGGGGGATGATAAAGGTTACAGCACAATAGATAAGCCTAAATACATCTCCCAACTCTGCGCACCCCTAATGTTTCACAAATTCTGAAGACATGCAACCTGGCTTCCCATGGTGGAAACCTGTCCTGCCTCCAAGCACTGGGTAGGAACGGTGTGGCATGTCAAGACACAGACAGCAAAGTCACACAACCAACCTTCTCATGTGTGAATGGTCCCAACCCTCTGTTAATTAAAAGATAATTATGAAAAGCTAGAGATGGGCTCCAGATTCACTATTGGTTTTTTTTCTGTACCAGTGCCGAAGAGCATGTCTTTCTGTTAAGTCCAGCCCAGATTTTTAAGCAACTGAGTATTCATGTCAAATTTTGGCCCTCTGGTGTCTTATTGCCCAGGAAATCTTTGCTCAGGAATAAGAGAAGATGAATATCCATCATTATTTACATGTAATCCTAACTAGTCCTTCATGAGGTCTGTAGAAAAATCAAAATACCACTAGGTGTTACCCCAGAAAACCATGGGGCAAAATTGTCCACTGAGATGTTTCACTGGTAGGTACTTTCTCTCCCTGTAGTAGGTTGGCTAAGCATTGTTTTTAGGATTTCCCGCAACCAAAATGTTGCGTGGCACAGATATGGCCTAGCTCAGAGTGCATGCCTGGGTGAAGCCTGCTTGGTGACAGGTTGGTCAGCTTTGATGCAATGGTGTGAGCTATTAGCACTCCAGCTTCTTTTTCTTGGAAATCCATGATTACCTGCCGGGAAAACAAAACTATAAACTACTCTTCTCACCTCCACCATGACTTCTTCCCTTATCAGACATGAGTCATGCTGACAGGGAAGCCTGCAGGAGATACACTGCAGTTGCTGGGTATTTTGCCATTTGGCCCACTGCAGAGAAGTGATAGAGCTTAGAGTCCCCTTTTTTTCCTTCATAGTGCATCTCATCACTTACACATAACTACTTTTCACTTGCCATCCAATCCTAATCACAACTGCCTTTTAAGTCACTCCTGCACATAACATTTCCTGTAACTCCTATTGGAATTAAGTTCTGCAGTTGCCTCCTCTCAAATTGAACTCTCGATGCCAAGTCCATCTTTCATCATCATTTCCATGCAATCCTTCTCCTCTGTGCATGTCACAGAATCAGAGGTCAGCTGAAGTTGGAAGGGAACTCTGGAGATCATCCCCTGCTCAAAAGTAGTTGACTGCAAGAGATAGTTCAGGACCAGTACAGTTTTGACTGCCTCCAAGGATGGGGAAGATATAGCCTCTCTGGGCAACCTGTTACTGTATCTGACCATCTTTACTGCAAAAATGTTTCTTCTTACGTTCAAAATGGACTTTTCTGTATTTAGTGCCCATTGCCTCATCTTTTCACTGGGCATCACGGAGAAGGGTCTGCTCCACTCTTACTGCCTCCTATAAGATACTGATACACATTGATAAGATCGCCTCAGAACCTTTTCTCATATCTGAGGCCACTTGACATCTTGGAAGGGTTTACAAGAACATTTAGCTTTACACTACCTCCAACTGCTGGGAAGACAGAACCAGGAGGCCATGCAGCCCCATCTTCATTTATGCATGATTGCCTGTGCTTCACATCCTATTCAGCACTTCTCACTGCAGCTCTGGGTTGGATTGAGTCTTTGATAAAATGCTCTGAAAGTAAAGCAACACAGCAGGCTGAGGCTGAGCCTCCCCAGGGAGCTATGCATTCCTCAGTACCGCTTGATGACACAGAAAAAACAGCAAGAATTTGCAAAGCTGCTTTCCAGAGGATGAAGGCTCTTCAAAGCTTTGTAAAATAGCTTTTAGGTACAGTAATAAAGGTCCTCTAGGTCTTTCCAAACACACTTGATTTCGAGAGTATACACTGTCTCCGGTTCAAGCCAAAATTGTTCTTGAGGCTTTCTATTTTCTCCCTGAATAATATCCACTTCAGCCAAGCTTGCTGCAAGAAGAACCCTCCAGTACTTGAAAGTCTGGCACTGAAAGCCCTAGTACCTCTGCATACTTCAAAGTTTGACCAAGCAGTTTAACTCTGGTGTAAAGGCTGATACTCATTATACGGCACATGGGACAGTGAACAGTAATAACAGAACACAGCTCCTGAGGAAGGATGCCATTTTAGCAAAGGTGAGGTGTCCACATCCATGGGGATTAGCTTCCAAAGCAGATCTGATTCTTTCACAGCATGCGGTGTCAAACACTTCAAAACTTCAGCTCATTTTAGGCACACCCAGTGGTCTGTCAATTCTCAGCTCTCAGCACCTTACCTTTGAACAACTTCCTACTGTGAAAATTCGGCTGGTATTCAGAGTCCACAAGGAGGACAACGGATACTACAGCAAGGAGAAAGAGAACTAAATACATATTTAAATATAGAACTGAGCAAGGGGAATGAAGCAAAGTCCACTCTTTTTTTTTTTTTTTTAACTGTCTCTTGTATTTGTTAATGGCTTTAGTTCTCCCAGGTGGCCTGTTCAGGCACACTTAATTGAATGTGGAGAGTTTTATTTGGAAATGTACTTAAGATGCTGGCTGATTACAGTGTCCTTATTTTATGAGATTTGTGTTATTTTTTAGTATGTAAAAATAACAAATAAAGACTATAAAATATTCCTGTATCCCTTCTCATACCCTGCAATCAGCAACTGAAGTGTTTAGCAACTGGATACCTACAGGTAGGCTCTAAAGTGAAGCATCTAATTAAGCACTCTGGAGAAAAACAAAAACAAAGCCACCCTGGAAGTAGCAAGACTCCCACTGTGCTTCCCAGGGCCAGCAGGGAGCTGCCACGTGCTCCACGGATATAAAATCAGGGCCAAGATTTTCTTAGCTAATTACAGAGTTTGAACATGAAATTTCCCTTCCTACATTAAAATTGCAGTGTGTGAAATCCAACTTCCTATTATTACCCTCCCTTCAAACTTGTGGCAGTCTTGAAAGTCTTTTCTGTAACTTTCCAGGTAAGAAAAAAATAGAAAGAGTAAGCTCAATCCCCGTTCTCTATCCAATTAAGTAACGTAATTACAAGATACTGGGTGATGAAGCATCGCCGCCAGGTCCTGACAATAGCCTCAGTTAAGGCAAAGCCAAATTTCAGCTTACTAATTGGAAGCCTTTTCATCTGATTGACCTGCCTGTGGTAAAAACATTACATGACACTCAAATGTTGGGATTTATGTTCTTCTCAATTAAGTTTCTTTGTCATTAATACTGCATTAAAGACAGAGGTTTGCAATGTGTTTGGCAGGAATGGAACAGATCAGCTTGCTTACTCGCTAGAACACCAGGCAGGGGAGTGCTGCATGCACAGCTTCTTCTAAAACAGACCTCAAAGAAAAAGGGTGATGTTTTCAAATCAGTCACAGGCATCATAAAAAGCCCCACGTTGCCAGGGCTTGCTAGAACACTGAGTGAGAGCACTTCTATTCATCCTTGTGGATCTGGTGTCAGACACAAAAAGTGGAGCCTGTAACATTTCAGATGGCTGAAATAGAGGTCATTTATCCACCTCACAAAACCATTACACACAGACTGGCCGGAATGCATCTTCCAGAACTGCTCCCCTGAGAAACTTCAGCAGTTCTGGGTCAGAAGCAAACTGTTACTTTTGTTCCAGAACTGTGATGTGGGACACACTTAAGAGGCACTTGCAGCAAATGTCTGGCATTAGCCATTATCACCATGCACCTTGGTTTTGCAACAGTGGAAAAGATGCAAGGCTCTCAACACACAAATTTCCCAATACCAGCAGCTGGAATATCATCTGGAATACACAAAACTGAAGACATTCACAAGCAGCAGGAGGCTGCCATGTCCCAGCCACAGAATGAGTCACGAGCAAAGGCTGAATCCAGGCAACCCAGCTATAAACAAACATCAGCATTTTCAGAGCAGTGAGTTACGGGCATTGGAACACAACTCTAACAACATCTTTGCCTTCAATGACGCCTACAGAAACATTAGAGATCTAAGCACATTAACCTGGTGGGCTGTTCGGGCTCAAAGATGCTTCGCTTTTGGTTTGGATCAATTTTTAAATAGAAATTTAGACAAACTCAACAGGTAGGTCTGATTCTTGGAGAGCAGAACGCCATGTTCCTCTCCCTGAGACAACTGTAGAAATCACAATTTTTCAGCACTCTTTGAAAAAAGCATCAGTCAACTGACTGAGCCACCACGCATGAATACTGCGTTCACCTACATGTATTTTCAAGAGCAGAATGATTTTTGATAAGTCAATAAAGGATACACTGCAATGAAATAACTCAAGGTTTAAATCAAATTACCTCAAACAAAGTTGCAGCCCCAGCAGTTTTACCTGTACTGTTTGTGGCACTGACTCATAGCATATTTTACTTTGCACACAATGAAAGCTTAACACTCCAGCAAGGCAAACCTTGTAGGCAACTTTGCTGAAGAACCATTGGAATTATTCCAAACTCTGTAGAGGATTTTTCTTCCTGCTTTCCTTTTTTCACACCTCCCTGGCTTGCTGACTCAATCAAGATCCAGAAGCACAAAATGCTGTGAGAAGGGCTGACCTTACCACGTGTTTGGCCTACATCGGAGATCTCATTTTTAACATCAGATTTCCAGAGAAAAGAATTTCTCCTATCTCCTTTTCTTATTATTCATGATCTTCTTTGAAGGGTTGTTGCATTGCTTCTTGAAGCATTATCAGTTGGCAAGGTTTTGCCACGCTGTAGCTTCATTTCATTCCCTAAAGCAAGCCTATTTGACAAAATGACAATCCCATTTAACTATATTAAATGCATTCGTATGTTATGTCACTGTCTTCTCATGGGACTGCTTCAGTCCCGCTCACACATGATGATCAGCACCATTCCTGGGGATTTCCCACTCAAAACCAATTACATGGCTCTGAGATTAGTAATCTAATTCATTGTTATCCGAATTGCAAATCCAGTGTTTGTGCAGCATTCCAACTTCACGCATCTCAAAAGATACGTCAACACTTCAGCAGACTGATTTAGCACCTGGTGGCTGTCTCACCCTGATGGGCAGCTCCACTCCACCACGCTGCTCTCCACTGCCCCTCCTCAAAGAAAGAAGGGAAGAAAATACGATGGAAGAGGGCTCAAGAGTTGAGACAAGGACAGGGAGATCGCTCATTAGTTACTGTCACAAGCAAAACAGACTGTATAGAGAGATTAATATAATTAATATAATGTCCTTTTTTCAGCCTTGGTACATGACCCAAGAGGCCACAGACTTTGTGGACCACTGAAGAATCACTTACGTTTCCTATAGCTCCATCGGCAACCAAGAGTTCAACCAAAAAAAGGCCCAAACCCATCCATCTGCAGCAGAATACAAGCCAGAACAGCTGAATAACACTTTCTCTCTCTTCTGCATCCTGTTTTTGAGGGCAATATGCACAACTTACAAGACCCACCAAGGCCCCGGTAATAGAAAGACTGGCTTTGTTTCTAGACCCCCTAATGAGCCTAAAACTGGATTGTTTTCTTAGTCTGTGAAACACCATTAATCAAACTCTCCTGAAGCATCATGCTTCTTTCCAAGTTAAAAGCTTAAAGAACACTAGCCATAAACTGCCTCATTTACACCCACACTAAGTGCATGTCAGCTTACATCCTTAAACAAACGGTAACATTTCTCCAGACCTATATTTGAACACCCTAGTGAAGGAAGAGAGCACATATTCCACCCTACCAATGTGGCATCATCTCCACACCCTCAATACTCAGTTTTCTGGGAAGCCTTTTTCCAAAGAAACAGGATCACGCGGTGCCATCCAGACCGCTTTGCCTTCTGATGGTGTTTGGCCCAGTCAAACCACCCCAGTGCATGCAACGGTGCAGTGCTGCAGCAGGAATGGTTTGTGTTGCTCAGGGCACAACTGCTGCTACAAGGATCCTGCTAAACTGGTATGAAATTTTATATTTCCTTCCTCTGTATTTCAAGACCTGTTTGGAAGCTTTCATGTAGCTTTTTTTTTCGGTCTACTTAAGGAACATTTTTCTTCTGGAATATTTTGAAAAAGGCTGATCTTAAGCTGCTGTAATACTTATTTATAAAGCATAATACTAAAGCATTACAGAGACTTTGAATATGACAGAGTTAAAGCAGCAAGACATCCTTTTTGTGTTTCATCAGCATGCTCTGGGGTGAGGCCTCTGCTGCAGAATGTCCACTTCAACTGCCAACACAAGAAGGAATGTTTCCAAGATACACACAGCCTGGCAAATGAAATAAATATGCCCTCTTCCCTCTGCCTCCTCAGCAAACAACCGACCGAGGTGAGATATCCACAATAAAAGCAGGCAGGATGGAAGTCGCAAGCTTCCATCATTGCTCCAAATCATTGCTAACAAATCTTCCATTAACGGGCAGAGCAGCAGAACCTTCCCACTGTCCAAACTGGAGACTGTAAATTCAGGCTGCTTCATAAAAATGGGACAAAGCTGTAAAGGCCTTTGGCCTCTAAAGAACTTTCATGCTTGTACCACTGTCTCCAGCTGGTGTCTCTAGGCATCTTCCTGATCCATCGAATCAGCATCAAATGTAAGCGTATTGATTCAAAAAGAGGAAGGGTCTGACTCAGTTCCCACAAGGACACAGAAAGAGCTCCCACAGACTTCCAAAGGAGAAGCTGAATTGGAGCAACAATCACAGATCCTATGATAATGATTGCAACATCTTCCAATAACCTAGGTAACAAAAAATTATCTGAAAAAGGCACGGGCAATTACCGGGAGCCCTCACAGAGACCCACTGCAAATTAGGTTTTAGCCTCGAGCCTATTTCTTGATTCTCTCCCAGCACAAACCTCTGTCCACCTGCTCCAGAAAACGTCTGAGCTCTGAGGAGCAATTCTGACATTTCACTGCCTTCACTTTAATGAACAGAAGCCTGTGCAGCAGGATGTATCAGTTCAGGTGAGTTACAATGCGGAACAACAGAAACCTCCCTTCTTGTTTCAGCATCCACAGTGTTTTATTCACATTTTACACTATTTCAGGCCAATTAATGACCCCAAATAGGCAGCAAAGGTCAGGAGGGACACTTAGGAACGTAACAGCACATGACTGGTGTGACATGAGAAGTCTGAATGCAGTGTGATGCCTGACTGTCCCAGGCTCTGTGAAGCTGTGACTTGGGCTGTAATATTGATTGCTCTCAGGTCCTAGAGTTGGGAGCACAACCAGTCCTGTCCAGATGCACTGCAGACTGGAAATGATACACATGGTGGAGATATTCCTTCTGGAAGTGTCTTTCAGTTCACTTCTTTCATATGAATGAATTTTGTGAATAAGCTTTGGAGCTATACTCTGTCTCTCTCCTGGCAGCCATCACCAGCTGGGTTTTCAATATCTCTTACTAAATGCATTACAGGTACATAGATGCAATACTGGAGGAAGAAAAACACTCAGAGCTGAAAAATACAACTCTTCTATTGCTGGTAACATTTATGAAAAGGCTCCTTCCCTCATAGATCATCTTTTGAGGGCTAATGGTCCGAGAATATCCTCACCTGTTTCTCATCTATAGTTTCACTTGCAGGAAACAGGACAGAAACGACGTGACTAGGGACAAACACATGACAATAATCCTACACACACTTCATCTGAGCAAGCTGCACCTACTGCATCTATATAAATCTTCTCCCACCTCTTGTGTCCCAGGTCAGCAAAATCAGAGGGGCCCAGGATTCAAGAGTTCAAATCCTTGTGTGTATTTGGGCAAAACATGTCCTTCTTACATGAAAAAAGTTTCCCACGCAGTATTTGATTCAGCTGTGCTGAAGACGCTAGCAGATATGACAGATATCCAGAGCACCTGAATAAAATCCAGCCACCAATTCATTCTCAAAGGAATAAGAAATTAAGTATCCTTTTCTTCCAATCCATCTCACAGAATCCATACAAGAAAACACACAGGAACAAAAGAGTACTCTCAGCTAGAAAGGAGTTGGAAAGCGATGCAGATTCAGTCCCTTCAAACCTTCTTTCTGCAGTGGAGCCTCAGTGCAGATCGGTGATGAGAGCCCTTACCCTTTCCCTCTCTTCAGAGACTTGGAGCCGCCTCACTTCAGCACAGCATCCTCCCTCTCCTGAACCCACTGACTGCAGTCCCACAGCAAAGTGGTCCTAAAGGAAGGGCTGCAGACATTGCCATGGCCCATCTTAACAGAGCAGAGGCAAAGCAAGACTGGGTTACAGCACCGTGCACGCGGCAGTAACAGCAGCTTTGAGTAATTTGAGCGCTGACACACTGACAGTTAGAACAGCAATGCTCCTGTAGTATATTACCCATCCTAATCTCTTCCTCTGCAGTAAGAAAGTACACAGTGGACTACGTTTTTCCTGAGCAGTCTAGCAAAAGGGCAGGCATGCAGAAATCCAAATGTCAATAGTTTATGCTCATCTGTAGGGCTCCAGTGCCACATTAAGGTCTGGAAAATACACCAGAGGCAGCTAACAGCCTTTGTCCATTAGCATCCTGTATCAGCTTCAGCACAGGTATCTCTAACAGCCACATGAACGGTTAAGAATTGCAAGTGAGGGATGGGACTGCGTGTACACAGCAGACTTCACAAAGGTGCTTGGAGAATCTATTTGGCTTTCTTTGTAAAAGGGATTTCCCTCTAACACAATGGGATGAAATGAAGTAAGGGGTTATAAACATTCCTGCAATTCATGGTGACTACAAGATAACGCTCAGCACCTTTCTTACATACAAAAAAGATAGCTTCAGGCTTTTAGTTTCGTTTGCTTCTGTTTCTCAAACTTATGCAGCAGAAATAAAGGAACAGAAGCTGTGTGTTTCATAAATTAACTTCTTCCAGAGCACTTCTTTGCTCGGAGTGAATCCTGGTGCGTAGGGGTGGGGCCTTGGTTTATGTTTACATTTTTTAAGATTAGCTCAGCTAACCATTTGATCCATAGTGCATATAATTTGCTGCTTCTCTTTCAGAACTCCTTGAAAGACAAGCTCTGGCAATAAATATAGATCTGGAAAGTCTGAAACACGGGGCTTCAGCAAGTACTGTTGGTTAACTGGAATTCCATACTGGGCTATTTGCTTCCTCTTTAGGAGATAAATCAAAAGAGAAAAATAGCAGTAGACATACCCATCCTGAGTAACTTGCAGGTGGGTGCAATAGGAAGGTTGTGTCATGTCAGCTATCTCAACACCTAAACAGAAATATTTACCAAGGAACTGAAAGATTCAACAGCACATTCCCTGTTTACCTTGTTATTCTTTGCTTTTTCATTTCCAGACTTGTTCCCATCTGCAGTTCTGATGTCTCCTAGCAAACCCACATTACCACAGCCTGGTCTCGTTGATTATTAGGTATGCTTGTTCTCCCAACCTAGTGGAGCCAAACGACTTAGCAGAGCACTTTGCTCACCCATTAAATAGTATCCCTGTTACGCAGGAATATCCTTTACTCAAGATATTCACGTGGGAAATAGCAGTATTTCACAAGTATGGGAGAACAGTCTGCAACTTTCCATCTTTAAGCTCCTTCTTGTGTTAAGAAGCTGGTGTCTGCCTGTGAGGGAGAAGGCTGCTGATCTCTCAGAACTCTGTGCTTTGAGGGGCAGGAAGGTTAGCACCAAATCCAAGGCACACTTCTGGCTAAAGGGGTCAACTGTCAGAACAGAAGCATTATGACTAATAGATGTGGATATCCATGCAGCCAGACACAAGTTCTCAGCACGCAGCCTCATCACCCCAGATAACCAGCTGGCTGCGCGTGAAGCCGCTCAGAGCAAGAGAAACCATGCAGCTGGATCTACGTACTTCTCCCAAATGACATTCTGGGCTATAAAGCAGCTCAAGATGATCAGCTGTAACACAGGCAACCAGGTGTTATACTCATCCAAATGCTACTTGGAGCAAAAGTTGATCATTTACTAAAGCAGAGTCCATATTGATACAGAGGGAGACAGGCCAATCTTTAGCTTTTTGTGTGGATGGGAATGCATCTCAGTGAAGCAGCTCCATGAAGGCTGCACGCTTGGTGTATTTCTTTGTGCTCTTTTCCTGATTTATTATAGAGCACGAACCACAAATCCCAAAGTGCTTGCCAAAAGGCAGATGCATGCCAGGAGCCACAAACTGCAACAAAATGGTTTTGCAGGTGAAAGTACCAACATTTGTATACATGCAGGTGGAGAATTAATTAATAGGAATGCATAAAGGGAAGTAAGTTCTACGCAGGTGTTTATACTTACAAAATAGAAATTAAGATAAATGTGTATTTTATTGAAATTTCTATAAATTGAGTTAATCTAGAGATCTGTCTAAATATGTACCAATTTAAAATAATTTTGAATTCATGAACAAACTCACTAATGACTTTTTATACAACCTTTCATTTAGGAAGTGCTAAATAGTGTTCTGGAGCAGGAATGTACAAGCATCAGAGACAAAGTGCAGGAAGACCCTTCTTATTTTTCTGTTGTGAAGTGGTACACTCATGTAAATTGTCAAATCACATAATGTAATAGAACAAATGTGAATTTCTCAATGTCACCCTGGTCACGTTACTTCTGATGACAAATCATAGCCAATTTGATGCCTTATCCGACAGCATGCAGTCACTATCTTCTTAACCCAAACACCACAAAATAGCATTTTGATAGAAACCTAGATGAAGTGTTTCACTGAGTTCCATTCCTTTTCTTCAGATCATCTCTCTGAGGTAGTTTCTCTTCCCATGTTCTTTTCTTGTCATGTGGGTATTTCTTTATTGCATCATTTGACAATAGGACAGATATGAATGAAAATATCCTCTTCTGTCTGCCTGTTTCCACAATAAATTAGAAATAATCTAGATCTTCCCTCACACTATGGCATTTTGATAGTTTGCCTTTACATGTGCAAATTACATCCAGGAACTAATCAACACACTGCCAGAAACTCTTGCAGTTTGTGGGCTTTCAGTGTCCAGCAGAACTGTGGCTGCTTTCTGCCTCTGTTAAGCTGTCTCCTTCCATTTACACTCCACATTTATACTATGTGGATGTGTACTTTATTAATTACACAGAGACAGCATTCACAGGGCACTACACGCTGTCAAAACTTGAATCCCTGAAGATACAGTTTGCTGTTTCTGTGGAATGACTGTTGTTTCTTGCCCCTTTCTGTATTTTTGTTGTCACTGCATAAAGGAGTTTTCTGTACAGCGTTCTGTGGCTCAGCCTGTGCCAACTTGCTCTTTCTAGCCACGGGTTTTCATGCTGACTTGAATGTGAGCACGTATCTACTTACAGTAGCCTCACTACTACTTTTATTTGCACCAAATGGGTTTTTTTTCATATTTCAGCTCATAGCATTTTTTCCTGACAAACACACATAGTATCTTAAAAGAAAAAAGGAAAAAATGTTGAGAGAAAAGCTATTGTTTCACTCCTCAAACGATTTCTTAGGAGGCAAAGATCAGGAAAAATGCCTAGTTAGCCACTGCATAAAGAAAAAGGCTGCATCAGCTTTTCCTTGAGACTTTTTCTCACTAATGTTGCAGGAATTCACCTTCTTCAATGCGGCATGCCTTCCCAGCCAGAGATCAGACCTCCAATAAAGACACCTACGTGGGAGGGATACCTTGTGAAGCTGTGATTATGCTTATCACCTCGGTCATCTGCTGCAGCCACTGGGCGGAGAACATCCATACAGCAGCTGCAAAACTTTCTGTCATCTCCTGGACTCGATAGCAAGAGTTGGGACTGGGATCTCTGGTTTAATACAAAATTACTCTGGAAGAGCTGAGGACTGCGGGGGACTTTTCTAGATACTGGGAGTTTGTTTCCAAGGTTGTAGTTTGGGTCCGGAGTTCGTACTCATACAAATACAAGAGAAATTAACAGGTCAGGATATGCTGATCTTGTCTCTTTTGTGCCTTACAAAAAACTGGAATTTCGATTTCAAACGTACTCCACCTTTATATGCATTACTTTCTTGGGCTACAAATATGACACTTTCACACTGATCTCCTGCATACTGACGAGTATATCTGTCAGTCTCTGAATTGCTGTAGCTAGTAAGCTCCAAATCCTTAAACTAAAAATGATCCCTGAAAACACAGATGACATTGGTCCATTTCCAGTACCTAGTGCCCACTCCTCTTCCATTTGTAACTACAGGACTAGGCCCATTGCAGAGAGACTGCTGAGAACCTGAGCGTGAATGCATGTCTGTAACATGAGAAGTGCAATTGGTTTTTAAAAAAAACTTGCCTCTTTTTTGGGCTACAATCACAGCTAAATTTGCAGAATGGTATGAACAGAAAGTTTAAAAAAAACCCAGAATGTAAAAACTTGCCTCATTTTTGCTAGGAGATGGTCCTTCTCTAGAAAGGATTCTTCTTGGATAATTATAAACCAGAACCATCTATTGGAGTTAAAGGCTTCGACATTTGGCCGTGTACATTTTTTCTTTAGAAATTCAGCGACAATCTGACACGAAAGCCAGACAGACACGTGACTGCCACTGCCTGTTTTAGGTGGAAATTTTCTGTTATTAGAAACTACAGGGCACGTGTGTGGGCAGGAGAGAGCAGGGAGGGGAGGCTTAGGATGTCATTCTTTAGGCGTGACCTAAATGCTACAATCTGTGGAACGCAGCTGGACAGAAAGGGTGAGGAAGGGCCCTGCCTCCCTTGGGGAAATCACTCTGGTGATACCAGGAGCCGTGATTTGTCTCTCCAGGAATGTTGTCGCCTGCCGCAATGAAACCATCTCTATAATATGACTTAAAAAGGGGATACTCTTCCTCTGAAAATGCCAGATAACTGTTTCTTCCAAGAGCCTCTGATAGGCAAGGAAATTAACACAAGGAGGAGTCTTCAAAATGGAGTGCTGCGGCTGCCCTGAAAGCAGGTAAGGGATGCTGTGCATAGCCTGACCATTCCATCATCAGTTCCCCAGACATATCCATCAGCTAGCATAAAAGGAGCTAAAATTCTGTCTAATCTCCATGCTGTCATCCACCCCTACTGTCTTTGATGGAAAGGAATCAAATTGGATGCATTTTGCCATCCCACATACCATAAGCAGACTTCCCAGCTAACTCCAGTGACTTCTGTTGTGATACTGGAAGGCAACAGAACCACCATATAGTCATAGATTTTTTTTTTCAAGTCAGTTTTAATAGCCTTTTAAAGTTTCTGTAGGAGCTCCCTGAAAGCAAGGCTCTTATGTCAACAGAAGGTCTTGCTTCAATATGCTTCACCTGCTACTTTTATGAATGTGCAAGATCAAAGATTTCACAGTTTAGGAAGAAGTTACACAGATCACACTTGACCCCCAAGAAGCCAGATAATGCAACATACCGTGTGTCAAATACAGACCAGAGTGCAATGTCACGGGATGTTTTTAGGAGCATATTGTCCAGCTGTTCAGGGCACTCTGCAAAGTGCCTTTGCAAAGCTCTTACCTGCTCAGTGATGAAGGAGCTTGAAAAAGTGACAGCTGACCAAAAGAAGATCCCACAGCTGAGAATGACCTTTCTGTTGAAACGGTCACCGAGGTAACCAAAGATAGGCGCTGCCACCATGAAGCTACAGATGAAAACTGCAAAGGAGAGAAAAAGGAAAGAAACATTTAATAAACATCAGGCCAAGCACACGAAAACTAATTTTCTGCAAACCAAATCCTCCAGAGAGCAGTTCCATTTAATTGGATGTTCTGCAGCCCCGTCTTACAAAGTTACGCGGTCTGATAGGATTTCAGAAGGCGGTGTTTCCTTAATCAAATAGTTTTTTTCATTCCCTGAGAAACCTCAGACCAGTGAACTTGTGCTACATCTGAAAGCACGAACAGAACCAGGACAGAATAAATGAAGAGCTTCTGCTCAAACGTCACTGAGAAGGTGAAGTGAAGGCTGGAAGGAATTTTAAACAGAAAGCAAGCCATAGGATCCTTGTTGGTTCTTGCAGCAGCAAGAGAGAAACAGACCACGAAAACTGAGGATCTTTAACCTGTCCTATCATTTTTTATGGCAACCACAAAACTGTTAATATTACTGAGGCACCAGCCCTGCAGTCAGACAGAAAACTCCAGTGTCCTCATTCACCAGCACTGAACTTGTATCTAAACCCACCACAGAGTAACTATTTCACTAAAAGAAAGAGTTCACAAAGCCCTCATAGGCTAAGGATGTGCAGCTGAAAGATTACAAGGCTCCCTTTCCCCCATGCTTCCCCTCAAAACTACAAAGCATTAACTCAAGACCTGGCATGGAGGTAGAATATCCTCCGCAAAATCCCCTTGACTTCAAAGCTCACTCCTCCAGCCTACACCAGAACACCTGCCCAGTGACACCACAGAAAGCACCTAAAACAAGAGGCTCACACCACAGTCACAGTTAATTGGAAACGCTGCAGAAATTGCCAGATTTTAAGCTGATTTAATGTAGGCTTCAGTCTGCCCACATTAGAGATTCGGATAAAGGCAACTACATTGCTTTTACTGCTATTCAGTTACTCCAGGATAAATTCTGGCTTTCTGGGTTTGGCAAACCCAGGTGGGTGGGACACGGATACCTGGAGACCCACCCAGCTTTGGTCAGAGAGCTCAGGCTCACACTGGGCACTTCCACTTCTGCCGTTGCCTAACCTTAGCCATCTAATTCATTGGATGTTAAAGGGCAGGAGGAAATAAGAAAAGGCAAGAGAAGGATGCACACTCCTTTGACTGGAATGTATGTATAAAATCAAAGTAGTTAAGACACAAATAATGAATTTTTCATAGATAGTGATGCACGATAGCCCAAAAAACATGCAGAATGCTAAACTATGATATGATCTACATCTCTTCTTTTTTTAATATATTAAGAAGTCAAAGCTGCTTTATAAATTATATATACCCATTTGCATGTATTTTGTGAGCCATACCACTGTGTGTATATCAACTTTGCACTGTGATGTTTACGGTGAGAATTACAGATTTACTTCTTTACATTCACAGTAAAACAAATAAATAGAGAAACGTTAAGATACAAAAAAGAAGTACACGCAGCATTCCATCGCCCCCATTTCAACAGTAACGCTGCAGACAATCCTGCTGTTTAGCTAGCACAAACTTTGGCTCACAAACCTCAGCCCTGCGAGGCTCTAATTGCACTGGCCCCAGTCCAATCGGGCACTTAAGCACATGCTCATATTAAGCACCTTAGGGTCGTCAGCTCTATGATTAAACGCTTTCCTGAATGAACACCAACGTGCTCGACACCTTGCAGGGCTGGCGCAGCAGCTGGGCACAGCGGGTATGTGACTGCTTACTGGGGATGAGGGGCACAAAATGGCTCTGTCTCTGCCTATTGCAGTTTGACCTTGCCCTTGGAAGGACGCTGGAATTCATTCCTCTCACAATCAGATATCGTGCCATTTTTATGATGTAAAAAGACATAAAGCTGAAAGAGCTTCTAAGGGAAAATTAGAAACATTCAAGTCAGCATCCGAACCTTTCAAATATTGAATAACCTGATTAATTCAAATGTGAGACATAGCGGGTATGATCCGAAATTCACATTAATCAGTGGGACCGTTAGCTTCCATGACCTCTGGGTGACAAATGTGAAGTCTAATTCCGGGATTTGGACAGAAGTAAGAAAAAGCACACACGTCCTCTTTCCAGTAAACTGAGAAAAGTTCATCCAGGGCTTCTCCAACAAAATACATCCTGCTTTTACACAACTCCCTTTGGAGAATTTATTTTTGGAAGGTTCTGTTCTGAACAGAGATGTGAGCTTTGTCACCAGTAAATAGCCAGCTTGACAGCTCCACAAGGTGTAAAACGAAAGGACAACAGAACCTAATAAATAACAGATAATACAACACAGCTGTCATCATAATAAATGCAATTGCGATCACAGTATTTATGAC
Organism: Numida meleagris; assembly: GCF_002078875.1. Taxonomy (NCBI): domain Eukaryota; kingdom Metazoa; phylum Chordata; class Aves; order Galliformes; family Numididae; genus Numida; species Numida meleagris. Next base: position 3,028,775 of record NC_034426.1, read on the forward strand.
CCAAATATGCATCAAAGCATTGATCGACTCCAATAAATGCAGAAAATGATGGCTGTGTGATCTGTCAAAAGGATTTGCCTGTTAGAGGCATTTCCCATGAATCAATTTTTGCAATTACTCCTGCAGATGACAGATGAGATTCCTGACCACTAGACACGGGCTCTACAACAAACAAGAAGTCGGTGTGTGCTCCTGTAGCCTGGGATGGCTGAGTGGAGGTGAATGGATCTAGGGCGTGTTACCAGGTGGGATGGAAAGCTGTTACTCTAGACCAGGAGTTGAGGTTCTGTGATAACCAAACACTGTGAAGGAGAGATCTTATCCGGAAGACAGAAAATTGCCTGTGCGTTCAGCTGGGAAGAGGGGCAGCAGAAACTAGATTAATTTGCAGAGAAAGAAGGCCACAGCATAATGCAGAGGGATGTGTTCCTGTAAAGGAGCCTGGTACGTGTGCCAGCCTCTTCTTAGCTAGCTCCTATGCCCTCTTCATCAGCATTTTCTGCTCTTTGTATGCACGCACTCCCCAATTAGTATCCAAGTGACACTACAGCAGCTGCTGCTCTGGATCAACCCACTGCCACAAATCTCCTACATGAGGAGAGTGCTATGACAGGAGCTGGCATTTCATTTGGCTCTTCCTAATCAACAGCTCCTCTTCCATTTACACTTAAAGCCCTCTTAGAATATTACCAACTCTTGAAGAGACATACAGTGCAAGCCAGGGCAGAGTTAAAAATCCCCTGGGATTTGGGATGAGCTCCTGAAGAGGCAGGGATTGCATTTAGAGCAGCCGTGGGCAGGTAGAGCTACATCAGTCACCATTACATCTGCCGTGCAGCTAATTTCTCTTGGTAAATCATCTCTAGCTGTGCCAGCTAAAGTGGCTCAGTCCCAGCACTGGGTGGAGCCGAGATACATTTCTGCAGAAGCAAATTATCATGTGAGCAATGGATGAATAAATAGACACATAATGAATGCCATTCCAGGAGGGAGGTTCTTTTAAGTACAGGTATTTTCTAAAGGAGATCATGCTCGTCCTTATGCCTCCCTTTGTGGCTTAGCCGCTAAAACGCCGACTGTGGTGAGAATGCAGGAAGAGTATAATTGCCCAAACAGGATGGCTTGGTGTCTATTTCTGCCTCTGAATGCTTGTCCCACCCTGTACAGGTGCACGGGAATCTTCACAGCCAGCACTGCCCAGATTTTTCCGTGCGTGGCTGGAATTACAAAAATTTGTAGCATCAAAAAAAAAATCATCTTACACTTCCTTCCCTCTCCTCTGCCCAAACACACACCAGAGAAAGAAAGCATTCTCCCTGCATCTATTGCCCACATTTCTCCTCTTTCTCCTCCAAATAAAAATTTGCCAGCTTCACCCTACAACTGTCCCTATATGGCACTGACCCATCAGCTTTCCACCTCTTGATTCCTAAAGTGCTGCTGCCTCTGTCCCCATTGCTCTTCTGATCAACCCTTCATGTCTCAGAGCAGGGCTTCTCTTGCCAACAGGTTGTCCGCTTGGTGTAGCCAAGAGGGAAGAGAGGCACTGACGTGGGCACATGCACAGGCTGCGTTTCCTCAGTTACTGGAAGGTTAAAAACAGCACTACCATCTCCCAGAAAAGATCCCCTCTTTCAACATTGCTTCAGTTACGCAGAATTCATTTTTTCCTATCAGGAAAAATGTTAGAAAGGTTCAGGTTCAGGTAAAAATAGCTTGCTTGCTCTATGCACGGATGCTCGTCAAGAAAAAATAGTGGCTATCTTTCAGCTCTGAGTCAGCACAAACCCATATATCCAGTGTCTAATTGAGTGCTGACAATGTGTTTGGCTCTGTGGAAGGCAAACCCAGACAGCCCGTGCCTCAGGGGACTGGCAATCCATTTAGACACAGCACAGAACCATGTGTTGTGAGGTCGTTAATATTTTCCCAACAACAAATTTCCAAACAATGAGAATACCTAAACACTCAGCTCTTGGGTGGGATAATTTACAGGTGTGTGCAAGCACAACCCTGCTCTTTCTGCAGGAGTTGCTGTCCTGCTGGGATTTGTTGGGGCCATTTCTACACCAGGGGCTTTTGCTCACAAATGCATTCAATGTTACTCAAACTGCTCTCAGTGCCTGCTGACATCCACCTGCAGCAGAGAATAAAGACTCCTCCAAGGGCCCAACCAGCCCCACTGTCTTAAAGACGTGTTTTTCCAACGTCTCTTTCGTTGTTCTCATTTTCTTTATGGCTTTATGTAATAATAATACTGCTCACCACAAACATAGCACATTTTTTAATCGCAGTGAGGCTTGGAACAATTTAGAAAGGAAGTTAAAATGTCATTCATTTCTGCTTCGGGGGTAAGGAAACTAAGATGCAGGAATAGTGGCCCGCCCAAAACAAACTACAGAAATCTCAAATCCATGTGGGTCTTCCTGCTTCAGAAGCGTCTTGTCTACAGGATCTTATCTATGGCTAAGGGTATTTAGGAAGGTCTGCTATCACAATTAGGAGTGATTTTCTTCTAATAGTTCTATACAAGGCAAGCAAGAACAAAGATCCTTTAGTGCCACTTATCATTGAACCCGAGAGCTCAGACACAACATGGTGATATGATCAAGGTAAAGGAGATTTCCAATTACAGGGTAAGCCAAGGCCCTGGCAAATCTCAGCAACACAATTTAAAACGTTCATCCTTTGATAGAGGGTGAATTCTTACAACTGTTTGCACAAAGCTTCAGCCTTCAAATCAGCATTACCACGAACTCTACTATAGGTATGGTGTTCCGTCACTCTCTGCATGGATTTTGTTTTACTTCATTTCAAATTCAACAGCCAGCAGATGGATCACATTACTGCTTCTTGCCAAGTGCAAAACACACAAGCACTGGGTTCCAGACTACTGTGCAGACTAGAAGTTTCTGACAAGTGTAAGGAGCTTTGAAACACACCATCAGTTCCGTATGTCGCACAAAGCTGTCATATACTAGCAGCATGAAACCCAGGAGCATTAGAAAAAAAAAAGAGGCTAGAGAACACAACAAATCATTTGGACTTAACTACAAATGTTTGTTCTGACATGGCCAGAAATGCTCTCCCAGAACAGAATGCTGCACAAGAGCAAGCAGAGAATTTCATAAATGCAAACTCTTGTGCGCTTGTGTCCTCAGTAAATTAATAAGAACAAAAGCAGTGCTTTAAAAGGTGTGAACCTGATTACACACACTGTTCACACTTCTCTAGTATCTCTCTGTTTTACAGGACACTTCAGAGTGTGTTTCCTTCACTGCAGATACCACTCATCAGTATTCAGTCTCCAATACATCCCTCGTTCTCTGTAGCATGCTGTACCATGAGGTGCCAGTTTTTCCCCAAACTGATACAAAATATAAGCAACATGTTTAGGGTGAATGCATACACAGTTAGCATACGTGTTTACATTGAGAAGACAGCTGCTGTACAATACTGCTCAATTCATTTGGCTGTGACAGGGTCAGAACCTGGTTACAAAAACACACAAAGACAGACGAGGTCTGAACACAGTTTTCCTGGCAAGTTCATGCTTCTCTCAACATCACACAAGCTGCTGCTCGGGGAGGGGCTCAATACTGATAATTCCACTCCTTTTCCTCACTGCAAAAACCAGATTCCTCCAAGAGCTAGCACTCATAATCCCAGCAAAGGATATCCTGAAAACCTGCTTTGTTCACCTCAGCCAACAAGAATAATTGCTTCAGTGGGAATTGATGGGAAATCTACTCCACAGTAAAAGAAAAGCAGGTAAGAGTAATCAGAAAAACAGGCTGACAACGTGCTAGTAATCCCAGAGCTCTGAGAGAAACTGCTGGGCAAAGAGCAACCACTGTCAAGTGGCCAAATATAAGCAATAGCTGTCAGCACTGGCACATGTAGCACAGCACACATTGATCCGTACAGTGGTATGCGATGCCACAGATGGGAGCAGTACTTTACTCTGTGCACTGGTGCATAGGGATCAATAAATATTTCTCTTCAGGCCCCAAAACCTAGACAACAGCTACAGGGATGAACTCTAATAAAGGTGGAACTTAGAAAGGGAAACAACACTTACGCATGAGCACTGTGGCTCACAGGCTGGCAAAGGCTGGAGTCCATTGGCCACAGCCTGTGTTTTCTGACATGAACAGGCATACAGATACAATCATCCAATTACAAATCAAAGCACGAAACATTCACTCAACAAATCCACCTGCAAGTACCTATATAGAGAGAACTGCTGCCGTTTGGGTCATCCAAAGAGACTACTTCAAGAGCTGTTCAGAGGAGAAAGCAAAGTTTGATCAGCAGCAGTGAGAGGTGGTTACAGCTGCTGAGCTGCTGCCATGGCACCGCTGCTGAAGGGCTGAGGCTGCCACTCCTGTGCGGCAGCAGTACCACTCGTATCCCGCCCAGGAACACAGAAATGGCCAGGTACAATGTACTGCAGAGAACAGGACCTTTGCTATAACATATACTGCCTGCCACTTACTTACACTTAAAGGAAATGCAAACAGGGATTGCAGCCTGCCTTCTGTATGCATGCCTAAACCAGTAAATTAATAGCACTCCTCACTTCTATGGTCCATCACACACCAACATTCCCTGAAGACCAGCAGCGATGCTCCTCTCACTTAGGCCTCACAAAGACTGTTAATGTGCTTCAAACAGGCTCTGAAATCAGCACTGTGGAGGTGAGGAAAGAACGCTGTGAATTAGAAGCTCAGCTCTAAAACAGCACTCAAATTTTTTCACATCTCCTTGGATTCCTTTCCAACATTATGTCAATTGAAACTGCATTTAAAGATTCAGCCATTCACAGCTAGAATACTGTTGAAGCAATTAAGTAGAAAGTTACTCATAGTTATTAGTTCACAACCATTTTCCATATCCACTGAGGATTCTCTGTCACGTTGTGCTTCAAAATTTCTGTCTAAGTGTGGAAAAGCTTGCATTTTACCGTGCTGTTCTCTCTGGATGTCCAGTAAGTTCACTTGCTGCAAGAGCTAACTTGCTACTAGATTAAATTTTGAACAGCTCTATGCAGGCAATGTAACTTAAAAAGAAAAAAGGAAGAAACCCGAACTCACCTTCTGCTTCTCACTTTGGGACTTACAGTGATTATGTTACCACTGCTTTAAAGGGATTAGGACAACCTGAACATCAATAAAGCAGCTACTGAGTTAGTGGAGATGTGCAGGCTGCAGGCCGAAGGAAGGGCTTGGCTTCCTTGGTGCCTGGCACTGTGTGACCGCAGTGAGCTGCTGCTGGGGGACCCGCAGGTGCAGCCAGCAGCCAGAAAGGGCTTTTGCAATGAAATACAAAAAGTATTTGCTAGCATACTTTCATTCTGTGGCTATGCAGCGTGCTCATTGGGGCATTAAAACTTGCACATAAGAACGTATGAGGAGGAACAGACACCACCTCTCCTCAAAAATAACATCGCGTCTGGGTGAGTCCCATTCTGGTTCATTACCTGGTGACCTAAGAGAGAGGCAGGAGCAGGAGGCTGCACCAGAGCTTGCTTCCCTGGGCAGTGCCATGTGAAAGGTATGCAAATCTATCGCCTAAAACAGCATTACATTGCTGAAATGTAACGGTAGCTGAAGACGGGGTTCTTTGTCTGATTTTCATTTCCATACTGTGAGAAATGCAATGATTAAATAAGTCAAGGCTACTTTTGATTTATATTCACTTTGAGTTGTATATCTGCAAAATACTTTTAGTGCAGCTTGATTTAGACTCCTGGCCAAAGTTTGGCTTGGTTCAATGGGCGTTAGAGCTGAAGTTTTGGTTTACATGTAACTGCTTACAAATCCCCAGTGCACCAGAGATCAGAACCTCTTTACCAGCAAACACATTCTAGTACTTGTAAGTTTACTGCAGCCCTATAACATAAAATTTTATTACTGGGAAAAGTACAGAAAGCATAAAGTAAATTGTCAAGAGGACAAAACAGGTTCTTTTACAGTAAAGCATGAAAAAAATGGAAAATAAACAACTGAAGAGGGATATAGAAGAGATCTATATCCATGAATACTATGGAGTAGGACAATACTGAATTACCTCCTCTCTTAGAATACTGGCCACATATTAAATAAAGTGGCAGCTACTAAACTCAAATCAAAAGAGATCTTCTATGCAAAAAAAAAAAAAAAAAAAAAAAAAACTAAAAACTGGGGTGTTATTACAGGAGTTTCTGGGAACTCAAAGTTTATGTTGTTTCAAAATAGAATTGGAGAAAGTCCAATCTGAGGGCTACTCAGATAGACTAGAAAGTCCTCAACATCCAGTGAACAAGGTATACCAGGGAATCTAACCATAAACTTGTCCTGTTCTTTCCTTTTTCCTATGTATGTGCTACTGATCTCAACCAAAGGCTGAATGATATAATGAAAGGACTCTTGGGCTGGACTGGTACAACCATTCCTATGTTATTTGAATAAAGTTAAAATATAAAAATTTGCATCATTTCTGCTAGCTTGATTAGGTAATCTCTCATTAATGTGTTTCTGAATTGCACCTAGAATTGCTTCTAAAAGCTTAAACGTGATTCACAAAGCTACATTTCTAGAACTGCAAAGGACTTAGTCCTTGCCCACGCATGCTCTCGGGGTGAAGCAGTGCAGCACCTCTTCAGCTAACAGAGCCGGTGCAGCCGTGCAGTTTCCTCTCTGCTTGACTTCACTGGCTCTGAACTTTGCAGGCTCACACAGGGGAGATAAGACGACTCATCTGCTCCTGGCTGCAGCCTCGGTGCCCATACAATACATGGCATGTGTTGGTTTGCCACTGAGCAATCAGCAGCAGGAAAATCTCATTAATTTAGTTAGACAATTAGGATGGATTCGTATTTGTTCTGGTCAGTCTTGATTTAGACGTGAAATCCCAGAGGTACGGAGGTTGGTCAATAACGTTGTATCACCGTGACGTTACGAAGTGACAGTTCTACAAGACTGGTTTGCCTCCACAAGACTAAAACATATATACACAATCTTAGCTGCTGGTAGAGAAAGTCAGTAATTCCTCCAAGCACTGGTGAAGAAGACCACATCTGAAAGAACAGCAGTTTTGTTTTTCTCTTCGAATGCAGTTTTTGAGGATGCTCTACACACATGCCGTCCAATGGAGCTCTTCATTCACAAATGGAGCTCGGCCAGGGAGCAGGGCTGCTCTCATTCGCCAGCAGGGAAGCACCTATAACCAGGGATCAGGGCTAGAGAGAGGTGCCCCTAGAAACCACTGGAACAACCACAAAAACAAAGAATCTTTACTTCATTCCATTCCCTTCTCCTTCTTGACACCTTTATTATCCTATCGCAATTACGATGCCAGGCACTCACTACAACCACAGCCCTGCAGCTTTAGGAAACAGAGGTCGGCCTTTCCCTTCTGCAGGTGCAGAGCTCATGGGGCCATCAGGACAGCAAAGTGGGGGACCTGCAGAAGACTGAAAGCCTTGGGGCAGGAACAGATTCCTAAGGGCAGGAGCACTCGTGTTCACCTTTGCCCACAAAACCTTTTCAACCACAGTGCGTGCTTAAACATACCAAGGAAAAACAGCCTAAAGATGATTATGCAAAATAATCTAAATCCTTCAATCCCTGAAATTTCTGTTGAGTACCATGAATCAGATTTAACGAGCAAGAAAATGCTTCAAACCTGTTATTCTCCTAATAGAAGGATGTATCATTTGTATCTGGTACAAGAAGAAACAATATTATTTGTTTCCAGTTTGAGATAGAGAAGGAAGACTGTTTTCATCCTGAACTGAGGTTTACCACCAAACCATTAACCCTGTACCCAATCCCAGGGAACAGTTTAACTTCAAATCGCTCACTAGTGTGCAGTAGGAGTCATTCTGCCTCCCAGAAAAGGCAGTGCTGAACAATGAAAGAACAGGAAAGAGAGAAGATGCACTGAAAGTACTAACAAATTATTTGCTACATGTGATTTAACAACAGCAGCAGCTTCCGATGAAAAACAACACAATAGGAAGTGCTTCCCCTTCTCCTTATTGGAGAATCAAGAACTTCTTGTGCCGCGGCACTCATGGAAACTTGCTAAAAATGTTCATCCAGTATATCCTTATCCCAGAGCTTTTTGTAAAGCTTCAACTTTGTTTAGGTTTGTTTATAAAAGGAAATCCACAAATAAATGACCAATGCTTTGCTAACCCCTACAGACCAGCTCTTAACGGCTGTTGGTTTTATTTGCAGGCTGTCTCCAGCTTTGTAATGACCAAACATCCATAAATAGGCCAGATGAACAGCTCGGCCACAGATGAGCTAACTCAATTACAGCTACTACAGGATAAAGGATCTGGGGAGGGCTGCTGCTTAGCTGATGCCTCTGCAAGTGGCCCCAGCTGAAGGAGCCCTGCAGCTGTTGCCTTCCAGCAGGGCTGTGAGCTCAGAGGGATTTTCCAGCTGCCAATTTGAGGGCAGCGGTGCAGGAGCGGTGGGAGGGATGCTGAGAGTGGCAGAAGAAAGCCACAAGGCAGGCTTGCAGAGCCACGGCACTCTGCTTTGGGGTGCGTGGAGGGCACGGCGCTGTGCTGCTGCTCCCCCTGGGCAGCCAGAGGGGCTGATTGATTTTCTTTGTTGTTATTACAATAACAGTTCTTTAGGGAGCCGCTGGACCATAGTTGTCTTGGCAAAATACATGCTCCCTTTTTTGAAAGGAAAATAGCCATACTCTCATTTTAATTAAGTAATTGGCTATCAACCATCGGAGCGCTGACAGCCTCATTACAAACATTTTCTGCTCTGGTCAGGATGAAAGGATGAAATTTGACTTTGCTTCAGTGCACTCGTGCTCCTGGTTCAGCAACACCACTGAAGTGCAGGGGCAGAGCACCGACATCTGGGCAAGGAATCACATTCACAGCATGTGTTTGCACACAGGCAAATAAAAGCGTGTCAGGGTTTGGTAGCAAGCTCCTTTCACACTGTTCTTCTGCAATTTGTTTACCTTCATATTCAATTCAAGCCATAATCTTCAGGAGTGCTTTTTGCAGATCAGGAAAATTGTACGCTTTAAAGCCAATCTAACCTCAATAACTAAGAAAACCATCAGTCTCTAGGGGAGAAAATGGTGATTCATCTCTCTATATTGTAAGCTAACTTCCTTCTTGGTTCAGATCTCTCTAAACAGACTAACTGGCCTTATGTTGTTTGCGTCAAGTTATCTGGAGGATGGCAAATATTTGCCAGATTAAGCTGAATTTTAGAAGATGAAAAGCATTACCCCTCATCACAAGAACTTCAAGAGAACTTCTGAAATTATCTGATTTTTATTTACTTCCTGTTCTAAAACACACACATCACCAGCACGGGCTACAGCTCTTAAAATCTTGCCAGCTGCAGCTATGCACTAATTCACTTTTTTAGTAATAGAAATCTCTGTGGACTGGGCACGTGTTAAAATCCACAGACGATATGGATATAAAAGCAGTTGTGTCACTGATTTTGTTTGATACTCATCTGGGAGCCTGGAATTGTCTTACTTCCTAGCTCCCTAAGTTTTTCCTCCAAATTTCTCCCCCCCCAGAGGCTTTAGCACTTCAAATAGACACATTTGTGGAGAGAGCACAAATTTCTTAATACTACCCTCCAAAACATGGCTTGCTGGTCACAGAGGGAATTTCAGTGATTCTTTCCTGCTCGATTGCCTGCTTTTGTTTGAGATGGCTGTAAAATACCATAGTATCTAGTGCAATGACAGCTCTTGCTATGAAGTTACCGCTCATATCCAGAGGAACTTTCTGTAGTGCTGACTGGGTTTCAATTCCAAGTAGCAGTAGAAGAGGGAGGTCTCTCTCAGACAGAATTTCAAGGTTTCTCCTTAACAGGAGCGTCCATCGTTTTGCCTAAGGCACTGGCAGCATATACCACATAAGGAGTCCCCTAATGAAAGATCTTTCATGTAACCTCAGGAGACCACTTCATAAGAACAGAAGAACAATGGCAACACATCAGAAAGCCATGTAGCCTTGTATCCTGTCTGTGACAGTGACAGCAATCAGATCCTTCCGAGGAAAGTACAAAAAACTCCTTAGCAGGCAGCTGCGTTACTCAGAGGCTGGCATAAGCCCTCAGGTTTTTTCTCCTCCCAAGAATTCATTTAGATTATTATTATAAGAATGTGTTATCCCCGTGAAGAGCTGGCCTTTTAAGCTCTGGTCCTACCAACACTCCAGGTGGCATTCATTTCCAGGAGTTCACTGGTGTGTTCAGAGTGGCTTCCAGCAAACTGACCTGTACTGACTGCTTCTGCATTAGGAGCAAAACATGAAATGCATGACCTGCCTTTTCAAGACATCTCTTCATTTATACGTTTTTACTATGCCCTCCTTATTTTTAAGAATGAGCAAATGAATAATACAGATTATCTTTAAAACTTCTCCCACAAGATGGAAGTGAAGGCAGGCATGTGAAGACCAAATGCGTGCACACATTGGTGGCCGGGTTGGACCAGACACAGTGGCCAAGAGCGTCGTGGAAGTGAACTTGCTGTCTAGTTCCATTCTGAGTCATGAATTCTCCACAAGTCAAGGAAGGAACCATTTGTGCTCTCACTTATCCTGTACCTTGAACAACTTCTTATTTATTTCCCTGGACATTATACTTGCAGTCACAGATACTGCATGTTCAGACAAAGAATTCAACAGCAGCTGCAAGGGCCAGGAAATACAAAGCTGAACCATCTACCCAGGCTGATGAACAGAACCATGTGGGTCAGGGAGGAGGCAGGACGGACTGCACAGCAAGATAAACCTCGGGCCAAAAAGGAAGCTCTAGACTCTTAACAGCTGCTGTGCTGCTTTCTCTTTCTATTAAAGTACATCAGGTAACTCCACCTAAGGTTTCTTAGCTACAAGATGCAGGTTTTCCAGACATCCAAAGTCCATCCTCCCAACAACGTGCAGGAGGAGCCAGAGAAGTTATGATATCCCAGATCTCAACACCTCCCACTGCTTTGCACACCCAGCACCCTTCAGAGGGCACCACCACCAGGAAGGAGACGTGGCCTGAGCACAGGATGGTGCCAGGAATTCTTCCTACTTCGTATCCAATTCCATCCTTGCTTCATGGCCATCGGCACCTGAACAACTTTCTAGCAGGGTATAGAGCCACAGGCTTACTCATCTGCTTTTCCAAATGCCAGCAACATTTCAATAGGCTGTTGTACCACAAACTGAACACAAAGAAACATCGTTACTGACTGCAATTTGCAAATACCTATTGACCAGCAGCACAAGAGAGCTAAAAACCATCTACCATCAGAAGCAGACTTCATCCTGCAGCGAGAGGGATCGCAGAGCATGGGAGAAAGCCTCTCTCAGTGCAGGAAGGGGCTGCTGTGATTCCACATAAGTTATTCATTGATTCAGTTTTGCTGGCACTATTTAGAAGTGCTCTTGCCCCTTGCTTTTATAAATGACAATGTAGACAGACCACATTTCACAGTGCCCTCCAGAAACGGATACATTTATTTAAGGAAATTGTTCAAATACTGATTTTCCCAATGTTTCAATTTGCCATAGTTTGTAAAAGGAAAAGAACCATAACTACCCAGGAGCCCCTGCACTGGAGCACTGTCTGCCTTGCTATTTTAAAGACTGCCCACATGAATTTCCAAAGTATTAACTGTGACCAGTGAAAAATACTCTAATACCAATCTGAACTGCAGCTCCAGGAGTGAGCTTTGCAACTGAATGGGCATCTCTGGAATAAAGGAATGTGATCTCCATAAAAGATCCCAGGGTTAGCAGTAGTTTCAATGGCCAAAAAAGGACTGGATTCATTTTTTTTTTTTAAAAGAAGCTCTGGTTTTACATTTCTTCTGACTACTATATTTCTGGCAGAATGAGTACTACTAGAGAACAACTCATTGAAATAAATTCTGCATCCACAAGGTTTGCAAATTGAATGTCTTCATGCACCATCAACTACACTAATGGGGGAAAAAAGGCAACATTTGGTGAAACTAGAGATTGTTAACATATTAAAAAAGACCACTTCAGTCAATTTCAGTCAGGCCTAAATATGCAGAAGGTGAGACTGATGACTGACCAGGGGCTCATCTAAGGTCAGTTTGTGTTCAGCACCTATCCTGTTCCCTGCTCTAGGTACTACACCATCACAGATGTTCCAGGATGATAGGTAGGCTTCCTTATTAGCAGTCCCATATAGCCAAGCACTGAGCCTTGGGGAAGACTTGTCGTGGTATTGCCAGCAGCTTCTTGCCTGGTGATTAGTCAAGGGAGATTCGTTTCTGGACTCTGAATCCATAAAGAACAAGCTCAGTAAGTCCATACAAAGAAAACTAATGCCTTTCATACATAGTGCAAACATTTTCTCAGCTCAGTATGTCACATACAGCATTGTCCAAGCCACTTGGAGATATAACATTAGCAGCTCGTAGAAATATCTCACTGGGGAGCTTTTAGTGAAAATTCAGACATTCATTGTACAAAATCCTGTATTATCACCTTTGCTGCCACAAAACGTCCTCAGTGAGAGCAAGGGCAACTCCGGACAGCCTGCTTCTCAGAAAAATCAGTTCTCTCTCTCTCCTGTTCAATCAAGAGATCTTTTCTTTTAATACTTCCCTTTGTCCTACCATCCTCTCCTGCACACATTTTGTATGGTATTTGCTAATAAACTGCCATATTATTACATCTATGGATTTCAAAGCAGGTAGCATGAAGCACAATTGTGTTAGCCAACCAGCTGGAAGTAACTGAGGGCTTGGGGTGGGAGAACCAGAAGTGAAACCACCTGCTCATCCGGGCTGCTGGCACAGCTGAAGGTGGCAAGGGACTGCAGCAGACCCTCAGTGCAATGCAGCTAAGAGACCTCAGCCATCAGCAGGTTAAACATGTTTGTGGATTGAACTTTGGTGGTCTTGTGAGGAGCTAGAAGGTCCTGTCTGCAAAGGATCCTGAACTCTGCCTCACTTCACAAACCCAAACTTGAATGTCCCTTATAAACAACAGACCTTGTACAGTGACCTCTGTGCCCAGAACACTGGACAGTGTAAGAGCAGAGCATGAGTCTACTACACACAGGTCATCAAGGCGGCAATTTTCCTTTTGTTCAAGATTCCACTTAGTGTCTCCACATCTAAGAATGTTCAGCATGTGTCTGTGCTGGGCTGAAATCACAACAGAGCATTCAACAAGACAAGAAAAGAGAAAAGAAGCTCTCTGTGCAGTCCACATTTAGGATGCTAAATCCAATACAGGATCTAGAATTTGATTTGCTGTGCAGTCATCTGTAACTGACAAACCCCAGGCATATTCAGCAAAACAACTGACATGTAAAGCTGGTATTTTGGCACATCATGACAGGTATTAGTAAAGCTAAATATCCTGAAGAAGTGGGCTTCTTTATGAGAAGGTTTCATCATTCCATAAATAACGTAAAACAATAACCCTTGCAGATGCATCGTTTTTTCAAAGCCCACATGACTAAGCAGGAGCAACTACAAAGCTGGTAACTTAATTTCACTACCCTGAGCCAGAGCAACAGAGTAATACATTACTTTTATACATTCTAGCAGTGCTCCTGTGAACTGAGGCATGGGCGGATGCCCTACAGGAGCATACTGCAGAGGAATATGTCAATTTAAAAAAAAGGAGAGAGAAAAACTGATGTGAGATCTTCATGTTCCTGTTCTGCAATTTTACCTTCAAGAAGATTGATAAGGAGGTGGATATATCTCGTTAAACACCTGTATGGTTCTCAACACAACATCAGCCCTTCTGAACTAATATCTATTTTTTGTATCACATTTTCCAAGTATCCTCAACTCAATCACTAATTTTGAGCTTGCAGTTTACCTTGGGAGCAATTTTGCTGGTGCGATTTGTGCCACTTAACTACATTGATTTGCAGTCATAGTTAGTAAGTTCAGCCTTTATGTATCCTAAACCACACCTGTAGGAGGTTGCTTTTGGAAAGAGCCCAGACTGTTAAACTGAAAGCAGCTTGGTTCAGTAACACATCATCTCTAAAGCATCCTGCACATTTCAGCGTAAGCAAAAAAAAAATACTTTTTTTTTTTTTTGTGGCAAAGTTATTCTTTAACTCACCCATCTTCCTCACATGACTCTCTTTGCTCACAAAGGCTCTCGTGAAATAGTGCCTTTCTTTGTCAGACTTTGTCACTGATTTCCAGTGCTCAAAAGGTGTGGCCAAGGGCACTGGGGCCCTTTTATTGTTATTTGTATTGCCAGATATGTTGGAAAAACTATAGCATGCTTAATATGGCAGTATGGAGTTGATAGCTAGCCACACCAGGACCCCTCAAATCACAGGGTTAGTGGAGGCAAGGATAAAACCAGTAACAAAGAACTCAGAGCATATTTCAAACACTATAGAATTGTGAAAAGAAACAAAAGGTCAAAGCGCTTTGTCTGCACTGTCTCCCTAATTCACACCCAGGTCTATCCTAATAGTAGTTTATTGTAACCACCCATTTAAAACTACTTGGTGTATCTCCCAATAAGCAAGTTTTGCAACTTCTTATTTGAGACAATCTTTGCAGGAGAAGCATGTCACTATTACTGTTTTCAGCTCAACATTTCCCTGCTTGCTGCAGCAAAGAATATGGAGAATACATGTGAACACCTCCTTCTAGCATTCATCCCATCAAATAACTATTTATTTTTCCTCTGAGCTTTGATAGCTAAAAAACCTAAACCATTCTCAGTCATTTTGACAAAAACTTCCCTCCTAAAACAAGTTCCCTGCACAATCTGAGAAGAAAATCACTTTTTGCTATACAACGTATATCAGCATACAGGGATAATCACTATAAAATGAGACTGCATGGGATGTACAGTAGTGTAGTACACAGCCCAGAAAACTTGAACCACTCGTTTGGAGGAAACGTCAAATGTTCAGCTCACCTGGAGCTCGAGACTTATCATTAGAGAAACAAGATGACCACACAGGTTGGTCTGGGGCCACGCTATTCTCCCTACTACAAAAACGCCCTGGTATTTCCAGAGCCCACGAGATGCCTGCTGTATCACAGACACTGACAGCACTGTTCTTCGCTTCACTGCAGGACAGCTCCTTCAGTGCTCCGCAGCTCCCTTACACTGGGTCGAGACTCTGGTTTATCCAAATGATCTCTCTGTCAAATCAAACATCTCCTTCAGCAATGCTGCCAACCATCCTAAATGAGCATGGCAATCCCCCAGCAGGCACAGCCCAAGCCTGACCTCTGTATCACCAGATCTGAGATCCCTGTATGAAGTAACTGCTCACACGTTGCCCAGCACAGTGTATGCTGCCCCGCAGAACTGTAGGTTTGTGTTCCAAGAAAATGAGAGTACTTCAGTGTGTGGGAAGAACAACACAAAACCAAAGCTATCTTAAAATAAATCTTTAAAAGAGAACAATATTATGGCTATCCTGGGATGAAGCACACCAAATATACGGAATGCACTGCAAAGGTTTGCTCTCTTTTCTCACTCTCACTTCATAGAAGACCTATATCCAAATTCCCTTCAAGACAAGGCAAAAAAAACTTCCCCTCTGGGCTACCAAATCCCTTTATATTGGGTTCAGTGGGCATCAGAAGCAACTGCATGCATACATCCAGATCAGGGTAAAGAGAGCGAATACAGAGCTCCTTCTGATTTAGACCACATCCAAACACTCCTCTGCTCACCATACTTGAAAATTAAACTTAAAGGTTCAGTGAAAACTATGTATTAAAGCCAAGCAAGTTGCTCCCAGAAGATTTTAGTGTCATCGCACGGGGAGAGGATAAAAAGAAAGTTGAACATGAGTTCTTGAACATAAGTACGCACCTCTCTCCTCCAGCAACTGGTAGCCACTAGATATCTAACAACAGCATAAAAACCACCAAACTCGTATGGTAAATTAAATGCTCACCTCCTTGTTTCAGAAGTCAAAATACAGGGCCAACATAAGAAAAAAAAAAAAAAACACCACAAAGGCAGCAAGTCTGGCTCTTCTGAACTTTTCGGTATGAAACTCACAATACTGTGCAGATGAGGTCTATATGAGATCCCATAGCTGGTGTTAAGCAGAAATTGTTTAAAGGCACTACTTAATACCAGGAAAAATTCCATCTCCCAGTATAAAGAGCTTGAATGAAATTCTGAGGTTTGAGGAACACGTGCAGGAGGAGATGAGCAACGCATGTTAAGAACTATGAGGAATTTGGGTGAAATTATAACTACTTCTCAAAATCTGTGGGAAATCTCTGCCCTCATTATTACAATGAATTACAGAAATGAACACAACCTTGGCAAGAGGTGCCTGAACTACTGCCTAAGGGAAAATAGGCACAAGTGCAAGTTTCTCTTGAAACAAGCAGCCCAAATACCTGCCCCGTTAGGGCAACAGCTAGGGGAAGCTTCTTTCAGAGGGGTGGACAGGTTGGGGAAATGAATTGCAGCGCTGTGTTAGGGGCCATGTAGTACCATAAAATCAGAACATTAATGAAGACAGGCCAGTCTGGAAAGTTTTCCTGTTCTAGGAGCCTGTGCTCACTTGCTGACACGTACAATAAAAAGACAAAGCACAACACTGGCTCTACCATTTACCTCCTATTAGCAGCAGTCAAGGACATCTTAGTGTCCCTTCCCTCCCCAGCAAAGATTATTTACTTTGCAATCTAGGGCTGTCTAGTGATGGCTCGCATTGTAAGCAGCATTTTTATAGTTTGGTCCTTGTTGTACATGGGACAGAGCTAGGGCACAGACATTTTCCCATGCTCACTGATTCAAGAAAATACTTTCATTCTTGATTGCAGAGGGATTTCCAAATAGGCTTAGCTGCTTTCATGAATCAGAACTTCAGATTGCCAAGACTTCTTAGCGTATCGGACACCACTCTAGCAGACAGGAAAAAGGCCTGTCAGAACTTGTAATGAACTTAACGTGGATAATAATCAGGCTCTGGTCTATCTCAGCTCACTCTACCTTAATAAGTAAAAAACCTGCTTAAAGGAAGAAGGCAGCTGAGTCTTCCATTAGATCACATTGAAACATACTCCAGCACAGTGTGCTCTCTGGAAAACAGATGGTGTTTCAGTCTGCTAGATTCTGTATTCACTCTTCTACCATGCATTAGTTAAGATGTTCTCAGGCTTCCCAACCAATCAGAAAGCCTGTTTGATCCTACAGCACCTATCATGCTCCAAACAAAGCACTTGCTTGTATACAGTGAATAATAAAATAGGATCAGTTTGGGCAGGGGCTGTCCCTGCTACCCTTGTCCCGAGCATTAATCAGGGCACAACCAATGCCTACGGCCTGGTTGATGCGGTCACAGCACACTGGAGATGCTGGTATCTCTGCAAGGTTGGAACCCACTGTAAGGTTACACTAGGTCATCTCAAAAGACAGGGTGACTCAATTAGGACAAAGTTTCATTTTTCAAACGATCAGTTCTAATTGCAATTGATCCTTACAAGAAAAATCAACTCACAACAAGACTTAAGAAAGTACCTAGCACTGCTAGGCTTCCTGTGAAAACCAGGGGCTTAAAGGCATTTGGGAGAATGCCCATCAGACTCCAAGTGAGAAGAGAAGTTCTTTCAGCGCCATGGTTACTTTCCAGATTTCTCACTTTCTTACATTCTCTTGTTTCTGGCTGATGGTATAAAGTTTTGGTTAGCAAGATTTCCTCTAATGATATCCCTATGCTCTTCCTGAAGACACACTTTTTTCCTCCTCATTTCAAGGAAATCCTTGCCATAACATCTATTTTGATGGCTTACAGCTTCCCCTTGCAGAAGGGGTCCCCACTGTTTTATGCACCCTTCCTTGAGCTTGAGCTATTTAGGTTAGAAAATTAAGGTTCCCATTAGCTAGGACCAAATCTCTGGGTCTGACCATTAACCTGCTTGAGTGCTGTGTCCAGGAAGTGGACTGCAGTTCTCATTCTGGCTGTGGCTCACACCTGCTGTGTGACTTTGGGCAGGACGTTTCTCCCATATGGTTCTCTTAGTTTCCATCTGTAGAAAAGGGCAAGCCTCATTATCCCTCCTATATGAAAAAAATCCTGAGAGATACAGAAGACAAACTGTACTAAGAGCTAGGCACTATTATTATTACTGCTCTGATTTGCTAAATAGACACTGGCAAGAGACAAAAGCAAAATAAATTCAAGGGCAAGGAAAGCAGGCAGAGCAATAAAGCACAAAAAATAATAATGAAGAAAGGACAGAAAATCCAATGGAAAACAGAGCACAGCAGTGGGCATTAGTCCTGTGGTCTAAATATATATGGAAGACAATGTGATTTAAATAACACAATTTTGAAGCAGTTGTATAAATCTGTTCTCCATACTTTCAGGCTTGTGGTTTCAGAGGCCTGAAGTTTTGACAATCCAAATTGCTGTCCCTACCCTTTTCCATACACAGGAAAGACTTTTTGCACTGTTTGGCTTATGGCACACTGACCGATTACAGCCGCACAGCTTAAGTAGGCGCTGAGACGTTTTATCACCTTTTGAGATCAGTCAGGATTATCCTTTTATCCATCTAACAAAAGCAACCGGCAAGAAATGAAAAGAAACAATTAAGCTTGGCTACAGACCTGAAGGGCCATTAAGTGCACTTTATTATTTATGTAACTGTGTGCACATAGTTCCTTAAAAAGGAAGATCAACACAGAATTTTAGTATCATTAAGAGGTAATTGAGGCTCAGAAATCAGCACAGTTACATGCCTGTTACCCTACAATGCTACTGAGCAAGTAGCAACTGTGATACATCTGTCAGCATGTCCTTTGCTGTCACAGGATCCTTGCTACAGAGAATACCATGTTCTGCTCCTTTCCATTATGGATGAGGCTGGAGTGTCCCTTCCCTTTGCTGTATTGGAAGTTAGCTTCCCTGAAACCAGTTTTTATTGTATCTCCTAGACAAATAGCAACTTGTATCTTGGGATTAATACAAAACAGAAGAAAAATTCAAATTCTGTCTCTGCAGTTCTGAAGAAACCAGTCACCTTTGCTTACCAGAGAGCAGGAGAAGCTGAGAATGCATGAATTGGCTCTTGAACATTTGGAGTGAGAGAGCTATGAGACCAGCTGTGCCTGCAAACAATGGGTTCTGGTATGAATGCAGGGGCGTACACTGCCTTTGGTGGCTTTCTTTTCCCCTCGCTGTTTGAGTTTTCACCACCATCTCCTCCTGAAGCGCTGTGTGCAGCCTTGTTTCTCAGTTAAAAGGATTTTCATTATTATTTTTGTAAAGCCTATTTGATGAGTGATATGAACAGCGAATGCCACATTTCACTCCCTCTCATTAACATTGTAAATTAATTTAGGACTCATTTAGATGCAGGATTAACAACCTGAAGACTAATCTACTCTTTATTCAGAGGACACAATCAGGATGAGCAGTCTTTCATCTCATATCACTCAATTAGTTAGCAAGACCATCTCCTGGGAGTAAGATGATATTTCTGACTTTCTGCATGGCAAAGAACTGCTCAAGGTTAAGCAAGTGGTCTGGGAGACACTGGCCTTGATCCCAGCTTTACTGTAGGTTTCCTCTGCAATCCCGGTCAAACATTTTTACGCTCCAGCTGCCCCCATTTGCAGCTTAGAGCAATCAGACTTAGAGAACAGTCAAAAGATTTTAGGTAGCGTTTACAGAGGTTTAGGCCAGCATGTTTTATTCCACCAGGTTAAGAGTACACGGGCCACGTGTCAGCTGCCAAATAGAAACCTGCTAAACCAAAGTAAGACATTCACTAAGTTTCTTGCTGTATGCCACTAACCTTACTTACGTGCAATGCTGTATTATTTTGTGAGCAGTTTTTCCTGTGGTAGTGCAGTGATTAATACATCATCATCTACATTACTATCTACAGTACAAGGGCAAAGTCAGGCTCTCAGTTTTCAGATCAGAAAAAAATAAAAAGGGATGATGTTGCTCTTCTTAAAGCAAAATTTATTGGTTATACAACTCACAACACACTCAGCAGCAATCTTGCAATATCTCAGTGACTCTGCTTTCAGATGCTCTGTATGTTTGCTAGAGAAATAAATAACACATCTTGCAATTAACAAATGAAACGCCCTGATGGAGCTTAGCTATTGCTTGCTGTCAGTATATCATCTGCAGAAGGATTTCATCCACTGAGAGGAATGAAGATTATGTATGTGCTTTGGCAAGTGCCGTTTTCCACCAGAATATTCTGTTGAAGGCACTTTGTGTCTAATGATACATTGAGGATCTTTCCCTCAGAGCACAATAAATAAAAACAAATAATTGCTGTAGAAAAGAGCCTGACAGACACCCAGTGCCACTTCGAACATGACTGATTGACACTACTTATAATCAGTAACACTTACAAAGCTCAGACCTTCTGTTCTGGACATGTGCTGCTTCGGCTTAGCTGAACTCTACTGTCCCATAAGAGACAGGAGAGAATTTTTAAAGCCCTAATATGGACTAATATTAGTTGTTTGTACTGCAACATGACAAGACACTCTAATCACAGATGAGGAGCCTGCTGTGCTATGGGTTGCAGAAAATAAAAAGGAGGAGGCACTGCAGTGGTTCTAATAGTTTGATATCAAAGACAAACTGATAGAGCTCCACAATGTTCTCACCTCCCGAGTGAATGATCTTATACACTCTCTTGTCAGATGTGGTGTCATGGGCAAGAATGGTGGGAATTTGGTATCTACTGTGGAAAAAATGCATTGAAAAAGCTTTTCTGACAATATTTTTAATCCTAAAGACAACCACAGCATCACAGTTCTGCAACTCCAACTAATAATCCTGTAGGAGGCTTCCAAACTAGACTGCTTCTCTCCTTAAAATACTGCATTTGCTGCCTAGCCAATCCTTTCAACTCTCCATAAAGAACAAATCTGCTGTCATACATGAGACTGCAGCTCAACGTCATCGTCTCCCAGTCCCTTGACAAAGCCTCTCCTTTAAACCACCTCTGGACCACAGGCCAGAAAAGCTGGCTTTTTCCTAGAGTTGTTCAGCTCCATCTGCAGATGTCTGCAACATTAAGAGGACAGATATCAGAATTTCAATGATTTTTCTTCCTCAGATAGAAGGAGAAAAAAATGCCTGATGCCAACAGCACCAAAATCATAAGAGTATTTTTAATCAATGAGCTAGCAAGAATGCAAGCATTGTTAGCCCTTCCTGCAGTTTTCATCCTCAATTATTTTCCTATTGCATTTTACATTTTTATGTCACACTGTACTCCCAAATACCGCACATTCAGCAGATTCTCTGTAGAACACATGAAGGACATTATACTCATACTTGCATTACATACTTCTTCTGAACAAGAGCAACAGAATCCTGCTGTTGGTTTATTAAGAGCTTTGTAATCCAGGTAGCTATCTCTTATTTGACTTTGTCATGTATCATATAATTAGGTCTACATTCTTGGCTCTTTCTACATTCAAGTCCTTGAGTCCTGACCTCTTGCCCATCAGCTAAGTAAAACAAACCAAACAACAAACAAACCCACTCTCATCTTTGTTCATCTTCCTCCTAAGAGTGTGTTTCAAAGGAAATATGTCAAAGACTCTTACCTGTCTGTAATAAGCCAGCCCCACTGTCTTTGACTCCAAAGTGCTGCTGGATGTCTAGTAACACACCTGCAATGAAAACAGAAGAAACTCAGTACCTTCACAGCCCTTGAAAAACATACATCTCAGACACTTTGTGAAGCATCAACAAAGCCTCAAATTCTAGTCTTTTAGACATACAAATTGTAATGTTTGCACTTTGTCTTCTTTTCCATACATGCACGCTCAATAATTTGCTACTGTCATAGCATAGGTAGACATATATAATACCATGCAAAGAGCTTGGGAATTAAATCCTCATGTATGAGAAGCTGGGCTTTCCTTTCTTCTTCAAGGAGATCAGAGATTTTTGGCTTGGTTTGTTTTATTGTTGTTTGTCCGGCTTTGGTGTGGGCAGAATCCAGATCCCTTATCTTTGTTATCTTACAGAAATACAGGGAAACTTGATTCTGCCCCTTGGGTGCTACAAAAGGTTAAAAAAAAAAAAAAGACAAATTAAATTGAAACCAAAAAAAGTTTCAATAAATCTCACTGAGGAGGCCAATGATGGGAGTTTTCAAATTTAACTAGTTCTGCATGGTCCTCACTTATAAAATAAATTTAAAATAGCTTAATAAAGATGGGTAAGTGACCAGCTAATTAGCTTTAAAACAACTACAAACAACGCTTTAAGCAGGGAGATGGACTAGATTATCTCCAGAGATCTCTTCCATCTAAACTACTCTGCGATTCTCTGCTCCTAATCACGTGCTGCACACATGTCCAGAGCTGCCTCCACCACCCTGCCTGCAGCAATGTATTGCCAGCTATGCCAGAATGCCAAGCAGGCACATTAAACCACCAGAAGTTAACGTGAGAAACAGCCTGAGATGTGGTAGAAACCATAGCCTCAGAAAGAAGAGTTCTTTTGGATTTGCACCAGAGACCAAAACAGTAAGTACAAGGGGCTATAACGATGTGTACAAAGCGAAGCAGAGGAGGTCTTTCTGTACATCACAGAAATTAATCTGATCAATGACAATGACAGTTCTATAGTACTTTTCTCCATAGGAGATCATAATGTAATTTAGAAGCTTGAACTGCTATAGCCCTAAATGAAATATATTTAGGACACCAAAGCGCTGTCACCTTGGTTTACTCCTTCTATTTTATTCTGATGGTGGAGAAGGAAGTCTGCTCCGTGGACAGTCAATGCATTAAGAACCACATAACACCACAATTATAAGGCCTGGATGAGCTTGGAAGATCTCCGATGATTAAGAGATCTGCATGTCTAATTGGTATGAATTTAGTACCCCAAGCCTATTTTATATTCTCTTTGGGCTCCAAGTGTTTTGATATGGGATTTAGGGCACTAAATTAGAGGCAGCAGCAAGCAGATGATGCAACACATCTATGGAGCGATAGGAGTTTCTCTGTGCTGTGGGAATTCTGCTCAGCACACGGGGAGACACTCCTCCCTTAAATTTGCACAGCTCTGTTTTCACCTCTGCATGGCAATGACTCACCCCGAACTTTAATAAGATTCAGGGATACAATTAAGCAATGACAGACCAAGGGAGAATACAGTAAAAAGATAGTTTTTGATTTTCCCTTCTGCTTCTAGATGACAGGAGGGCAGGCAGCTGGGTCCAGATCCAGGCTCCAGACAGCGATCACGCTGCTGACGGAGATGTGCTCCCGAGTGTCTCGCAGTACCTGATGCAATCCAAGGAAGGGAAGCCACGTGTGGCTGACAAAGCCCACCTTGGATGGAAGTTCATACCCATGTGTCTGGAGGATCTGGAAACAGCCATGAGCAGCTCACAGCTAGGCAGGCTCCCAGCAAGGCTGACAGCCATTCGGGGTGGCTGCATGATTACACGGCATGTTAGCACTCTCACCTATTATTTCTTAAAGTAAATTCAGCATTCTAAGGTCTGAACGAAGATATAGGAAACACGGTGCCAACTTCCCAAAGCACCCTACCAGCTGAACCAGACTCTATTAATGCTGATGCAGAGCTTGGAACTCTATGAGTTGAAACACAGGCAGCAGCTAACCTGGTGTGCTGATCAAGATGGGCACAGGCACAGGATTTGCCGAGAAACCCACTCAGAGGGATGATAAGTACTGTTCACGGGTTTAATTCCTTCAGCCCTATCTAGGTTACTTTACTGGTCCTGCTCTGGTGTTAAAGTACTTGACAAAGACATCAGAGCAGTTATCAGATTATTGTGGGCAGTGGGCATGAAGAGGACTTTAAGAGCAATTTGGGTGTGGAGGGTTAGATAGGGAGAGAATGTCAAGTACATGCAAAAGAATAATGTGGCTGACCTCATCCACCTTCAGTATCAGAGGGTTTCCAGGAGCTAGTCAGGATCCAGAGAACTGCTCCCTCCCATTCTTTAATGGTCATTTCACAAACAGCAAATTTAAAAGATCCAGTCCTGAGGCTTTTGGAATACACATTTAATAGCCTAGGTTATCTCTGATGGAGAGGAAATGCTTCGGGAAAGAATTTTTCTGGAAGAGCTCAGGTCAGGCTTCAGACAGAGGCGGGAGGTGCTGACCACGCACAAGGCAGGCTGCTTGCCAGGATAGACTTTGCCTACTGACCAGAGCTACAGGAAAGCAGAAGCTGCAGGAAGGTCAGCTGATGTAGGGTAAAAAGCTGCTCTGAACAGAGAGACACCGTAGTGCAGGCGTTTCTTGTGTTAACCATCCTATACAGAACCACTCCATGAAGAGAGCTGGTTACCCTTTACATTTAAATGAAATGTGGGCTCTTCGTGTAACCACTGCTACATTTTTACATGAATAAAGCATGGCAATGGTACAAAAGAGTGTTCATGAGCTAAGCCACAATGAAATTACAATTTCAAAGCAGAAAGACACAGCTTCCCTTGGGAGAGCCCTATTTTCCACTCACCAAAATAAAGCATCACACTTTGATTTCAAACTAGTTCTAAGGCAGGTGCAAAATAGAGAGGCTGCATACGGAATGCGAAGCAACAGAAACAAAGCTATAGGTTTTCAGCCACATGGGTAATACAAATGCTGTTTCTTAAATGCTGCTTCTGTGCTGCAACGCCATATTGGCAATAAAACTATTTACTCAAAAAGCACAAGGGTTTTTAAAGGCATCTTTTAATGGGGAAAAGATGTGTGCTGGCTCCTTCTGAGCACACAACTTTCTACATGAAGCAGCTGGGTGCTGATAGCATCACACGTGGCCCCAGCACCTTCTCCCTGCTCTCCCAGCAGAGGCGTTTTTCTTTCCAGGTTGCGTTTCCCGGCTCTTCCAGGGAACTCCCTGGCCTCTTGGCCATTAGACACAAGCCACCTTGTTACCATCAGGTTCTCCTTCATGCCTGCAGCCATGTGCAGCCTGCTTCAAATAACGCATTCTGCAGACGTAGGAGTGGTGTACACACCTGTCTGTTCAGAAACATGTGAAAAGATTAGGTGGGGAGAGGTTTATTCTGAGGTCTCTGTGATTACATCTACACTGCAACCCTAAGGTGTGACTGCAGTTCACACAGATCAAATGAGCTGGCTTCAGCTCAGCCACCCACTAGCTGCTAAACACAAGCTTCACAGTTTGGACCCTATTTAAATACTCAGCTGCAGAAAACTAGGAAGGTACCCCTGCTGACATTTGTACCTCAAGATAAATTCCCACTGCTACCAGAATTAGCAGTGTGAGAACAAAAGTGTGGGACCATTTTCTCTGGATTGCCATGAAAGCATTCCCTGTCTTGCACGCAAAAAGAAGCAGGCCTACTCTTCAGGTGTTGCTAAATGAGGGGTGATGTCCTGCTTGAAAACATCGGCAGGAGCTTCCTTAGGACACATGCACTGACTTACCTTCTGTAAAACTAATTTCTACTGTTGCATGACATGACAGCGCGCATTGATGAAACAGCCCTATTTGGTTTTGAAATAGCATTGCAGA
The DNA here is from genome assembly GCF_002078875.1 of Numida meleagris. Classification (NCBI taxonomy): domain Eukaryota; kingdom Metazoa; phylum Chordata; class Aves; order Galliformes; family Numididae; genus Numida; species Numida meleagris. Next base: position 3,054,286 of record NC_034426.1, read on the forward strand.
ATCAGAGGGAAAACAAACAAACAAAACAAACCCAGCAACCTGACAAATCAAAACAAGGGTTTCCCAAGATCTGCTCACACCGGCATGCAAGAAATTCCTGACCTAGAAAGCACTGAAAAGAAACTGCCAGCACCCACAGCAGCTTGTTTAGAAAGGGGTTTCCCTGAGTAATAAAGAGAAACACTGAAGAGACAAACCCAGCACAGCAGCTCAAGCCAAGGCTCCCAATGAGCCAGGCCATCCAGGCCCAGCACTGCAGGCCATGAAACAGCTGCTCAAAAATCTGCCACCAAAACCCCGGAGCAAAGAAGTGTGAGAGTTCAAAGCCTTTGCAGACACTGACAGTGTCAGAGGTGGGAGAGGCCCCGTGTTGCCTGCACACACCGAAGGGTGACCAAGGGAAGGCTCAGCTCACCGGGCTGTGTCTGGAGTTCAAAAGCATGAGGATGTACACCTGTAGCACTGACACACAGGAGGACTTGCTGTTTCTCCTGAGCTTCATTTTCAGTGGCCTTTCCCAATAGGACAGGTGCTGCACACTCTGCTAAACATGCTAGTGCTTGGGAAATGAAACAAAAATTTGTCTGCTTTGTAGGGCCATTCCTATTCTGAACAAAAAAATAATATTATCCACAGAGACTTGTACCACCTGTCACACCCACTTTTCCATTTGATGGTTTTATCATTATTATAACATCAGTGGGGAAGTATCTGAACTATTCATTAATTCCCAAAAACTACTGGCTTACCTACATGACATGTAACAAGTAATTATGTGCTGGGGAAAAAAAGAAGTACAGAATGCAATTAGCTAAGGGCTTGAAGAAGAAAATATATTAAAAGAAAAAAACTTCCACTCTCTCTAGCAGAGAGGAGGTAGTAATAAATTATGGTTCCTCTAGCATAGCTAGAGCCGTACTGTAAAGTTGTATGCAAAGTCTTAGCACAAAATTGCCTGTAAGAGTGGGAGGGGATGAAAAAGTTCATCAGGTGTAGAATCGATTAGCGCAAGGCATCATTAACACAGGGTCAGGGCATGCAGGGAAAGCAGCCCAGGACAGCCAGTCCTGCTCAGATTAAAAAATAATATATATCAAAACAAAACGAATAGGAATTTGAATGCAACTATAGCTGCCAAATGCTGGGTGCCTCAGCGGCAAAACCACACCCAAATCAAATCCCTCATCTCTTTAATTACAGTGCAGCCTGTTCCCAGGACTGTGGATGGGAAGGAAGCCCTTGTCAAATGGAGAGCACGGAGTACTCAGCCAACATGAGCCCAAGAGCTTAAATAAATTCCAAAACTTGGAAGAATTTTTGTTTTTGATCCAATACAACAACAGCTCTCCCCACTAAGCTCACTGTGTCACTTTGTTCTCCTTTCCTCCCTGCCACAGAGCTCCCAGAGAGATCCTTAATTTCTCCCTGGCCTCATCTCACCTTGAGACTCCTGCCTTCACCTATCTAATCAGCCTTGCAATTCCCATAAGCCAAGGAAAGACATCATTTAGAGCTAAATGACATGATTTGGCTAAAGGGCTAAAATGAGTTGGCACCTAGACCTGGTCTTAAAAACAAACTTGTTTGTTGAGACTTAGATTCTGTATGTGGAATGGTCAAAGTCAGAAGCTGTAACTTCAGATAATAAACACAAACATAACTAGTAGTGAAGGTTTTCTGTCATTTCAGATGTCTAATATAAACATTAACAGCTTTCTGATGAATCTGGCCAGACTATTCTCCCACACCAAGTCTCTTTATCTCAGGGCTCAGTTCAAGTTTCTCCTAGTATTTTTAATGCATACAAACTAAGTGAGACACATATTGCACAGTAATACCTCTGCTCCAACACTGAAAGAAAAACATCTTTACTGCCTATGCTTGTGCCACTTAAAATCTAATCATCAGCTTTAACAGATTTCCAGATGAAACAGCAGAGCCTCAAAAAACAAGGACATAGTTCAGAAAATCCAGAAACTCCCTGCATTAAATCTCTCCACGCACATGCTATGGCAGTAAAAGGCAGACCTGCCACCAACAGTTCTAGTTGCCTTGTGCCCTTCCAATCCTTACCAAAGTCTAACAACCCCAGCCAGTTCATGCAAAGAAACGTCTCTCAGAGACTTGGTGTATAAGCTAATTAAAATAAATGAAAACACCATAGATAATGGTACAGCAAATCAAATACATATGTATTCAGTCAGTGACTCACCACTCTCTTGTTTTCTTTATTCAAAAACTCGGTGCATCACTGAACCAGAGCGACAATGAGTCAGGAACCTGGCATGAGCCACACATGGCAAGAAAAATGAAAACAGGCATCTACAAAGTCTCTTGAAGAGATTTCGAAGATTGTTTCTTGCTTTGGATAGATGTGACTGTGTGTTTCTCAGCCCTGTTCTCATGGTTTTCTGGCTAGACAAAAAAAATTAACGAAAGAAAGTCATTTACAGGTTCTTCTAGAGATAACACACAGTGATTAGGCTCCAGCTCTCAGAACCGATTTGATGCCTTTACTCTTCCATCTTCTTTCTCATATTTACAAAAAACACCCATTTGAAGCGTATTACCATAGCCTACTAAAAACGTGGTATCGCTCATCTAGTAAAAATATTACTGTTTTGGAACCAGCCAAAGTACATGCAAATATTTTAATGGCACTAAACTGTCAACTAATGGTGTGCACAACACGAGGCTAATTGTCCCGACCTAACTCTGTGTGAGCATAACCTCTAGCAGCCAGCCTGCTGCCTGCCTTGCTCACCCAGACCAGGTGAACTGGCACCGTTATCTCATCCTGACACAGCTCCACTTGCTGTGTGAGAGCAGCGAGTCCATCCAAAAGCCTGTGCTATCCCTTCTGTGCACAAGCAGCTAGCTCTCTGTGGCTGTCAATACATCACATTTCATTAAAATAAGATTCAAAATGTTAAATAAAGTTATTTCAAGAAAAACTGTCATATTCAAGGTTGTGAAAGCGAATAGAAGAAAGCCTCTGTGTTCTCTGAAGTCACTGACTGTAGTGAGCAAGGATTTTTTTACCCACTTCTCCCCTTTTAAGGCCAGACACTTCTGTAACACAGAAGACTGAGATCTGAGCGAGCAACCGGGGTAATTAGTGACTGTCACTTTACAGCAGATGACAGCTAATTTCTGCAGTTCAGAAGAATTCTATCAAATCTGTAGAAACATGCACTCAGCTCGGACATATTTCCAAGTGACTGCATCTCATTTCTCATTTACGTTTTGCTTCTGTTTAGCACTGCCTCAAATCTATTTTGGAACATCGCAAGCTGTCCAGGGCATATCAGTATATTTGTATACAGTTGCAAGGACCTTTATATTCTTTTTACTACAGAGAGTGTTTATACAGTGCAGAGGAGACTCCAGATGCAGAGATATATCTTGTATGAAGCGACCTGCAGATCAGCAGTGAGGTGTTAAAGCCACCAGGCATGACATCAGACACATTCCAAGAAGGTTTCTGCAGCATAGAACCACCATGATTTCTAAGTGAATATGACACACATACTGTCATGGTCCTGGGCTAATTAAGAGTTCTGGTAACCAACTACACATCAGCAATGGGGGGGTACACATGCACTTCTCCAGCACTCCCACCAAGCTGCAGACTGATTTTAAAAGTGGCTTCCTAATGTTAGTGAGTGTCCTCTACACAAATCTCCCTATGTGACCCAGATCTGGATAGGAACATGATGTTTTATGTGCAAAAGCAGGAAAAGCAGGAATTTCCTACAGCATATCTTCCACAGATCGATCAAGGATGCCAACTTACTGCTGCAGCCCGCTTCTAAGACAAGAAATACACAAAAACCTACTATTTCAAGTAGCTACCTACATCTTACTGGTTGAATTTGCAGATGAAAAAGTTTTTGACTGGAGATACAAGTATCTATCCTATCTTTAGTAATCCCAGAATAGCTCTTACTATAAAGTATATGCTTTAAGCATCTTAGAGACACTGCTGCTGAACATGGCAGACAGGCTTACGAATCTGTCACCACGCACAAAGTACGCAGGATAAAGCTACTCCAAGTCCACCCTCACAAGCTGCTCCCTTGTATCCACCTGCTTTCCTTGTTCTCTCATGAGCAGCATAACCAGAACTTTCTAGGTCTCCTCACTCACCTCATCTGCAGGGCAGCCTGACACCACAGCTTCTCATGCCTTTCCCATTCCCTCTTCCCATTCTTGCCTTTATTCAGGGAACTCTTCCACCACAAGCACACTGATCTATGCAAGAAACCTAGTATGTGGTACATTCATGTGTAGCACGCCAAGAAATCCAAACGTTTCAAGGAGCTCTCTTCATATCCTCACATGATCTGAGGAAGATGTTTTTCCAACAAATGAGACTCGAGGGTGTATCACTATGCACTATGAAAGTAGTCTCCTGGAGTTGTCTTGTTTCCTTCCATGGCTACTTAAAGCAGTTGTTGCTGTCCTCTGGTCGGGGCAGGCCTCTAATCACAGACATTTTTGTGATCTGTACATGGAGAGAAAAGCTATCTGCCAACTTCTATATCTCCAACTGACAGAAAATATCCCTCCCTGAGCACAAAGCAACACCACACTCCTCTACACACACACACACGTGCATGCACCTCCCACAGAAATGCACTAAGCATTTGTAAGTTCACTCCAGGTACTGCTCAAGCTATGCTAGGAAATGTTCAAGTATGGTGCACAACTGTAAACAGGCTGCATTAGTTAGTCCAAGCACCATGTCTTTACATTCATCCAGCTAATAAGGCAAGTGGCTTTGCACAGTTCATTAGTAAGGCACATAGGTATTCCAAAGAAGATTCGCGTGGGGCACAAAAGCTTGTTGAGGAACCCAGGATTTACCCACAGTGCTATAATATAAAAGAGAAAAGAAACCAGCTTTGGAGTTGCCACAGAAGGTATTTGAACACATCAGTCTATCTTCTTAAATATGAACTATTAAAGAATTTACTAGTTCCTACTACAGCTGATAGCCAATATAGTTGTAAAATCTGAATATAAAACCTTATATCTGCATGAGTGTGCAGTTAAATGAGAGCAGAGTGTGCTAAAATCTAGAACAAGCATGAGGCATCTCTATAATTAAAATGGGTCACTTGTGTAGCCACATGATGACGTTGACACCAGGAAATCCTCACAGCACAAACAGGCCTTGTCCTAGAGTCTTTCATTCAGTGTGAGCTGCAGCAATTTCTGAAGCTAAAACACCTTCCACAGCAATGATTTTGGTTTTGCCTAGCTGCATTGCCAGCAGACCTCCACCAGAAGGGCTATCTCAGCAGGACGACGACGCTCACACCTAGTGACACAGCTGGTTTGAAAAACCTGAGTTCAACCCAGGTTTAAGAGACAGGACAGCTCTGTTCCCAATCCTGACACTACATCACTATTTAACCTTGGGTAAATCATTTGATCCTATAGAGTTTGAGTCCACATTAGTCAAATGAAGATAATAACAATAATCATGTGTGTCATAATAACCAAGCCCTGCAGTATCTAAGCTCTTGTGAAGAGCCCCACATGAAAGGCAAATTAGGAGAAGCAAGATTAATTATAACATGTGCATCCCAAATAAAAAACAGAAACATTTTTGTTGTTGCTGTTATTAGGAGAGAGTCTCTCTGATTTAGGACAGCTTTTATTTCAATGCTGGTAAAGCACATCTATTCCAAACAGTTTCCACATTCAAACTCTATCACCTACCCACAATCTACTAATAAAGGCTGCTGAGCCTCTGATATTGCAGACATAAAGGCCTTTGATCAGAAGTCTGATTTCATAGTCACTGGCACCTGTGATACAACAAAGCGGACAGGCCTGCCTCTGATTTAACTGCTGCAAGGCTAAACAAGGAGTCCAAATGTTACTTCCACACCGAAGGAAAGCCCAGAAGCAACAAAACGGAAACATTTCCCATGGGTAAACACTGCACTGGATCATATTTCCTTCCTCAAGAAAGGTGAAGCCTAGTTCTTCCTGCAGCATGCTAGGAAATAGTTGAATATTAGATGCTGCCAAAATTCAATTCAACATCATCCAGTGACAGATACAGTTCTAACTTCACTGCATAAGTTTCCAAGTGATACCAAATCCCATGAACTATCCCTCAGGGCATTCAGCAATTAATTTCTTAAAAAAATAGATGAGTACAGAAATCAGAAAAAAATTAATAATTGTACATTCTCTCCAGGACACATTAGATAAAAAATCCTTTCCTTCACCTTGCAGAAAGTTTATGTTTAAAGAAAGAAGGATAGTATTAAATTAGTATCAAATCTTTCATTTCTAAAAAGTCAGATTTTTTTTTAAATGGCTGCCAGCAAGTCATCTACACCTCCATTTGTGGTAGTTAGCAGAGCAGGAGAATTTAAAAAAGGACATTGCCTCCACGTGTTTCAGGAGACAGTGTAACACAGCTAGCTCCAAAAGGAGCTTGGGTTTCCCCCCTAAACTATGAACAGCAGAAGGCTGAAATTTGTTAAGCTCACGAAATGCACACTGATTCCTTAATGACAGGTGTACCTCAGGGCAGCTAATCACAAGATGAAGTTTAACTCAACCACAGCTCATAACTCACAGAAGCCAACCCCATTTTCAAATGATCGTTTGGTCATGTCCCATGAGACAGTTCTTTGCAAGTTTATAGTAAAAAAAATAATTTCAAAAAGCAGAATTCTTTATTGTTCTTTTCCTACATTTTTGTGTCTTGAGGCAGCATTCTCCAAGTTTTTTCAGAGGATGTGGATGTTCAAAATCTTTTGCCCTTTTGGAATCTTAGGCATCTAATAAAGGCTAAGACCATGTTACAGGGCCTCTTATTTCCCTGCCCCAGAATCCTCTATCAGCATTGTTCCTTGGAGAAGTCCTCCTTCCTTCTTAAAATGTGGCAGATATGAGCCAACTGATTAAAATATTAAGGGAAGAGAGAAGTGAAAAATAACCTAGAGAGTGACTCAGTTTAAAAGAAACTGCTTTCTTTGCGATTCGTATCTTCATTTACTGGAATCGCTCAAGTTCTTTATTATGGAATTACTCAAGTTCTTTATTTTGGTCATTGAGGCAACATTTTATTTCAGTGATACTCCAATGTCAGAATAGCTATATGCATTATAAATCTGCAGCCAGCCATAGCATCTTCTCTTCAGCAGTATTACTCCATTGCAGCTACAAACACAGGAGAGCATGCCTTATCCTGCATCACTTAGAACTCTCACACTTCCGTTAGCAAATGTTGTCAGTTGTTTCATAGGGTCAGACACCCCACAACTTAGGTGGAAAAAAAAAAAAATACATCAAATCAAATCAAACCTTGCAAATTTCTTGCAGTGATGCTTAATGCCCTAAGGTTTCTTAGGTGGCCAGCAAGACCTCACTTTTGCAATGGACAATCCACAGCTCTCATTCCTCATCTCTAGATGTTTTCACGGATGGAGTGAAAAACTGTTAAATCTCTAGAGATAATCAAGGCCAGACACTGGTGCTGCACACAAGCAACAATCACTGAAATAATGCAAGTAGTATTTATCTCTCCTTCCCTACCCACACCCTACTTTTGCACAGTCATCTCTAAGCTGCTGAAGAGATGGGGTCAGGAAGAAAACACTTGGCCACAAAACCCATACAGAACAAAGGCAGAGCTCCCTCTGAGCAACCAACCTGCTGGGGTCCTGTGAGTGTGCTTCCTCACTGAATAGAGAAGAAAAAGAAAAGATTCAGTTCAAAATTAAAAGGCAACCCAGTCCTCCATCTGAACAATAAGCTCTTTGGTCCTGCACTTCAGAACCCTGGTATTAAAGGTATTTATTTTAGGACATATGTAAAACACTTTGAACATTTATTCTTTATTTAGATGTTGAGCAGAAAATAAAGAATAGTAGGGGGATTAAATACAAAATAAGCAGTGCCTGTCTCTGAGGCAAAGCAACAAATAAGCTCAGTGCCATCTGATTATTAAGTGTTACTCAGGAGAGTTGCAACGTGCCTGTGTGGTCACAGCAAAGTTAATTAGGATTCAGGAAGTAATGCAAACTCTGAGCACCAAGATCAGTGCTAGCAGATAAAATGATTCCCAGATAAAAGAAACTCCTTGTCAAGCATTCTGCTGTGGGGTATACATATTGCAGGTGCAGACTTAAGGTCTTGCATAAGCATGCCTTGCCCAAAATCTTTTATTCCTTTTGCTCAACATATTGGCTGGAATAATGCTGCTTCCAAGCACCTACACAGAGTGCTGGAAAGGAAGCTGGGCATTTGAGCACCTGCTGGCTGCTGCTTATGCCAGCCCCACAGAAGTTTGGTCTGACAGAAGCATAGAACACACCATAGTACAGATAGAGTTCACCCCCAAATATGTTTTAGTGCATCTGGATAGCAGGCGAATCCACAAGGACCAGAGAACACAGCTACCATACATTGAAGAAGTTTTATTTTCAAAAAGAGGCAAATGCCAAAGCTAGTGAGGACGCTTTTAAGTCATTCCAACAGCCAGACGTGAATGCCACCCAAACACCTCTGTACAGGTCTGAACAGGCATTCCAGGTGTGCCCAGGAGGTATGCACCTTACCAAGGGAGCTGCAGCATTCCTCCCCAGCCTCCACACTGGAATGGTTTTCAGATGGGGTCCCAGGAGTCATTTACTCTGTAAGCTATTCCCCACAAGGTACTGGGGATAATGGAAATGAAAACGAGAGAATTAATCTTTTCATTAGTTTAGAAAGCTACAATTCATGACTCATAGGAAGCTTGTATAAATAAATGGCATTGTTTAAGTCTTATTTGTAATTATTCTTTCAGCCAGAGACTTTCAAAGCTGCACTGAGAATATGGCATCCAATTGTCTGATTTATTCTTATTTTAAGCAGGTGCTGTAGGCCCAAATTCCCTTGGCAGATTATATCTCACCTTAAGTGTTTTTGCTAGGGGTAATTTTCACATGTTCATGTCAGCAGCAATGAGAGGAAGGAAATAAAGTAAAAAAGAATTCCATCTAAGTTATCCAATTTCTCTTTCTCTTCACAGCAAGTTAAAAGAGACTTGTGCACAGCTGGAAAACCGTACCTTTGCTGTGCTCTGCCTGGTGTAGCACTGAAGGAAAAAATGGAAGTGAGGAAGGACCAAAATTCAAGTGGTTTGGGAAAAAAACAAACCAGGAGTCTTTCTTTAGCAGCCATGCATTTCTTAGCACTATGAAAAACTCCCGCACACTTTATTAGCCACCTGCTCATTGCAACAATAGTAATTAATAAGGAAGAAGAACTCCTAAGTAGATCACCTTGAAAGTCTTGTTCGTACCTCATCGGCCTACTGCAGTACCCAACCACAGACCTAATTTTTGAAAGGATCAAAAATATACAGAAAACTAGAAGTTACTGAGGGCAACAGCAGTCTGGAACACCGATCTGTCTAGGAAATAAGTGTTATAAACACCCAACTTGAAATACCCCAGGCATGCTTACGAGACACCTGGTGATCCTCAAAGAAATTGATGCAATTGTGAGGGACAGTCATATAGCTGGTTGTTCTTGAAAAGTTGGACAGAGAACAAAAATGGTTGGAAAAGTGCCTATCAGGTACCTGCTGCTTTTTAATACCTCTCTATCATAGATTTCATGCCATGCTCCAGCACTAAGGCATGCAGTAAACACAAGGAAAACGGGCAGCTTCCTGATGTGTATCACTGCTATTAACCAGAAAGATCACAGCCACTCATTTATTCACTACACAGGTCAGATAAAATACAAACTAAGGAGAACGACATCTGAAAGTGCATTAGAGACTGGGAGAAATCTCTTGCAAGGACATTCAACAACTTGGAATTTTAGAGAAAGACATTATTTCATCTCCTTGCAGGTGGGGACAAACTTCTGGTCCTCCTCTTTGGATGTGCTAACAGCATAGAGCAGGACTGCAGAATTCAGAGACAAGAGAAGATGGCCAACAGGTGTTAGAAATGACAGATATTTGTCAAATGCCAAAATGCTCTATCCTATTCCTACACCTTATTCCTTTTTGAGTAATCTCCCAGTTTTATATTTTTATTAAGGCCATTTACTGGAAATAGGAAAAAAGAATATTCACCTCAGGCAAGCCATAGTAGGATGCTGCAAGAAGAAAAGCCAGCATAAAACAACTATAGACATAAGGATCCTGCTGCGTGCTTGAGGCATAATACATCTCCATTCAGCTAAATTGGGCAATAGAGAAGTGGAGAAAAACTGCAGAAATTGCTTCGAAGACAAACAAACAAAAAAGTGTTTTTGTTGAGCTATCATCAGGTTTGCTTGTCAGATCAGATGCCTTTTCTTGTGCTCCATTCAAACACAAAGAAATGCTTGAAGAAAAATGCTGGTGTTGATATTTACACGCTACACATACGCAGCTGGAGTGAGATTTCTGCTGTGGTAGAGCAACGACGTCAACAAAACAGTTCAAAACTAAGAATACTCATACTGCAAGAACTCATGGGATTTCTTAATTTCCTAAATTATATAAGCACGAGCTTTATTAAGCATGTAGTTTTACATCAAGCTTTAGGGAAATGAGCCAACTGAGGGTAAAGATTATGTCCTTGAAAGGAAGACAGAAGGAAGAGGTTAATAAAGGCAGATGGAGCCACAAGAAGCCTTCCCCCACTTCAGCAATAAATGCAGAAGCTTAACCGAAGAGCACAGAAGCTATGCAGAAAACAAACCCTTTTGGAGTCACCAGCAGATGTTTGACTTGTTTTAGCTTCTCATCTGACAACAGCACCCTCTGCCATTGCAGAATCAGTCCTACCTTGAAGAAGCAGGATTGAAGAATTGCTATCTCCCAGCAGTTTGTACACCCTAGTGACATTCAGCACTCTCCTTAAACCAGCTGTTATGGCAGTTGCTGAAGTCTGTAAGACTGAACTCTCCAAGATCTCATGCTTCTAGAGAAAAACAGATTCCAAACTCTGAATATGCTTCAAACACACTCAAAATATTCTTGGTAAATTTCATGGTAAACTTGAAAGGCCTACTTAGTATTGTGGCCATAGTTGCAGCGATTACTGTCTGTAGGCTATAAGTTTCTCATAGTTTCCATCAGAGCCTCTCTCCATTTTTTTTAAATGAAATGATGATTTGATTAAAAAATGCTAACACAGACATAAGACAAGGCCACATATTAAGAGAGACACATCAAAAAGGAGAATGAAAGCAAAGACAGTTTCTGTCATTCTGACAGGTATTCTGACCAATAAAATACCCTTAGTTTTCATATAACTGATATGAAACAAACCCTGTCCTGGTAAAGACAAAAGAAAAATCTGTTGTTTTTTTTTTTTGCTTTGCTACTGAAATAATACTATGGCTACCAGTCCTGTTGAAGGACAAGTCATCTATTTTTTCCCCTCTCACAAAAATTTAATTGCTTTATCTTTCTTATTTGATCAGGGCAGTGTCCCAGCCCTGTGTTACTCCCAGCTATCTGCCCTGCCCATGCCTACCTGCTGCTCTCAGCCACCTGCCAGAGCACCCATTACCGCGGCTACGGCCACTATTAGAGGGGGAGCAAAAGCATCTGAAAGGGAAAGCAGCAGCAGCAGCATGCTTAGTTTGATTTTGCTTTCTTCTCTCGGCAGACAATAGTAGCTAGTATACCTTATAAGAAGAAATTAACAACACTACTACTCAAAGAAAGCCTTCAGAAATAATCAAGCACCTTTTATTTCAACAGAGGCAAGTAGAAATACTCATCTCCATCACTCCAGCAAGCTAGAGACCAATCTCAGAGCCACCTAGAACATTTCCACTTGCATCAGTTTCCCCTCTAAGCCCTTAATCCTAATTGATACACTCTGAATTAGGTCATCATTTCTGTCAAAGTACAGGTATTTAAATGCAACCCATCATCATAGTTTTAGTTAAAAGCCTTTCCCCTCCTTTGCTCATTTGCACGCACATTTGCTGTCTCACTCTTGCATACTCTCTCTCTGCATAATGCAATGAAACGTTCATGTTTTTAACACACACTAAAATCAGCTGCAAAGAAGAGGTGTGAAAAAATCAGTTACACAAGCCAACTCATTCACAAATTAACTGCATATTCATTTGCAGTAACACCATGCTTGCCAAATGAGAGGCAGCTAGGGGAGCATCAGTGTTTCCCTGGCAGCTTGAAATCAACCAGAGCAGGTAGACAAGAAGATATCTTTGTTCCCCAAGTAGCTATTTCTGAATCCACCTATTCCAGTTACTCGGTTTCCAAACAAGGCAGAGCTTGATAATATCATCAACAATACTAAGATATTAATACTAATTAACTAACCTATAGAACCACTGTATAGATTATTGTTTGTGAAGAGCTGTTGTACACTAGACAGTCTTGTTTCACTGGGTGGACAAGTAGATCGGCGAGGCTGCGCCCGGTTAATTAAAAGCATGCTGCAGGTTTGCAGGAGAGCAGCAGCCTGCGTTTTCCACATGTTCCTGCTGAAGTCCCCAGGCTGAGCCTGCTCCCTACTCTCTGTTTTTAGTCCTGCACCACTTACAGGGGTACGGCATGGTTAAAGAGCACAATGACTTCTGCAGTAGGATCCATTCGGTGGACCTTGGGTATCCACTGTCATGTCAACAGCAATACTTCATGGCAGTGCCTCAAGTCCAGCCTGAGCTCTGTTCCTTCTTCCATTTCTTCCATTGATCATTTTTCTTATGTAGGAAGATAGGAGTCTGAACCACCCTATATTCGCACAAACACAAACAGACTTCAGTCCAGCTATTTTCCTAACAAACTGTCTCCCCATTACTCAACTTTGATGAAGATATTCATATAATTCCCTTTTTAAATTTTTTCAACCCAAAACAAACATTCCTCCTTCACAATCAAACATGTTTACGCATACCCACTACCAACATTTCATAGCATGTTTGAAAAATAAATGCTTGCAGACTATCAAGTAAAGAGCTTTGCTTAAATTACACACTTTTCTTTCATAAAATTGTAGAATGCGGTTTTGCTTTCTTGCTGTACCACAGACTGCACAGAAGTGCACTGCAGTACTGTTACAGCTACCGCACTGCATAAGCATCCTGCAAACCACTTAAGCTCAGACTACTGCTACATATTAAACAATCTAGAACCATATTAATTTGTGCTGAAGCTCAGCTAACGATGGTCAGCCTTAACTGCTGATGGCTGCTGACAGTAAGGAGATGCCTAATACACGTAAGTAAAGGCGTAAGTGAAAGGACTGGTGCATGAGCCACGTCCTGTGCAGAGAAAGCAGCCTTCCCAGCAGCCATCATTACTCTTCCGCACAGATTTTCCATTCTGAATGTAAATTGAAATAATACATAATTGGCATGTAACCAAAAAGCATTCCCTACACACTTCAGGTTTAAGAAGCTCCAGAGCTACTTTACTGTAACTCCAATTTAGAGCTGGGCAGAAATATCAAGGTAAAGTCAAAATACCTAGAACTTCAAGTATCCTTGTAATTCAAGAGAGATGTTACATCACAAGGTCTTGAAGACCTGGTTTGGTTGATGGCAATCACTTGTCACATCCTCTTACCCAAGACATCCATATTAAGGCTATCAATCAGTGCAACAACAGTAATAACGTTTTACTGAGGGGCGGTCCAGAGGCTGATGTAAAAACTAACAACAAAACATTAAGGTTTCATTTCTCAGAGCTCTTAAAAAAAAAAAAGATGAAAATTGATGAAAGTGCAACTCAGATCCATCTTTCCTTTCACCTCAGCATTTCAGGTTTTCAGCCATTACAGTAAATACTTTCAGTTTATGACATAACAATTAAACCTATGGCCTAAAATAAAGGATTGGGTGCTAGCTGAAACTCGGAGCATGTTGCTAGTGCTTTCAAAACAGTCAAAGACTTACAGCAAAACAGGATTCTTCCACTAGCTGATAGCAATTGAAGAGTAGAGCATTTGGGAGATTCAGCACTTCTGAATTTTCCTGCAGTAGCATTTTGAAATGTCCTAAAATAGGACGGCTATTCTTTGGCATGTTCTTCTGCTGGATGGCCACCTTGCTGTCTAAAAACAGACTTCTCCCTACAGACAACAGGCAGTTGCCTTCTGCAGACAGACAGGAGGCACCTCCTACACCACAGCACCCTGCTTTTCACTGCTGCCTTCTCAGGGCTTCCTACAACAGCAAAGAGCGTTGATCTTCCCCAGGAGGCAAAGGTCTCCACCTACATTAAACAGAAAAAAATCTATGCTGAGAAGTTTAAAATATTCAAAAATTCCAACTCAGAGAGAGCTGCCAGTGGCCAACATTTCTAAGGGCAAAATTACAGCATTTGGGAATTACAGATCTGCAGGAGAACCAGCAATTTGTGAGGAATTCAAGTCACCAGAAGCGACGAATTAGGACCACAATGCTAACAAAATTAGATACAGTCTCCTTTTAACCTCATTTCTGTTTTTAAGGGTGTCTTTTTTTTTTTTTTAGTTAAAAAAAATGTTCATTGTCTGTCTTGTTAAAGTTTCTGTGAGATTAGGCTTGTTTAGAAAACAAGTTTTCCTCTAATTTACTCTCATTACCTTAGGTTATGTGAAATTATGCTTGTGCATGTGCAGGGAGGTTCCTCTCAGCAATTTAAATACAGTGACAGCAAAGACAAAACTCAGCAGCAACACGACAGTTCCTGTAATTTTTTGCAAACGTGCCACCTTGAGGGATAGATGTCAGCTGTGGGATTTTTCTTTTATTTTTATTTTTGTTTCCTCACATTATTGGGTCTTCTCTCCATCTGTGGACACTGAGTCAGAAGGGAACTCTTTCCCAATGACTTTCACTTCATCTACATGCACGTAAATCTGCGCTGTGTAAAAACAAAACAAAAACCTTGCCAATCCTCCCATCCTCCACCCAGCAACAGCATCTTTAAAGCCATGCCTACTCCTTTTGTTAATTACTCTAACAGCCCACCTAAGCACTGCCTCTCAGCCCCTTTCTCCAAAGAAAAAACCAAACCTGAAGGAAGAAGGAAACAGCTCATCTGCTGAACACAATGTTCGGAAATGTGAGGTGAACATTCCTCACTGAAGTGAGATGAATGTTCCCACCAGAGCACAAAGAAAAGCTTCATATTTCATATATTTTCCATTGTCTGAGCTTGCTTGTACATAAGCAACTACACTTAGGAATCACCAGCAGGAGATACTTAGCAGCTAAACAGATTAATGTTTTTAACAGCGCAATAGGAGAAACAAGAAGGCAGCTTGCACTCCCTTCAGTTCCACCAATACTCTCCAACTCTGACACAAAGGTTTTCCCTTCCACAAACACACGTACCTCTGTAACGCTCACCGGAGAGATGCGCAACATCCTCCATTCAAATGAAAATAACACATCAAAATTATGCAGCGTGGAGGCTGAAGCAACAAATCAAGCGGCACAGTTTGCTGAGCAAGTCTCAGAAAGTTCTGCCACACAGCACTGAGTTGATGATTTTCATTGATAGAATATACACAAAATCTGTGTAGAGACAATAACTCTGGATGGAAGCAAGTGAATACTTCAAAAAGAAAGATATTCAAATATGATGGCTTCATGACATAAGGAAATATCTGTAGGTACTGATAGAGGCAATAGTTTCAAACTTCTACACTGAAAAAGCATTTCCCCATTTGACTCTAAGGACCATGGTGGAAGTCCCAGTAAGGACTGCGTGGAGCAAGCGGACCTAGCAGGTCTCACAGCCCAATGGTCTCTTCACACCTGTGTGCTGCTGCCCCTCACTTCTGCTGAAAGTGCAGCTGCTAAGGCAGGTTTTGTCTGGCACACAGGGTCCTGCATGGGCAGAGGCAGCAGCGTGATGCCCCAGCAGAAGCACGTTCGTTGCCCACGAGATAGAGACAGCAACGCAGCTTTACCAGCTTACAAGCCTGCAGTGTTATGCAAGTGACTGCAACTACCTCAAATCACACAGCATTCTTGCATAGTTTGACACTGGTTGGTGGTGACTTGGTCTGTTGCCTTTCTTTAAATATTTAACAGAGACCTCATAACAGCACCCTTTCTAGTGTTCTGAACGTGTTGAAAGCACTCTTCAATCGGACCCTGTAAAAATACAATGCAGAGCGTTTATGTACAAAATCAAGCTTTAGGAGAATATCAAGTAAATCAGTGTCTTTAATTGAGATAGAAGAAACAGGGAACACTTCTCAGTACAGACTGCTGGCACACAAAGTCAGATCAGTAGCCAGTAGTGGCAGGTGCAAATGATGAAATGTGTGCAAATTCTGAAGGGACAGCTTTCTAACAGAGAAGCTCTTCTCTGCTGGGGCTAGTGCCACTGTTTAATTTGATTACACACAAGCGATGTTCTGGGGATGGAAAGGAGGCAAGAAAAAGGAAGAGTGAGGACCCTCTAAGCACCCATGCTGAACAGAAAGGGCTCATCTAGCTGCACGTTCAGCAGCAGGGGCTCTGAACAGTGGTCCACAGCAAAATTACAGGGGGGTCATATAGCTGACATGGCATGATCACTCAGTAGACAAAAAGTTACTTGCTCTCCCCTCAGCAAACCACATGCCACAGAGCAATTTTAACTGGAAAGATAGTATCCCACATTTAAAGGGAAGCTAATGTTTTCAGAGAAATGTCGCAGAGCGGGAGAGTCTGAACTCTGCCTGTGAACACATCAGCACATACATGGACTGAGACAGTTTGTCCATAGCACTTGCAGGCCCTACTCTCCCACAGCTTGTTACCAGCTCTTTTACTGCCTGGCTATTTAAAAGCTGCCACAAAACTTGCTTAAAACTGCAACTGGCCAATTCAAAGTACCTCAAGCGTGCTCTTGCTTCATTCTAGCCCTTGGAGAGAGAGATCATTTCAGTTTCTGCTAGAGCCCTGACTCAAAAGAACAAACAAAAAACCTTCACCACCATCTAGGATCTGGTTCTCCACACAAAGCCTAGGAAGATCACTAAAAGATCACTAAAGAAGAAGGAAGAAAGTTGCTTTTATCAAGATTGTCAAGGGATTGTTTTTTTGTTTTTTTTAAACCTACCTTAAAATTGTCATGTTGCTACCTACTGGAGTCTAAATTGCACTTCCAAAATTACACGTATTAATATCTGAAGCATGCAATTATAAAAGAGTAGGTATATTTTAGAACTACCAAACTACATTTTTAAAATAGAAACTTCTGCATGATTATAATACCTATATTTTTAGGTGCCCTTCCTTTACGACTCAACACTAGCAAAGGAAACTGGAATAAATGCGTTCAACTGGAAGCTGCAGATTGTAACCTCCTATATGATGTAAATGGCATTGATAAAAAATGTGCAAAAATGGTGCTGCTGATAAATTCTTCTTACCAGCTTCCTTCACTGCAGCTAAACTCATGCAGGCAAAAAGAAAAAGTATGCATTTGTTTTAATCTACCATGAAAACTGAAGTGCTGAAAAGTATTGGTTTTGTCAGACAAAAGTGTGACTCATTAAATTTACAAACAGATTAATTATCAGAGTTCAATCTACTAACTCACAGGACAGCTAAAATCAACAGCTGGAAACTGGCACCTTAGCATTCTCCACATTCTGTTATAGGACAACAGTCACACAGAGGTCAAGGTTTCTGCTTCCAAATGCCCTTCCTTGGCTGCCATGTGTGATAGTTCTGAATTGCAAATTCCCTTCAAATTGCAAAGGCAAAAAACAAACAAAAAAACTCATCTCCCAATACTGTCACAATACTTTGCTTTTTGTCCTACTCTTTCCCATCAGCGAATAACACAGCTGAGATGGAGCTGATCAGGAACCGTCAGTTCTAATCAGAGCACTGCAGCTGTCAATCACCAGTAGCCCTTGGGTATTTTCTTTCCTAAATGTATAAAAGATTTATATCCTGAAAGTTAGTCAGCATTTCTGGCTGCTAGATGGAATAACAAGACTACTTTAAATCCATTGATAATTGTATAGCTACAGCAGTATTTGAGTTCTAACAGCTTAACACACCAACACATGCAATGACCACTCTTCAGGAACCACCTTAATGCGTCAGGAAAAAAATGAAGAAACCATTTTTCCTTATTGCGTAGTTTGTTTCCTAACTTACTCAGCTGGCATTTATTAATAGTGTTGCAATTCTACATTCATTATTATTTAGCTCCAGCAATATGCTTGGAACTGCACAAAATTTGTCCCCACTCCAAACAGCATAAGCAGCCCTGATTCAGTGTCCCATAACCAACATTTCACACACCCGCTCAATTACTGAAGCCTGGACATTAATGTAACTGTTATCACACCAATTTATTTAGCTCCTGCTGGGATACAGTTTGCAAGCTCAAACCTGCTGGAGAGGACAAGGCAACAATAATGACAATATAAAAATGAGAATCTAGCATCATGAAAAGCAAACACACACAAAAAACCAAACACCAATATCCTGTTATAGTCTCACATTTTCAAATAAAAAAATTTCATTTTCAAGTGAAAGATGTAACACTGAAGAGGTACACAGAAGGAGCACAGCTGTCCATAAACTTCCCAAACTGCACGTGGTAGCAAAACTGTGCAGAAACAACTTTATATACCACCACAAATGCAAAATATCCAAGGTCATCACTATAATATAGGTAGAGATCATGAAATAAAGAGGCGACGAGGCAGAAGGAAAGTCAAAATTGCAAGCCAGCAACAGGGCATGACCCCTCCCTTTCTGGATCTGTACTGCTTTGTAGGTACGCTCTCCCAAAGGATCACTTATCTGAAGAGAGAATATGCAGAGAACGCAGACAGCAGATCATGGACAGGCATGTGAATCAAAGTAACCCTTCAGGTACGTTCCATTCAAGCCCTGAGGCTTCACACAGACACAAGCCGTACCAACTGTCAGCTCACCCACTATTGTTGTTTTCCATGTTGCCAAGAACACAGAGCTCTCATTTTAAGACAGCAATAAAGTGTTTCTGATAGAAAAAGAAAATTTAAAGCTATGAAATGAATAATTATCAGTGTTCTGTTATTTACTTAATTATTGGCAGAAGCCTGAACAAGGAATAAAATGGATTAGAAGCAGTTTGGGTTCAACGCAGCCTTAAAATAAAAAAAAAAACACCATCACATGCCAAGGCTGAAAGGATTTTCATTCCACCATGTGGTTCTCTGTTTCTGCCAGCCAAGCTCCAAGCTGCTACTGCAGCTTTTCTCTACATAACCCTGATCTTTTTTCCTTGTGCTGTTCAGCCAGTGTACTCACTGGCCACAGAAGCATAGAGAAGTTATATATTTATAAAAGCATAAGGGCACAGGGCTGGCATATTCATACCGCTGAACCTAAGGCTGACAAGACAAAGCTGAGATTTTTCCCCTCCGTCTTTCTCCCTTCTCTTCAGGAGAAATTGCTCCATGATTTTTGGTTGTGATAAAAGATCAGTAGTTCTGAGAAGGGGTGACCCACTGCATTCCCTCAAAAACATTACCCTTCCAACTTGTTTCACTGATGCCTAGAAGGATCAGCCTGCCAGAAGAACTCAGTGGCTTACCATGCATCTTTGAATTCTGAGAGACAACCTGGTGGTTCCCAGCCATGACTTGTGTGGGGCTTTCATGAAAGACACAGTATTAGGAAGAGTGGAGAGAGACCACCACAGAGCCCTGATAGCTCCAACTGCCCTCTGGAAGAAACCTGCAGCCACTCCTGAACAGGAATAGGGCTGAAGTGATGATCTCAGAAACAAAGGATTCCACATCTGATCCAGGATCCATTACCTTCTCGCTTTCCCAATTATACTACCAAAAAAGCAGAAGCACAGAAAATAGTTTTCCCTCCTTTCACTTCCTCTCTGTGCAATCCTACAGAAATAGCTGGATTACACAAGACAAACACACACAAAACGACAATGAAAGCAGATGCATTAGGAAGAAAAAAATACAAGTGTGAGATTTCTACTGTGTGTGCCAATTCCAAATGCAGCACTTGTTCAGCCTACAAACAACACGGCAAACTATGAACAGCATAGTAAACTATTTTAAGAGTAGCAGACTTCAAGCAAGGTTTCCAGTAGTTACAGAGAACTAGTGGTTTGATTGTATTTTGTGGTTGAGCTTTTGATTTGATTTTGCCTATACCTCTCTCAGATTTGCTTCTTGACTTTTGGATGAGCTCACCAAGAATACAATTTGCCAGAAAGGCCCATGCCACATTCTACAACCAAACCTTCCTTAAAAAGAGCAGGACTCATTCACCTCACTTTAACTCTGTGAGGCCCGAGCCCAAAACCTTGCTGCTCAATTCCCAGTAACTTCCATGAGCCCTGAGGTTCTTCGTAGAGCTGATTTTGAACTCACCCCTGTACCTCCACAGTGTCAATTTCCAGAGAATTCTCTTGACCAGAGAGCAAGATGTCATCCTCCATTTCCAATGGATGCTTTCATGCTCTCTTGTGATACTCGTCATGTTGGGTAGATGTAACAACTTACTGAATTATACCATTGCCTTCCTCTCAAATCTCTCAGTCTTTGTCTGCACTGCCTACAAAAACATATCATGCCAGATAGTCTTTATCCTTTTATTACACTCACTCAAAACTGTGTCTCACCTCCCTCAGCCTTCTACCTCTCTGACATTATAGCTCTCTGATATCTCTTACTTGTGATGCTTTCACACCATTGGCTAGATAAACTCCACCATACCGCTCTTTCTGGGGAGGAAATAGGACAAAAACAAAGCTTACAGGTTGAGATAAGAAGATAAGGATCACTCACTAATTACTATCATGGGCAAAACAGACTCAGGGTACTGAGATTAATATAATTTGCTTCCTGCTAATAACAGACTAGAGCAGTGAGATCTAAAAGCAAACTAGACACTTTCCCCTCAGTCACCCTCTTCCACCTCCTACCCCCAAGCACTGCAGGGGAACAGGGTTAGTCCATAAAGCTTCATGTCTGCTGCTCCCTCACTGTCTCTCTGCTCCTGCTCCCCATGGGGTTCCTCCAGAGGTTGCTGTCCTTCCCAAGTGAATCCTACGAGGGGTTCCCACAGGCTGTAGCTCTCCAAGAACTACTCCAATACACATCTGTATCACAGGGCCCATCCTTCAGGAACCCACTGCTCCAGCACAGAGACCCATGGGCAGCAGCTCCACCGCAGGATTCTCTCTACTGGCTGTAGGGGAATTTCTGCTCCAGTGCCTGGATCTGCTCCAGCCCTCTTTCTTCATTCACATTGGTATGTGAAGGTTGTTTCTCTCACATTTTCTCACTCCTCTCTGCTAGCAGCAGTTTTCCCTTTCTGCAATTTGTTCTCCCAAAGACACAACCAGCATCACTCATGGCTCAGCTCTGGATGGTGGTGGGTACATTTTGGGGCTGGCTCTGATCTGACATGGGGCAGCTGCCAGGCTCTGCGCACAGAGTCCAGCCCTGCAGTCCCTCTGCTACCCACACCTTGCCATGTAAGCCCAACACATCGATGAATGCAGACTGTAAGTACTGCACTGTGAGGGTCTTGTCTATCATTAGTACACAAAACAATGATCATTTAAAAAATAAAAATAAGTAACTCAGCAAAAGTTTTCTACAAACTTTGTAGAGTTTATATATTTCTACAAGCTTTGATTTAGGCAGCAGTATCACATCACTTTTGTGACAAGTTCCCCAGCACTATGACAGCACCGACTCTAAAGATATAAGGCAAGCACTCTGGATTTTCATATTAGGGCAAAGGCACTGTATTTTAGTAGCAGCTACTGAACTTAATACTCCACCATGCTACCTAGTGTACAGCATAGTTACTTCTCATGTACAGTCTAGTAGAAGCAATAAAGAGTTAACATACAATAAAGACAGACAACTAAAAACAAGGTGACTGGCGGAATTTAATGCTTGACATGGTACTTGAAAAGTTCTGAAGGAATGATTACAGAATTCCCATACCTTTGCCCAGGTAAGCTTTTCTGCACAGCTTCTAATATTGACAGTCTCAGAGATCAAGGGACTAATAAGATCATCACTTTCTTAAGAATGCACTGAATATTTATGAGGGCCTTAACTCCACGTAATAAAGGCCATATTCACTGACTGCGATTACTTGGATGCTTTAGGGATAAAATAAATCAAAGTCAAACAGGAAAATCTGCACATAATAACAAAGATAGCAACTATCTGGCAAATCTACATCACAAGGAAGAAAAATACTATGATTAAACATAATAAGACTTCACTTGAAATGCAAAATACTCAGGAAAAAATCCTGCCAACTCGCCTAAGAACCAGCAAACAGGAAGTAGCTGACTATGCAGCAAAGCCCATCGCGCAGGGAAAACATAACAGTAGAGAACCAGATGCTACTACCCAGCCTTTGCCATTGTGTGATTTCTATTGCTTTTTTCTGAGGTGCGTGGCTATCAGCCCTTCTAGCTTTTGCTCACAGGGCAGCGCTTCTTGAATTTTGAGCCAGTAACAGGTAGCTATTGCCCAAGCAAAGTATTGCTATCTTTCCCTAGATTCCCACATCTGTGAGCTACTAACACTGCTGGCTCAAGCAAGTTCAGTCAATGATCTTTCCTAACATTTTCCAGCATTGCTCTACTTCCACAGCTGAATCCTAGGTAATAGCAAGACTGAGATCATCTCAACAAGAAGGAAAAGCAGAGAGCTTGCAGTGCCACTTAATGGTTTCCTCCCTGAAACTAAAAGCACGGAACAGTCTTTTTACAGTCGGGAGCTCCCTTTATCCCACTACATAAATGAGATCTTTGATACTGAATGATCTTCACGCAGACTAAGATTTCACATATTTAGTTAATACATTGCTATTGTAAATGTGAACTCCCAAGTAACAGAAAGCAGTTTTGACTTATAAACTCTTGAATATCTTGGCATTTGGAGTTCGTTTTGAACCCTTCCTAACCCTTCAGTTACAGCTGGTACCTCATAGCTTTAAACTTGACTTTCCACTTTCAGTAATCATTTGCATGCATGTATCTTCAAAGAATGGTATTTGCAACTATGTGTTGTAATGAGAAGCTAATTAACACAAATATGGTTATTAGCAAGTTACAGACATTTACAAGACAAAAACTCCAGACCAAAGCCTACGGCTTACTGCGTCACAGGGAAAGAGAATCTCAAGGATGGACTAATAGCAACCACTAACTGCATTACCATGGGCAAATCGCAGACACTCTGCAACTCTGTTTCCCCTTCTGTAGTGGGATACTAAGACTCATTTTCTTTGCCAGGTAGTTCTCCAACTTAATTAAATCATTACCTTTAAATTAAAGGCATTACAGAAATGCCAGGAAGTAACATCTGAATGAGAAGGTGGGGATGACACTCTAATGAAGCAAGACTATTTTCACCATCAACAGCAGGCATGGTAAAAGGTCACTCATAGCATAATTGTGAAACCACATTCCAAGCTTCTGAAGGTAAGATGACTTTTCCCTAAACTTCATTAAGGAAGAGGATAGGTCCCAGCATCACTAGATGCTGTAGTGTCACAGGCGATCTACAGTGATTTCATTACTGCTAATCTTCCCTTTTCCTTGTTCTTTGTTTTCTAATAGCAGCAAAATATCACAGCTCTTGAAAGAATACTCTTTCCACAGGCAACCATTTTCAGTATGATCAAAGACCTATTAAGAAAATTGCAGAGGAATATTTCCCTTCAAGTCAGTAATGTTCAGCACAGAGTTTTCAATCTTTTCTTCATAAGAGACACAGTAGAGGCACTCCCACTTTTTGTCTGGGAGAGCTGCTCCCAAATATCATTATACTTTAACATTCCCCATGCACATTGGGAATTTTCGCTTCCATGCAAACATCAAGGCATTGCTGAAAGATCCCCTATTATTGCTCAGGCTTTTTATTTTGAAAGTAGCAGAAGAAACTTAACCTTAAACCATAAGAAACAGCCAGTGCCCAGCAGAGGCCCAGTTTCATCAGGTATTCCCAGAAGAGCTGTGCCTTAGTGTCAGGCGTGAAGCTGAGTATGTCCCATATCTCAAACTGCACTCCAGTTCTGTCATAGAACGTCCCAGATACTAAAAAGCACACCTCATCCTAAAATTGTTTCATCTATAATGGGAAGTCCTTGAAATCAAAACTAGGGAAACAGGTGCCTACTTCTTTGTCACACTTGAAAAAAGATTACCCCCCAAAATTCATTAAATGGCATCTCTTTGTATTCAGAAGTAAGAGTGTAAACACAAAAACACCACTTCTGCTCCTCATTGCTGAAAGGTGAGCAGGAAGAAACACTCACACAGGAGAGATCAGCCTGGAGAATGCTTTCTGTTATATAAGATCTCCCTGCATTGACTGGATGCATACAACCTAACTTGTGTCTTTCAGTTAGAAAACAGAGGAAGATTCTCTGAAAACTACATTTGCAACAAATTACTCCATATATCACCTCGTTCCTATTGACTAAATATAAATTTGCTTTAAAAATGTGCATCTGTGATCAGGATGACCAAAATAGCTGGAAATGAATTCTTAAAATAAGTCAGAAAGTGTACTTGTAGCATCATGCCCATACAACCAGGTTCTCTGGTTTTTTATTTTTTTAATGTCTGCTTGCCAGCTGCCTGCCAGTCGCTTTGGAGTCCATTGACTCCTGCATTTGGCTAAATTTGACAGCAGGAAGAAGTTCCAAAAACTCTGAACACTTCCATCCATATAAAAAAAGAAAGAAAGAAAAAGTCACATAGGGGTGAGATTCATAGGACAGCAAGAGAAAGGTTAGTGACAAAGGTCAACACCTAATGGCCTCAGACAACCCGTGCCAGGGATCAACCATAGATCTGAGGAAGCAGTGTCCATCGGTACCACTGCTCCACGAACACTTCCCTCAGACAGAGCCAGAACCAGGAGTTAGCACCACTTCTCACAGCAGCTCACTGGCCTTCGTTAAATCATAACTTCTCATGCTACTTCCCCTGGTATAATGAAGCTAGTGTTAAACTGCCTTATTATGTTGCTGCAACAATTCATATTTGCAAAGTACTTTGAAGGTCAGAAGAGCTGCATTCACTAATTATTACCTGTCTTGAGACACAAACTGAATATTCAAAGTGCTGGCCTGATTCATATGCGAGGGCACATCACACAAGCATGCAGTATGCACTGAGACTCAAAAATAATAGCAAAGATGGCTTTTAAAGAGGACTTTAAAACAAAGTCGGTTTTGAGTACAAAAAATACGTAACTCGTATTACCACAATTCTTCTATTAGCTTGGATTTAAATTATTCCTTGTTTCAGATCAGCACTTCATAAAACATCAGTTTGGGAAATAAACATCAGCCAGCACAAGACAAAAAGACGATGCAAAATGATTCTGCCCCTAAAGCAAAGTCTGATGCTTGAGAACTTAAACCTTTGCTATCAAGTTGAAAGCTAGCCAGCAACTTCCCCAGGGCAGGTGATGGGCAGCGCACAGCCAGAGCTTGTGCTGAAAGTACCGGCAATCGTAGCACTGGCGATGCCGCATCACAGCAGGCAGGTGGTTTTATCCTCCGTTTGGTCAGCCGCTTTCCAGCCTTCCCACAAATCAAGATGCTTCTCCCGTCCCCTGCTAACTCATCCCATGCAGTGAGGACAAAAAAAAAAGCGAGATGAGAAAGCTGTTGCTGGAAGTACTATAGCAAATGGCTTATTTATGCATTTTTAAAATCATTGTTGTGTTCACCTATGTGTGTGAGAAGGAATAGCTTCCAGAAGAGGAAAACTTTCCACAAGTTAAAGGAAAATGGTGCTTTGTGGTCAATCTCCGTGCTAAAGGGACTCCTATTCGAGGGTGAAAGAGCAAACTACAGTTTCCATCAGTAATAACAGAGCAATGTTGCATCTTCAGGCTTCCACCTGCATCACACGGAGCCAGTACTTGGTACCTCCCAACTGGGCCTTTGCATTTCCTGAAGGATCGAGCCCTGCCTAAAAACCGTAATAAAAAGCCACAAGAGCAGGCAGCTATATTTTCATTCTCGCCCTTTCCACCTCCCTACCCCAAACAAAGCCCAACCATCCTGGCCAACGTATTGTAACAACAATGACTAGATGCATCCCTTACACACTATTACTGCCCTACAAACATACATTATTTTAATGCAGCATAAACAAATACACTAATTTGTTTAACACCGCATCGAGTCCTAGCGATTAGAACGTGCATATGCACAGAGCAACATTCATACATGCGCAAAGCCCTTTTTAAAAGCTCTGGAGATAAAATTATCAGTATTGCCAAACACTATTTGCATTATTATATGCATTATTTTTTAATTACACGAGACAGTTGAACAGCACCAAGCCTCCTTCGTCTCTCATTAGCAGAACTTCGGCAATCATTTTCCTGCCCGCTGCTAAGAATGAACGGGGAGTCCCCTCCGGGGGCCGGCACAGCGAGCATCCTAACGCAGGTTTGTCTCAGCCTTGCTCCGCGGCGCCCTGCGGCACACCGCGTGCGTCCGGCCGAAGGAAGGAGACGCAGCGCGAAGCGCCCCGCAGCCCGTTCCGCAGGGCAGGGACCTCCTTGGCGGAGGGCTGAAGGGCAGCCGGGCTCCCCGCGCAAACAAAGCGGAGCTGCAGCGCGCTTTTCCGCGCACGCCGTTCCCCGTAGGACGGCGGATGGCGCTGACCCGGCGGCAGCTGCACCTGTCACCCGCAGCGCTCGCACCGAGGATCGATACCGCGTCCCCGCGCGGAGCGCCCGTCAGCGCCGCTGCCGCCCGACAACACCGCCCCGCACGTCCACCCCACCGCCCAGCCCGGACAGACAAAGGGCTCCTCTTTGGGTTTGCGCTAAAATTCGCACCAACTAGAGAACAATACCAAGAGCGGCTCCACACCCCCGCCCGGGCACGGCGAACCGCTGCGGCGCGGCCCCCGCCAGCCCCCGGCCCGCGCGGCGCCGCCGGCTGAGCCCCGGGACCGCCCCTCGCGGCGCAGCGCGGCGGAGGGGAGCGGAGGCCTCACCTGCCACCGTGTACCGGTCCAGGTAGTTGAGCACGTTGCCCACGCTGAGGATGCCGGCGGCCGCCACCCGGGCCCGGCCGAGGCTGGGTGCCTTGTGGCGGGCGATCGGGCGCTCCGGGCGCTTGCCAACCGCCGGCGGGTTCATCCTGCCCGACAGGGTCTGCACTTCTCCCTCAGCGCCCCGACCGCAGCAGCCCCGCTCGCCGTCCTCTTCCTCCTCTTCGTCCCCGGCTCGGAGCCGCCCGCCGCAGCCCGGGCTGCTGCCGGAGGAGCCGTCGCTTTCCAGGCACATCATGGGCCGCTAGCGGGAGGCAACCGCGGCGCGCGGCGA